>NC_052325.1:13035593-13365093 GCF_016432855.1 Salvelinus namaycush
GCACTTGAAGAAACGTTCAAAGTTCTTGAAATTTTCCGTATTGACTGACCTTCATGTCTTAAAGTAATGATGGACTGTCATTTCTCAACTTATTTGAGCTCTTCTTGCTATAATATGGACTTGGTCTTTTACCAAATAGGGCTATATTCTGTATACCACCCCTACCTTGTCACAACACAACTGATTGGCTCAAACGCATTAAGAAGGAAAGAAATTCCACAAATTTAACAAATTAACAAGGCACGCCTGTTAATTGAAATGCATTCCAGGTGACTACCTTATGATGCTGGTTGAGAGAAAGCCAAGAGTGTGCAAAGCTGTCATCAAGGCAAAGGGTGGCTACTTTGAAGAATCTCAAATATAAAATAGATTTAGATTTGTTTGACACTTTTTTGGTTACTACATGATTCCATATGTGTTATTTCATAGTTATTCTACAATGTAGAAAATAATTTTTAAAAATAAAGTAAAACCCTTGAATTAGTAGGTGTGTCCAAACTTTTGACTGGTACTGTACATGTTATTTAATAATTGAATCCAAAACTGCTCATGGGCGTCTGCATAGCCCATGATCTTTGACAGCCATGAGTTCACATTTATTAATGTTAAGATATAGACCAGATGCTTTGGAAAAGGATTGTATCACATTGATCGATATGGGAATGTGGTTTGCGTCTTTCAGAAAAAGTGTAGTATCGTCAGCCAGCTGGCTTATAATCATTTATTTACCAGCTATGGAAATACCTTGTACAGGACTATTATTTAAATAATTTGGAAGAAGTTGAGTGATTAATATAAACATATACGGAGAGATAGGACAACCTTGCCTAAATCCTCTCTTTAACTCAAATCTAGGGGAGGTGCCATGTTTCAGTTTGATAGAGCTGTTACCATTTGTATAGAGAGTCTTAATAGCCTTACAGAAAAAATCCCCAAAGCCACATTTCTCAAGGGAGTGGAAGAGGAACTGATGCTCTACTGTGTCAAATGCTTTATAGAAATCTAAGAATAATATGAAGCTATCCTCGGTTATTAGGTCTGAGTAGTCAATAATGTCTAATACTAGTCTGATATTGTTATAAATGTATCTGTTCCTCATATAGCCAGACTGTGTTTCATCAATGATTGCATCCAGGACTTTTTAAATTATTTTTGCAAGTAGTAAGGCTAATACCTTATAGACATTATTAAGAAGACAAATTGGATGCCAGTTATCGATGAGCAGCACTTATTTTTTAGGCTTAGGTGTCAGTGTTATGACTCATTGTAAGAGGGAGAACATTGTTTTTAATAGTCTCTAAAAAATACTTCAAGTAGGAAGGGAGCAACTTGTTCAGAAAATAATTTGTAAAATTCTGACGTAATTCCATCAACACCCTGGGATTTACTGTTCTTTAGATGTTTGATAGTATCTATAATCTCTTCAATTTTGATGGGTTCATCACACAGTTTAGATTCTGTATCACTGATAGAGTGAACATTATTCCGTGAGTCAAAAAACATATCTGTGGATTCCTGATGGAACGTAGATGTAATGGGTGTGTGTCGGTGGCAGGGAAGTCAGGCGCAGGAAAACGAACTTGGTATAAACAGAGTCGTTTAATAAGTGCTCATAAAACTCCAAAAAACCAAAATATACAAAAAATAATAAAAGTGGGTACAAAACCCGTCGCACACCGACACATGACTTGCACATAACATACAATAAAACAATCTCCGACAAGGACATGAGGGGAAACAGAGGGTTAAATACACAACATGTAATTGATGGGATTGGAACCAGGTGTGAATGAAGACAAGACAAAACCAATGGAAAATTAAAAATTGATCAGTGATTGTAACGCTCGTCGTTAGGAGAAAGAGAGGAGGACCAAGATGCAGCGTAGTGAGTAGTCATATTCCTTTTAATGAAAACCGAATACTCGAACAAAACAACAAAGTAACGATAAACGAGAATAACACAAAACGAAACAGTCCTGTCTGGTGACATACACAGAGACACAGGAAACAGGAACAATCACCCACAACCCACAAAGACAAAACAGGCTACCTAAATACGGCTCCCAATCAGAGACAACGACTAACACCTGCCTCTGATTGAGAACCATATCAGGCCAAACACATAGAAACAGACAAACTAGACATACACTATAGAATGCCCACTCATATCACACCCTGACCAAACAAAACATAGAAACATACAACGCAAACTATGGTCAGGGCGTGACAGTACCCCCCCCCCCCCCCCCAAGGTGCGGAGGGGAGGGTCTGGGTGGGCATCTGTCCGCGGTGGCGGCTCTGGCGTGGGACGTGGACCCCACTCCACCATAGTCATTGCCCGCTTCAGTGGCCTCTTTAGAGCGGCGACCCTCGCCGCCGACCTTGGACTGGGAACCCTAATAAAGGGCCCCACTGAACTGAGGAGCGCCTCTGGACTGAGGATCGCCTCTGGACTGAGGGGCAGCTCCGGACTGAGGGGCAGCTCCGGACTGAAGGGCAGCTCCGGACTGAGGGGCTGCTCCGGACTGAAAGGCAGCTCCGGACTGAGGGGCAGCTCCGGACTGAGGGGCAGCTCCGGACTGAGGGGCAGCTCCGGACTGAGGGGCAGCTCCGGACTGAAGGGCAGCTCCGGACTGAAGGGCAGCTCCGGACTGAAGGGCAGCTCCGGACTGAAGGGCAGTTCCGGCGGCTCAGGCGCCTCTGGACTGACGGGCGGCTCAGGCGCCTCCGGATTGAAGGGCAGCTCCGGACTGAAGGACAGCTCCGGACTGAAGGGCAGCTCCGGACTGAAGGGCAGCTCCGGCGGCCCAGGCGCCTCTGGACTGACGGGCGGCTCAGGCGCCTCTGGACTGAAGGGCGGCTCAGGCGCCTCTGGACTGAAGGGCGGCTCAGGCGCCTCTGGACTGAAGGGCGGCTCAGGCGCCTCCGGACTGAAGGGCGGCTCAGGCGGCTCCTGACTGAAGGGCGGCTCAGGCGGCTCCTGACTGAAGGGCGGCTCAGGCGGCTCCTGACTGAAGGGCGGCTCAGGCGGCTCCTGACTGAAGGGCGGCTCGGCGGCTCCTGACTGAAGGGTGGCTCAGGCGGCTCAGGACAGATGGGCGGCTCAGGCGGCTCAGGACAGATGGGCGGCTCAGGCGGCTCAGGACAGACGGGCGGCTCAGGCGGCTCAGGACAGACGGACGGCTCAGGCGGCGCTGGACAGGAGGGCGGCTCAGGCGGCGCTAGACAGGAGGGTGGCTCAGGCCTGCCGAGGCGCACTGTAGGCCTGGTGCGTGGTGCCAGAACTGGTGGTACCGGGCTGGGGACACGCACCTCAGGGCGAGTGCGGGGAGGAGGAACAGGGCATACTGGACCCTGGAGGCGCACTGTAGGCCTGGTGCGTGGTGCCGGAACTGGTGGTACCGGGCTGGGAACACGCACCTCAGGGCGAGTGCGGGGAGGAGGAACAGGGCATACTGGACCCTGGAGGCGCACTGTAGGCCTGGTGTGTGGTGCTGGAACTGGAGGCCTGGTACGTGGAGGAGGCACCGGATAGACCGGACCGTGGAGGCGCACTGCAGGTCTCGAGCACCGAGCCTGCCCAACCCTACCTGGCTGAATGCTCCCCGTAGCCATGCCAGTGCGGCGAGGTGGAATAGGCCGCACTGGGCTGTGCTGGCGAACCGAGGACACCATGCGTAGGGCTGGTGCCATGTACCCTGGCCCGAGGAGACGCACTGGAGACCAGATGCGTAGAGCCGGCTTCATGGCACCTGGCTCGATGCCCACTCTAGCCCGGCCGATACGAGGCGCTGCTATGTACCGCACCGGGCTATGCACACGTACTGGAGACACCATGCGCATCTCCGCATAACACGGTGCCTGCCCGGACCCTCTCTCTCCACGGTAAGCACGGGGAGTTGGCTCAGGTCTCCTACCTGACTTAGCCACACTCCCCGTGTGGCCCCCCCCCCCCCCAAGAAATTTTTGGGGCTGCCTCTCGGACTTCCTTGATCGCCGTGCCAACTCCATTCGCCGGTATCCCTCCTCGCACTGCTCCAGAGAATCCCAGGCGGGCTCCGGCACTCTCCCTGGGTCGACCGACCACCTTTATATCTCGTCCCATGTTGTCACCTCCTCCAGATAGCGCTGCTCCTTACCACACTGCTTGGTCCTTTGGTGGTGGGTGATTCTGTAACGGCTGTCTTCCTCCTCCTCTGACGAGGAGGAGTAGTAAGGATCGGAGGACCAATGCGCAGCGTGGTACGTGTTTATGCTCTTTATTAAAACAATCGAACACTGAAACAAAACAATAAACGACACGTGAAATAACCAACCGAAACAGTTCCGTGTGGAACACACAGACACAGAAAATAAACACCCACGAAACACAGGTGGAAAAAGGCTACCTAAGTATGATTCTCAATCAGAGACAACTAACGACAACAGCCTCTGATTGAGAATCATACCAGGCCAAACGCAAAAACCAACATAGAAAAACGAACATAGATGACCCACCCAACTCACGCCCTGACCATACTAAAACAAAGAAATAACAAAAGAACTAAGGTCAGAACTTGACAGTGATGGCTAGGTCGGTGACGTCGACCGCTGAACACCAACCGAACAAGGAGAGGGACCGACTGCGGAAGTAGTGACAGTAGAGCAAAACAGTTTCCTGTAAAAATTGCTACAGTATTTGCCAATTCATTTTTGGTCATCGGTATTAACACCATCCATGTTTAACTTATGGATAGTGTTATTTGTAGAGTAAAATTTCTGAAGTCTAAAGAAATAGGATGAATTCTCTTCTCCCTCCTCAAGCTATTTTTCCTAGATGTAATAAAGGCTCCTTCTGCTTTTAATCTATATATATTATCCAGTTTATTTTGTAACTCAATCAGTTCCATCTTCTCCTCCCCTGAGAGGCCGGCTGGGAACCTCTGAGAAAGGGAAGTTATCTTAATGATCACCTTTTCCTCCTCAGCTCTTCTGGTCAAGATTACTACCATATTTTCTAAGGTATTTGGACACCTCAAATTTAAAGAGCTCCCAGTTCTTGCAATAAGATTTTTCTTCACAAGCCCTTTCCCAAAAGTGTGAGAGCAGAGCTTTAATCTCGAACTTAACTATATCATTATTTATTAACAAGCTATTTATCTTCCAGTACGATGCGCTACCAAGGTTAGTATCAGGGGTAAATATTTTGATATCAATGTAAATGGCCCTATGGTTGTGAGGGGAGTAGTACAAATATTTGTAGTAACACACTCACTATCAATACATTTGGATATTAGCCAAACATCTATTCTGATATCGTTAGCTAGTCCATACATGGCTATATCCTTTGTAGACGTAGTGCTTCCTGCTGAAAGATTAGTAATTTCCTGACATCCGATTGGTTACTGGCAATTAAAGGCCCTTTCAGGCAACCTGATTGGCTAAAATGCCTCACGTGCCGTGCAGCACTTCTTTGTTTGAAAATATCTCCCAGGAAGAATCGACGTAAAGAGAGACAAAATGAGAAAATCTCGAAGAATATACCTACAGTATGTGAATAAAAATAGGCGATCTCAGTTAGCCAATGCGAGAAAAGCAGTGAATGAAAGAAACATTTTGCCTGATCCGCCGATCGAGGCATTGGCAGTACAGGTAGAGGAGGGAAAGGAGGTATCCCGCAGCAGAGCGTTAAGACGCAACTAGTTGAGATGAAGATGACAAATTAGTTGAGATGAAGATGACAACTAGCAGCGATCAACCAGACAGCAGCCAGTCAACAGTGGCTTTTATTCCACATGTAAATTCCACAATAAACCAACTTGTACATGATTTGATTTGCCCTAAGTGTCTACTAAACACTCGACTGAAAATCACCATAGACTTCACCAACCAGATAAAATGTGCAGACTGTAAAGGTGATCGTGATGCATTTAGGAGGAGTGTTTACACTTCATCCAGGCTGCAGGAGTGCTCCAGGGGAGATGTGGCATTTGATATAAACGTGAGGATGGTTCTTCTAGCCCACGAACATGGACTTGGTTATGCAGCTAAGAAAATAACCAAAGTCCCAGGGATTCATATCAGAGACATGAGAGGAGAATGACAGGTGAATAAAAGGGAAGAGTGGCCCATTGTTGCCAGGTGACTTGCTATGTATAGATATTTATTTCCTTGCTCCAGCAAATGTTTTCAAATTTAGTAAAACAGAGTGATAGGAAAACATAACTCTACAATGAGACTGACACATAGGCCTAGTGTCATAGGGCTGTAGCCTAATGTGATTAGTGAGAAATTAGCATTACATAAAATAAATAATTGCTTATATGCAAATATTTTGTAAAAAATTGTTGGTACCCTTAACCAGATCTGTGCCTCGACACAATCCTGTCTCGGAGCGCGACGGACAATTCCTTCGACCTCATGTCTTGGTTTTTGCTCTGACATGCACTCTGAACTGTGGGACCTTATATAGACAGGTTTGTGCCTTTCCAAATCATATCCAATCAATTGAATTTACCACAGGTGGTCTCCAATGAAGTTGTAGAAACGTCTTACAGGTGATCAATGGAAACAGGATGCACCTGAGCTCTATTTCGAGTTTCATAGCAAAGGGTCTGAATACTTATTTAAATAAGGTTTTTCTGTTTTTAAATTTTAATAGATGTGCAAAACATTTCTAAATAAATGTTTTCACTTTGTCATTATGGGGTATTGTGTGTAGATTGATGAGGAAATCATTTTGTTTAATCCATTTTATAATAAGGCTGTAACATAACAAAATGTGGAAAAAGTCAAAGGGTTTGAACACTTTCTGAATGCACTGTATGTAAGCAGAGGGAGGGATGCTGCTGTGGCGAATATATACAGTGAAAAAGCACTGTACATCAACACAGACCTGCTTTTTGGGGAGTCTTGTCAATCTTTTGGTATTTGGTATGTATGGAGTGTGTATGGACTTGTACAGGACATTGCCAGATGTTAGCAGTCCAGTGTGAAGATATACTGTATATTTTTGACCAATGCTGGTATGTTTTCAGGCTGTTGCGTGATGGTGTATCATGTGTTGCTCACACTGAATTTTTCACAGTCCACTGTAAAGGCATACACTGAGTGTACAAAACATTAGGAACCACTTCCTAATATTGAGTTGCACCCCCTTTTGCCCTCAGAACAGCCTCAATTCACCAGGACATGGACTCTACAAGGTGTTGAAAGCATTCCACAGGGATGCTGGCCCATGATGGCCCAATGCTTCCCACAGTTGTGTCAAGTTGGCTGGATGTCCTTTGGGTAGTGGAGCATTCTTGATACACATAGGAAACGGTTGAGCCTCAAAAACCCAGCAGCATTTCAGTTCTTGACACACTCAAACCGGTGCACCTGGCACCAATAGTACTACCATACCCAGTTCAAAGGCAGTTCAATTTGTCTTGCCCATTCACCCTCTGAATGGCACAGATACACAATCCATGTCTCAATTGTCTCAAGGCTTAAAAATCCTTCTTTATAACCTGTCTCATCCCCTTCATCTGCACTGATTAACATAGATTTAACAAGTGACATCCATAAGGGATCATAGCTTTTACCTGGATTCACCTGGTCAGTCTATGTCATGGAAAGAGCAGGTGTTCGTAATGTTTTGTACACTCAATGTATGTGTTATGCTCAATATGTTCTGAAGGTAAGGTATGTCATATGTTTTGCTTGGGGATATGTTTCTTGTGAGTCTTGCTTATATCATGTGTTGTACTGGAGTGGTATTTGTCTCGCTCTGTTGTGAGGGTGTATCCTGTTGAGTACGGTTAGGTGTCAGACTGGGGCACACAAAGGAAACATCTGCAGCCCACCTTTAAAGAGGTCCCCTTGTATAATTAAGACCATGCAGTTTACAGAGTGAACAGACCACACGAACTCACATGAAAAAACTTTAAAGTATACACATATTCATTCTGATGACACCAATAATGCTCAAGAATGGTAATAGGGAGGTATTATCGCCATCTTGTGGTCATTGTATAGTGTTACAGTGCACTTTATGAAAATTAAATAAATGGGTTTACGTTTGATGAACTGCAGATAAGTGAAACAAATGTAAATCAAGATAAAGACATCTAGAATGATGAGTATTTCAAGGTTCACTCTTTTAATTTAAAATCCATTTGCAGAAACAGAAATGCAGATAAACGGCTGCATTTAAACAAACGGCCCAATTCTGATATTTTGCCCACATATTGGCAAAAGAGCTGATCTGATAGGTCAAAAGAGGCCAGTTAATGAAACAAATAACAGAAATGGGCTGCCTGCGTAAACATATTGGAGTATTTGTAGTAATCACTGATCTGACAGGACTGAATTGGTAAAAGCTAGTAGTGGAACCCTTGTTTTCAGCCATCGTACTGTATAGTGTGTAATTTCAGTGATAACTTCAAGGAATGGAGGGAGGAATTATTTTTCTATGTGTTGGAACAGGGCCAATCAGTGTGTTCAAACAATGCTGACAGGTGTGTGTAATAATCCAAGCTGGTGGGCAATTCACTAAATGAGAAACAGGGAGGAGTCATGGACAGGATCTTTGGCTGCATTTACACAGGCAGCACTTTTTTCCACTAATTGGTCTGTTATTTTGCCTTGCTTATTTGAGCTGCTTGCCATAACATGGACTTGGTCTTTTATCAAATAGGGCTATATTCTCTGTACCACCCCTACCTTGTCACAACATAACTGATTGGCTCAAACACATTAACTTCTTATGGCTGCAGGGGCAGTATTGAGTAGCTTGGATGAAAGGTGCACAGAGGTGCCCAGAGTAAACGACCTGCTCCTCAGTCATAGTTGCTAATATATGCATATTATTATTAGTATTGGATAGAAAACACTCTGAAGTTTCTAAAACTGTTTGAATTATGTCTGTGAGTATAACAGAACTCATATGACAGGCAAAAACCTGAGAGAAAATCCAAACCGGAAGTGGAAATTCTGATGCTGGTCGAGTTTCAACCAAGATCCCATTGAAATCACAGCGAGATATGAATGAGTATTCACTTCCTACGGCTTTCACTAGATGTCAACAGTCTGTAGAATTTTGTCTGATGACTCTACTGTGAAGGGGGGGGCGAATGAGAGGAGAATTAGTCACCACTGCCATGAGGTGACCATTCTTTGACCATGCGCGTTCACATGAGAGGGAGCTCCGTTCCATCGCTCATCTGAAGTCAAAGTAATTCTCTGGTTGGAACGTTATTCAAGATTTATGTTAACAACATTCTAAAGATTGATTCAATACATCGTTTGACATGTTTCTACTGACTGTTACGGAACTTTTGGACATTTCGTCAGGTTTTAGTGAACGCGCTTCGTGACTTTGGAATTGTTTACCAAACGCGCTAACCAAAGTAGCTAATTGGACATAAATAACGGACATTATCGAACAAATCAAGCATTTATTGTGGACCTGGGATTCCTGGGAGTGCATTCTGATGAAGATCATCAAAGGTAAGGGAATATTTATCATGTAATTTCTGGTTTCTGTTGACTCCAACATGGCAGCTAATTTGACTATTGTTTTGAGTGCCGTCTCAGATTATTGCATGGTTTGCTTTTTCCGTAAAGTTTTTTTTAAATCTGACACAGCGGCTGCATTAAGGAGAGGTATATCTATAATTCCATGTCTATAACTTGTATTATCATCTCCATTTATGATGAGTATTTCTGTTGAAACGATGTGGCTATGCAAAATCACTGGATGTTTTTGGAACTAGTGAATGTAACGCGCCAATGTAAACTCAGATTTTTTTATATAAATATTAACTTTATCAAACAAAACATACATGTATTGTGTAACATGAAGTCCTATGAGTGTCATCTGATGAAGATCATCAAAGGTTAGTGATTCATTTCATCTCTATTTGTGCTTTTTGTGACTCCTATCTGTGGCTGGAAAAATGGCGTTGCTTATTGTGGTTTGGTGTGACCTAACATAATCGTTTGTGGTGCTTTCGCTGAAAAGCATATTTGAAATCGGACACTTTGGTGGGATTAACAACAAGATTACCTTTAAAATGGTATAAGATACATGTATGTCTGAGGAATTTTAATTATGAGATTTCTGTTTTTTGAATTTGGCGCCCTGCACTTTCACTGGCTGTTGTCATATCGATCCCGTTACCGGGATTGCAGCCATAAGAAGTTTTTAAGGAAAGAAATTCCACAAATAAACTTAACAAGGCACACCTGTTTATTGAAATGCATTCCAGGTGACTACCTCATGAAGCTTGTTGAGAGAATGCCAAGCGTGTGCAAAGCTGTATCAAGGCAAAAAAAAATTACTAGACAAGTCAGTTAAGAACAAATTCTTATTTGCAATAACAGCCTACCCCGGCCAAACCCTAACAACACTGGGCCAATTGTGTGCCACCTTATGGGACTCCCAATCACAGTTGGTTGTGATACAGCCTGGAATCAAACCAGGGTCTGTAGTGACACCTCAAGCACTGAGATGCAGTTCCTTAGACCGTTGCGCCATTCAGGGGCCCAGAGGTAGCTACTTTGAAGAATCTAAAATCTAAAATATATTTTGTTTAACACTTTTTTGGTTACTACATAATTCCATATGTGTTATTTCATAATTTTCATGTCTTCACTATTATTGTACAATGTAGAAAATAGTACAAATAAAGAAAACCTCTTGAATGATTAGGTGTATTCAAACTTTTGACTGGTACTGTGTATGTATGTATGTGTGTGATGGTATTGAGCATGTGTGGTCATCCTGGTAACAGTCCTATACAGGAAAAACTAGCCCACTACCTGCTCCTGTGGTTGACCCATAGAGATAGAGGACTCATATTTGTATCTGTGCCATTATGCCGTCTCAGACAGCACGGAAGGTGCCATTGAAAGTAGTACATTTTCTTCTTTTGTGTTTGAAAAAGGCGTAAAGCTAATATTGAGTCACTGAACACATTTTCAGATTGCCAGCATGATGCATGTCATAGCCAGTCTCTCTATTTCACCACTAGATGGAGACCAATGTTAGCCTCTCATACCACAGCCTCAAATGCCAGTCATGAGTGATTTGGGACTTTCATCTTAGAGTTTATGGTTTAATCATTGGGTTTCAGATTGTCTGCCATATCTCATTGAGGTTAAGTCCAAAGTTAATAATGAGCATCCCAAATGGTGGAACATGAATTGTGGCTGTATTTTGGAAGTACACGGTGCCTCTAAGCCAGTGACGCAAACTCCAACCATAAACAGATTAATGTCACTGATCTAATCACTGTAACGACCACAAGTAAACACTGTCAGGATTTACTGTTAAGTCTTTGGCACTGGCACAACATTGCTAATTGTGTGGCAGACAGATTAAAATGACCTATTGGTAAATGCATGTCTATGGGTGTGATGGGTATGTTTTTCACCATGTTTCTTTATGTCATTCATTGATGACCCGAGACTGAACCATAGGCTACCTTCAGATGTAGAAGCCTTGCTTTTGAGTCCACAACTTAAAGAGAAAGTTATTTAGGTTGCCGTACTGTCAATCAGCTCTCTCACACAGCGGTGTATTCACTAGGAACCAAACAGAATAAAACGGAACATAACGAGGAGGGACCTACCTGAATTCGTCCAATAGGATCTCTTGTTTTCGTTACAAAAAGTTTTCAGTTTGGAACTGTTGCCAAGGTGTGCATTGTGCACTAATGATTACACCCCTGTTGAACTGACTCCTGTGCTGCAATTCTCAGCTGCACTGAGGTGTCATTTCACCATTTCACCACCAGGAGGAAGAATTCTGCATGCACTCAGGGCCCATGCTCAGACCACCCACCCCCAAAGACTAATATAACGGGAGCATCTGGGACCCAAGATAGATTATAGTAGGTCTATCTGATCCCAAATGCTTTATTAACATGGCTTGTGATGGTAGCAGGTGCAGCGTAGATTAATGTTAGCCAAATTGTTAATTTGTATTTTATAAGCATTTATGCTGTTTTGAGCCATCATCCATTGATCATTTGTAATTTTTCTGATGCTGGCAATATGGCACTAAGGGATAATACTATACACAATATAGGCTTGTGTATTGGGAACATACACAAGCTACATTATGAGATATGTTTGATGAAACAGATGGGACTTCCAATAGAGACGTTAAATGTTATGTCTCGTTCCCTTGCAATGCTGTCAAACAGTGTTAAATTATCGGTTTTATTCGAGACAGATTCCAACATTATTGGCGCGGCTTTCAGGCTACACATATAAATCCTTATCGTTTCGCACCACTGTCCAATAATATCGACCTGCTTGCAGACAACACGCCCTCCTGAAGGAAACATTGATGAGAGAAATATTATTGAAAAACATATCAATGCAATACGAGGCCTATATTGGAGTAAGGCATTGTGAGGAACCATCATTTTAGTTTTTCCTGTCCTAAACTGAACTTTAACTTGAAACTGTAAAAAAATAAAATAGTTAATTCATTAGATCTGGCTAAAGACTTAATCGCACTGAACAAATTGAGCAATCAATTTGGATATGTTACACCACAGTGTGTGGGACTTCGCAATAAAAATGTCCCAAACAATCTTACTTTTCCATCTTTGTCTACAGCTGTGGGTTTATAAATGGCATGACTGGTTTTGGGGCAGGTTTGGGTCCGTCCACCCTCGAATGGAATGCTTCAGTTCTGCCGCTAGAATCTATTAATTCCCGTTCCGTCACTCTTCATTCCCTGACCCCCGGTTGCATCCATTAGCACCGTATAATATTATAACAACAATCAGCCACGGCGAGGGATGGAGAGGAGTTGGGCAGATGGCGCGTAATTGGCTCGCGGCGCAAGCCAGGGGAGTCTACGCTTGCGGGTCTCGAGGGAAAGAACGTTTCAAAAAGTGCAGGTGCATTGAGTTTTGATTTTTTTAAATGGCCCGAGGAAGTGTCCGAGATTTAAAGCATCAAAACGATCCTCTCTTCAGAGGAGAAACTTCTCAAAAGCACTTTCACTAAATTAGAGAAGACAGGGTGCACCTGGACTCTCCAATTAAGTCCATGGAGTTGAAACAACAAGGGGATTGGTTGGTTCCACCGCTTTATAGAGCCCAACAGTGGAGGCGTCATAATACCATAAAGCCTAGCAGTCAAACAGGGAAATAGTTCCAATCGTTTTTCCACCATTAATTTTTCTCATAGGGAAACCCTTAAAATAAGGGCTGTGTTTCATGTAGGCTTACCCTGGCATGACTTTTTGATAACTACGTAAGTGTCTCTCGGACAAGGTGACTTTTATCAATATATTCGGCTCTATTTACTGTCGGATTCGAAAAGACTATAAATCCCTGCAAGCTCCTGCACGTCATCTCTAGCTGACACCTTTGCTAACAGGTATTGTGTCCATACCTTTGCTAACAGGTATTGTGTCCATTTAAAACTTGAACAGGACAGTTCATAGAATGGTCCATTACATTTTTTTGTCTAATTTATTCATAACTACATTTAGCTAACATTTGATAGTTAATCCAGAAATTCTTACCTTTACCTCGAAATTAAGCTTTGAAAGTTGATAAACTTCTACCCCACTTTTGAGAAAATGTCCCTTGAATGTTTTGGTACACCAACTGCAGATCTCTTCTTTGTCTACACCTATTCAGCATCATTCACACCCTCTTAAGCCTTATCCCCACCCATCTCTTTAAAGATTCACATGTGAGGCCATGTGCTAAACAGGGTGAGTAAGGTAGTGTAGTAAACAACCAAAGATGTCAAGACTAAAAGTGGTGAAAGTAGTAGCCTACATTCAATTATATCAAATCAAAACAATGTATCACATGCGCTGAATACGACAGAGGAATACTTACTTACAAGCCCTTAACCAACAATGCAGTTTTGAGAAAAAAAGTGTAACGTTTTTACTAAAATAAACTAAAGCAAAAAGTAAATAAATAGAAAATAAGAAAAATAACAAATAATTAAGGAGCAACAATAAAGGGCTATATACAGGGGGTACCAGTACAGAGTCAATGTGCGGGCCCACAGGTTAGTCGAGGTAATTGAGGTAATATGTACATGTAGGTAGAGGTAAAGTGACTATGCATAGATAATAAACAGAAAGTAGCATTGGTCACATACACATGGTTAGCAGATGTTATTGCGAGTAGTGAAATGTTTGTGCTTCTAGTTCCGACAGTGCAGAAATATCTAACAAGTAATATCTAACAATTCCACAACAAATACCTAATACACACAAATCTAAGTAAAGAATGGAATAATAATATATAAGTATATGGATGAGCAATGTTAGAGCTGCATAGGCTAAGATGCAATAGATAGTATTGAATACAGTATATACATATGAGATGAGTAATGCAAGATATGTAAACATTATTCAAGTGACTAGCGTTCCATTTATTAAAGTGACCAATGATTTCAAGTCTGTATGTAGGCAGCAGCCTCTCTGTGCTAGTGATGGCTGTTTACAGTCTGATGGCCTTGAGCTAGAAGCTGTTTTTCAGTCTCTTGGTCCCTGCTTTGATTCACCTGTGCTGACCTTGCCTTCTAGATGGTAGCAGGGTGAACAGGCAGTGGCTCAGGTGATTGTTGTCCTTGATGATCTTTTTGGCCTTCCTGTGACATCGGTGTAGGTGTCCTGGAGGGCAGGTAGTTTGCCCCCGGTGATGTGTTGTGCAGACCGCACTACCCTCTGGAGAGCCCTGCGGTTGTGGGCGGTGCAGTTGCCGTACCAGGCGGTCATACAGCCCGACAGGATGCTCTCAATTGTGCATCTGTAAAAGTTTGAAGGTTTTAGGTGACAAGCCACACTGTCTGTGCTGGTGGACCATTTCAGTTTGTCAGTGATATGTACGCCGAGGAACTTAAAACTTTCCACCTTCTCCACTGCTGTCCCGTCGATGTGGATAGGGGGGTGCTGCTGTTTCCTGAAGTCCACGATCATCTCTTTTGTTTTGTTGAGTGAGAGGTTATTTTCCTGACACCACACTCCCAGGGCCCTCACCTCCTCCCTGTAGGCTGTCTTGTTGTTGTTGGTAATCAAGCCTACTACTCTTGTGTTATCTGCAAACTTGATGATTGAGTTGGAGGTGTGCATGGCCACGTACTATGGTGTTGAATGCTGAGCTGTAGTCAATGAATGACATTCTTACATAGGTATTCCTCTTGTCCAGATGGGATAGGGCAGTGTGCAGTGTGATGGCGATTGCATCGTCTGTTGACCTATTGGACCGGTAAGCAAATTGAAGTGGGTCTAGGATGACAGGTAAGGTGGAGGTGATATGATCCTTGACTAGTCTCTCAAAGCACTTCAAGATGACAGAATTGAGTGCTACGGGGCGGTAGTCATTTAGTTCAGTTAACTTTGCATTCTTGGGTACAGGACGAATGGTGGCCATCTTGAAGCATGTGGGGACAGTAGACTGGGATAGGGAGAGATTGAATATGTCCGTAAACACACCAGCCAGCTGGTCTGCGCATGCACTGAGGAAGCGGCTAGGGATGCAATCTGGGCCGGCAGTCTTGCGAGGGTTAACACGTTTAAATGTCTTACTCACGTCGGCCACGGAGAAGGAGAGCCCACAGTCTGGTAGCGGGCTGCATCGTTGACACTGTTTTATCCTCAAAGCCTAAATTGCTGGGTCATGTGAAATAAATGCTATAAACACCCCCCAGCCACATCTAGCGAAGTGGATGGGTCACTTTTGTCTAGACATGTACACATGTTCCTGAAATACAATAGATGGCCGTAATCACCCCCAGACACACCTGGCTAAATTGATGGGCCATGTAATCATCTGGCGAAGTGGAGTCTTTTGTTTAGACATGTAGCTAGCTAGCTAACATTAAGATATAACTAGCAATGCAAATGGATTTCTGAGATACTAATAATATTACCACACAGATCATACACGTAACATTAGCTATCGAGCCAGCAAGCTAACGTTCGCTAGCTAACAGTACGCTTTAACTTGCAATGAAAATGACTTTCTGACAAAATTAGAAACGTATAATTTATGAAAATGTGGCTAGCTAGACTCTTACCCATATACATGGATAAGTGCTTCACGTCAGCTATCTTTTCCATTGTTTGTAGCTAGCTACAGCTTGTTTGGCCCGTGGTGTCAAGTCACTCCGGTTCACACTGACCGTGTGCAGAAAGTAATCCATTACAACTTTTCCCACTGGTGTTTGTCGATAGTGCCTCCTAAATTCAGGGCTGCAATGTTGTTGAGAGCAGTAGCAACACTTTTGTAGTTCTCCATGGCTAACGTTATATCTTTCAAAAAAGCTGCAGTAGCAAGGATTATCTACACATACTGAGCAGCTTTTTTTTTATCAACAGAAGCGTGCTACATGGCAGACAAATCCAAACTCATCTCTCGGCAAGTCCAGCCCATCCATTATCTCAGCCAATCATAGCTACCGGGAAGGTTCCTCCCTTTTTCTGTGGCTAAACCAACTAGGCTCGTAATGTAACAATTTTATTCGTTTTTACAGATGGCATACATGTTTGTTATTAAGGCACATGAAAGTTCACAAGTTCCAGATGGCATTTCTGCCAAAAAAACACATTCAGATTTAATAAATCTAATCAAATAAACTGACTGTCCTTTGAAGTAGTGACTTGCAACATACAAGTCTTGAAATAGGTAGCATTTGGAGTTCTTTATGATAGCCACATTAGCAGCTAAGTAGCATTTCATTTTGGGGGGGTAAATACAGGTGAACACATTGATAAAAGTCACCTTGTCCTAGAGAGATTTACATGGTTATCAAAACGGCATGCCATGGTAAGCCTACATGGAACACAGCCCTTATTTTAAGTGTTTCTAAAAATAAATAAAAAGGAAAAATGAATGGTGGAAAAACGATTGAAACCATTTCACTGTTTGACCGCTGGGTTTTAGGTATTATGACTCATACTATGGTACTCTATAGTGTAGGCCTAAATTCATCTTTAGTAGGCCATACACATTTCCAAATCTCCAAAAATAGATGGATGTCACAGAATGACACTTTTAGGAGCTGTCTGATATTCAGCTCCATGGACAGCTTTGTGGATTCCACAGCCGTGGTGCTGACTCTGCACTCAATTTTCGCCACTCTTCCAAGCACCAATTGCAGTGTGCTGTCCACGGTGCTGAATTATTTGGGGCTCCTGTGGGTTATTGAGACATAATAATCTTACTTGCGGCCTCTCCCCTACTAAATCAGCCTGTGGTAGGTCTGTGTGTGTAAATACACTGAGAAAAGGGATGAAAGAGGGCACGAAGCCCTGAGCTGTCCCTGACTTCCTATGTGGGGGATGTTCCGTATTACCCCCAATGCACTCCTAAGCTTAATTAAATCATTGTTTCATCATCCCTCTAAAAAACGAACTTACTACATACCTGGGGTGTGTCCTCATGGCACAAACACCTAACCATGCTAACAACATTACCATGGGCGCTAGGCTAAAGCATTTTGACTAATTGGTCTTTCTACCAATTACATCAGATGTTTTCACATCAGATCTTTTTCAGAGCTGATCTGATTGGTCAAAAGACCAGTTAGTGAAAAAAAAGTCTGAATTTGATATGCAGATATACCTCATCAGTAAGGTAGCAGGTCCAATTTACCTACAGAAATAGTCTGTATGAAATAGAGAAATGCAACGGAAATTGCATATGGCACTGAGTTGTGCGATAGAATTTTGCAAGGCCCTACTCCTGTACAAGCCCCTCATCCTGCCTGTATCAGACTAATAAATTAGTCCCAGCTCCACCATAACAGCAGAATAAGAGTCTGACTTAACCAACAGCTGTGGCCCAGGGTTACCTAGCAACAGGTTGGGCCCAGAAAATAGTGCATAGGGTAGGTAGAGAGATACCTCATGCACGTCTGAGAGAGATGGAGACAGAAGAGCGAGCGAGACACCCATACAGAGAAGAGATTGTGTCTGAGTAGTTATAAGTCTACGGGTCGGTTTCCCAGACACATACACTATATATACAAACGTATGTGGACACCCCTTCAAATTAGTGGATTCGGCTATTTCACCCACACCCGTTGCTGACAGGTGTATAAAATCGAGCACACAGCCATGCAATCTCCATAGACAAACATTGGCAGTAGAATGGCCTTACTGAAAAGCTCAGTAACTTTCAACGTGGCACCGTCATAGGATGCCACATATCCAACAAGTCAGTTTGTCAAATTTCTGCCCTGTTAGAGCTGCCCCAGTCAACTGTAAGTGCTGTTATTGTGAAGTAGAAAGGTCTAGGAGCAACAACAGCTCAGCCGTGAAGCGGTAGGCCACACAAGCACACCGAACAGGACCGCCAAGTACTGAAGCGTGTAGCGTGTAAACATTGTCTGTCCTCGGTTGCAACACTCAGTACCGAGTTCAAAACTGCCTCTGGAAGCAACATCAGCACAAGAACTGTTCGTCGGGAGCTTCATGAAATGGGTTTCCATGGCCGAGAAGCCACACACAAGCCTACGAGCAGCATGCCCAATGCCAAGCGTCGGCTGGAGCGGTGTAAAGCTTACCGCCATTGGACTCTAGAGCAGTGGAAATGCGTTCTCTGGAGTGATGAATCACTCCTCACCATCTGGCAGTCCAATGGACAAATCTGGTTTTGGCGGATGCCAGGAGAACATTACCTTCCCTAATGCATAATGCCAACTGTAAAGTTTGGTGGAGGAGGGAAAATGCTGTGGGGTTGTTTTTTATGGTTCAGGCTCCTTTAGTTCCAGTGAAGGGAAATCTTAATGCTACAGCATACAATGACATTCTAGACAATTCTGTGCTTCCAACTTTGTGGCAACATTTTGAGGAAGGCCCTTTCATGTTTCAGCATGACAATGCCCCTGTGCACAAAGAGGTTCATGCAGAAATGCTTTGTCGAGATCTGTGTGTGAAGAACTTGACTGGCCTGCACAGAGCCCTGACCTCCACCTCATTGAACTCCTTTGGGATGAATTGGAACGTCGATTGTGAGCCAGGCCTAATCACCCAACATCAGTGCCAGCCCTCACTAATGCTCTTGTCGCTGAATGGAAGCAAGTCCCCGCAGCAATATTCCAACATCTCGTGGAAAGCCTTTCCAGAAAAGTGGAGGCTGTTATAGCATCCAAGGGGGGACCAACTCCATGTTAATGCTCATGATTTTGGAATGAGATGTTCGATAAGCAGGTGTCCACATACTTTTGGCCATGTAGTGTATGAAGATAGTTCTGGACTAAAAAGCTCCATTAATGGGGAATCTCCATTGAGAATGCTTTTAGTCCTGAACTAGGCTTAATATGTGTATGCGAAATTGGATAGATCCCTTAGAGAGGGAGAGACATAACATACTGTTATTAGACTGACTCTGGGCCTACAGGCAAACACACATCTGTGGAAGTGAGCAAACAAGCAAGATGAGGTTGTCTTATCACGCACACAGATGCATATACACACACACACACACCCACACACACACACACACACACACACACACACACACACACACACACACACACACACACACACACACACACACACACACACACACACACACACACACGCATACACGTTCTGCATGTCTTGGAGAAGCCAACATAAATTATATCCAGCCTGTATAGATTGCACTGTGCTGGGTGAAGACCTTCAGAGCACAGTGTGTCACAGTCAGGCCTATATATATATACTGCATGGTCATATAGTGGAAAGGTCACATTCTCCAAGGGTGTGTGTTATCTTTTCTTCTCTTCTCCTTTTCTCTCCTCTCATCTCCTTTTTCTCCTCTCCTCTCTCCTCCTCCTCTCACCAGGATCATTGGGCACCCATTTTGGGATATTTTTGTTTTCTTTACCTCTACTCCCTCAGGGCAAGGGGGCTGAAGTGATGTTCACTCATCCATAACAGAGAGAGCCCCACCAAACGTAGAGGGTGTGTACTGTATAATAGATGTTCTGTTGGAAGTCTCTTGCATGGGTCTGTACATTACTGTAGCATGTTACAGATCAATCGTACACTAGTTCATTGATCCTAACAGATATTGTTCAGAATCACTCCTTGGGACACCATGGGTCTATGGTAGGGTAGAGGCAAGTGGTAATCTCTCTTTTTCTCACTCTGTCTGTCTTTCTCTCTCCCCATTTCTGTGGATTACAGGTATTACTTGTTTTTTGTGAATTTTTCATAGGGACCCCTGTCAGACTGACATACCCATCCAGTGGCCTCTCGGTCACTGTAAAGCAGAAACAGGTGTCCTGTCAGATGCTTATTTCAGTACATCACTGAGATTCTCATGGCATTTAGCTGCTTAGCGTGTGTCACTAGTTGAAGTGGATGTTTTTTTATGTGGAAGCTAACTTTAGTGTTTCACCAACAGTCATACACACATGGGGATTCCCAGAAGTGATGCTCTCAGTCTCAGGTGTGTGCTCGGCCCACAGCGAATGCATCTCCTCTGATTTTCCATTCACGCTTCTCTGAACCAATTACACATTTGCTAAGAGTTTGTTTTTCTGCTGATTTGTTTTTTTTCTTCTTGCTTGTATTTTAATTACTGTTCAGTGTGGGAATTACAGTTGAAGTCGGAAGTTTACATACACTTAGGTTGGAGTCATTAAAACTCGTTTTTCAACCACTCCACACATTTCTTGTTAACAAACTATAGTTTTGGCAAGTTGGTTAGGACATCTACTTTGTGCATGACACAAGAAATGTTTCCAACAATTTCACTTATAATTCACTGTATCACAATTCCAGTGGGTCAGAAGTTTACATACATTAAGTTGATTGTGCCTTTAAGCAGCTTGGAAAATTCCAGAAAATGATGTCATGGCTTTAGAAGCTTCTGATAGGAAAATGGACATAATTTGAGTCAATTGGAGGTGTACCTGTGGATGTATTCCAAGGCCTACCTTCAAACGCAGTGCCTCTTTGCTTGACATCATGGGAAAATCAAAAGAAATCAGCCAAGACCTCAGAAAAAATTTTGCAGACCTCCACAAGTCTGGTTCATCCTTGGGAGCAATTTCCAAACGACTGAAGGTACCACGTTCATCTGTACAAACAATAGTACGCAAGTATAAACACCATGGACCACGCAGCCGTCATACCGCTCAGGAAGGAGACACGTTCTGTCTCCTAGAGATGAACGTACTTTGGTGCGAAAAGTGCAAATCAATCCCAGAACAACAGCAAAGGACCTTGTGAAGATGCTGGAGGAAACGGGTAAAAAACGTATATTTATCCACAGTAAAACGCGTCCTATATCGACATAACCTGAAAGGCCGCTCAGCAAGGAAGAAGCCACTGCTCCAAAACCACCATAACAAAGCCAGACTACGGTTTGCAACTGCACATGGGGACAAAGATTGTACTCTTTGGAGAAATGTCCTCTGGTCTGATGAAACAAAAATAGAACTGTTTGGCCATAATGACCATCGTTATGTTTGGAGGAAAAAGGGGGAGCCTTGCAAGCCGAAGAACACCATCCCAACTGTGAAGCACTGTGAGGCAGCATCATGTTGTGAGGGTGCTTTGCTGCAGGAGGGACTAGTGCACTTCACAAAATAGATGACATCGTGAGGAAGGAAAATTATGTGGATATATTGAAGCAGCATCTCAAGACATCAGTCAGGAAGTTAAAGCTTGGTCGCAAATGGGTCTTCCAAATGGACAATGACCCCAAGCATACTTCCAAAGTTGTGGCAAAATGGCTTAAGGACAACAAAGTCAAGGTATTGGAGTGGCCATCACAAAGCCCTAACCTCAATCCTATAGAACATTTGTGGCCAGAACTGAAAAAGCGTGCGCGAACAAGGTGGCCTACAAACCTGACTCACTTACACCAGCTCTGTCAGGAGGAATGGGCCAAAATTCACCCAACTTATTGTGGGAAGCTTGTGGAAGGCTATCTGAAACGTTTGACCCAAGTTAAACAATTTATGGGCAATGCTACCAAATACTAATTGTGTGTATGTAAACCTCTGACCCACTGGGAATGTGATGAAAGAAATAAAAGCTGAAAGAAATAATTCTCTCTACTATTATTCTGACATTTCAAATTCTTAAAATAAAGTGGTGATCCTAATTGACTTAAGACAGTGAATTTTTACTAGGATTAAATGTCAGGAATTGTGAAAAACTGAGTTTAAATA
Organism: Salvelinus namaycush; assembly: GCF_016432855.1. Lineage (NCBI taxonomy): Eukaryota > Metazoa > Chordata > Actinopteri > Salmoniformes > Salmonidae > Salvelinus > Salvelinus namaycush. The sequence continues at coordinate 13,057,722 of NC_052325.1, forward strand.
TATTTGGTTAAGGTGTATGTAAACTTCCGACTTCAACTGTATGTGGAAGCTTGGGTGAAAAACTGGAGTGGATTAAAAGCTAACTTGGAATGAATAGACTATTGTATTGTATTCTTCTATATTATAATCCTGACAGTCTCATTAGAGAGGGTGGGAAATGTTGTTCCAGGAGAGAGGAGATGAATGAAGGGAAGTGTGTGTGTACACGCACACACACGCACAATGTCTGTATGTCTCTGAGATCTAGCAGCCAGACAGGTGGGCTAGTATTATTATTAAAATATCTCTGTCTGTAAAATCATATTCAGATCAATATCATATCAAATGTTATTTGTCACATGCGCCGAATACAACTGGCGTGTAGACCTTGCAGTGTAGACCTTGCAGTGAAATGTTTACTTACAAGCCCTTAACCAACAATGCAGTTTTAAGGGGCCCCCCCCAAAAAAGTTAGATATAACAAAAACAAATAATTAAAGAGCAGCAGTAATTTACAATAGTGGGGCTATATACAGGGGGTACCGGTACAGAGTCAATGTGTCAATGTGCGGGGGCACCGGTAATTGAGGTAATTATGTACATGTAGGTAGGGTTATTAAAGTGGCTATGCATAGATAATAACAGAGAGTAGCAGCAGCATATGGGGCTGCAAATAGTCTGGGTAGCCTTTTTATTAGGTGTTCATGAGTCTTATGGCTTGGGGGTAGAAGTTGTTTAAAAGCCTCTTGGACCTAGACTTGCCGCTCCGGTACCGCTTGCCGTGTGGTAGCAGAGAGAACAGTCTATGACTAGGGTGGCTGGAGTCTTCACCGGGGTCACGGAAGCTTGACCCCGGTGATGTACTGGGCTGTACGCACTACCCTCTGTAGTGCCTTGCGGTCGGACCCCGAGCAGTTACCATACCAGGCAATGATGCAACCCATCAGGATGCTCTCGATGGTGCAGCTGTAAAACATTTTGAGGATCTGAGGACCCATGCCAAATCTTTTCAGTCTCCTGAGGGGGAATAGGTTTTGTCATGCCCTCTTCACGACTGTCTTGGTGTGCTTGGACCATGTTAATTTGTTGGTGATGTGGACACCAAAGAACTTGAAGCTCTCAACCTGCTCCACTACAGCCCCGTCGATGAGAATGGGGGCATGCTCGGTCCTCCTTTTCCTGTAGCCCACAATCATCTCCTTTGTCTTGATCACTCTGAGGGAGAAGTTGTTGTCCTTGCACCACACGGTCAGATGTCTGACCTCCCTATAGGCTGTCTCATCGTTGTGATCAGGCCTACCACTGTTGTGTCATCAGCAAACTTAATGATGGTGTTGGAGTTGTGCCTGGCCATGCAGTCATGAGTGAACAGGGAGTAAAGGAGGGGACTGAGCATGCACCCCTGAGTGGTGCCCGTGTTGAGGATCAGTGTGGCGGATGTGTTGTTTCCTACCCTTACCACCTGGGGGCAGCCCGTCAGGAAGTCCAGGATCCAGTTGCAGAGGGAGGTGTTTAGTCCCAGGGTCCTTAGCTTAGTGATGAGCTTTGAGGGTACTATGGTGTTGAACGCTGAACTGTAGTCAATGAATAGCATTCTTCCTTTTGTCCAGGTGGGAAAGGGCAGTGTGGAGTGCAATAGAGATTGCATCATCTGTGGATCTGTTGGCATGGAAAACCTTGGAATAATTGTTAATGATTTTTTTGAATAATTTTTCTTGACTTCTGCAGACACTTTTCCTGAGCTCAGACTCTCTTAGCATGAACCTAAAAGCAGGGGATTAATTATTACCCCAATTATTTTCAGCGCACATGGAGCACAGGGGAATTTATTTAACATTATGGGGAATGTGAGTGGTCCTGCAATTGAGTTCTCACTCACTCCATCCCTCCTTTGAGTTCCTTTATTCCCTCCCTTACTCCTCATCTCCTGTTGGTCCAGTAGCCATGGTTACAAAGCCTATCGATTAGATGCCATCTGATTCCAGACCAGCAGAAACAAAAGATGACAACAGATGGCAACCAGACGGAAAGAGAGAAAACAGATAAATGAACTGAGTTTCACTCTGCATGTTGGTCAATTACGGTGCTTCACAATCTACTGTGGATAAGATTCACCATTAAAACAATTGAAGATACAGAGACAAGCAAACAGTCAGAACATGGGTGAGTGAGAGAAATGGGACAGCTTCAAAACCTTGGCAATTAAAACATTTGTGATATAAACGTTGGATAGAAAACACTATAGGGAGGAAGAGACGAATGAGAGAGAGGGAATTGTGAAAGGAAGGAAAAAGAAAGCTTAATATAGAGAAGCAGACGTTCCTCAAATGCATCCTGGACTCAAGGGAGACAGGGAGTGCGCACACGCACTGACAGGCACAAACACACAGAATTACACATACATTTTATTGGAATCCACAATGGAACATTGAGCCTACAAAGGAAGGATCTATATTTTAAGGGGCCCAGATTGACTTGGTTTCACTCACACAGAGACAGATGAGAGAGGAGGTGATGGTTAGAGGTTTGAGGCTCCCTCGTTCCTTTTACATGATGGAACAGATGGTGTCCAGGCTAGAGCAGACCAGGGGTACACACAGGAGAGAGAGGGGGAGAATGAGAGAGCGAGGAGAGAAGGAAAAAGAGAAGGAGGAGAGTCTTACTTTGATTCAGCCACACAGAAATGATCTTGACAACAAAGTTGACATATTATTTCTCTTGTACTATACAATTAGCATGGGTGCTTCCCATAAGGGTCAGTTGTTTGGGTGGCTAGCTGGTTGGTATAGGCTACCCACTGGGCACAGATGTCAGTCCAACGTCTAGTTTTGATTTACATTTGGTTGAGTTGTCAATTAACGTGAATTCAACGTGAAATGATCACCATGTCATTGGATTTAGGTTAAAAGTTGGGTAAAAAAAATACGACCTGGCCTTACGTTGATTACTTTTTGCAAATCCAATTAGTTTTCCATGTTGATTCAACGCCATCCAATAGATTTTTGGGGTTGAAATTACGTGAAAACAATGTTGATTCAACCAGCTTTTGCCCAGTGGGTACGGTTATTCTGGACTGAGCACAGCTTGGTACAATTGATCTCCATTGATTCAGTGTTTAAGGCGAATTAAGCTGTTGAAAGGATTCCCAATTTGTCATCCTGTCAAAAGGAACCACAGAAAATCAATAGGTGTGATCTATCCTTCCTGTCTGGGTGATCGGCAACTGAATATGCTGTTGCACAATTACAGCACCACACCATGAGGACGACATGGAACTGAGACACTTCCTTTTCATAGTACTCAAAATTACTTCCCACACAAATCTAGTGGTCTTCGTAATGCAGGCATTTTTCTTAATCTGCATAGTATTTACAAAATACTACAAAAGTACAATCATTCCCAAAAGTATATTACAAATTAACGTTCATGTGGTGCTGTCGTATCATGTAGAGTAACAGGGAAACTGTGTGTGTGTGTGTGTGTGTGTGTGTGTGTGTGTGTGTGTTCCACAATAAAGCAGCTGTCTACAGTAATTGGTCCATAGACTGCTGTACCCCTCACCTTGGGTCACACACACACACACACACACACACACACACACACACACACACACACACACACACACACACACACTGTCTATACTTTTCCTTACCTACACCCATGCACACACATACCCTTCCCCTGTGACAGCATAACAGTGTGTGTTAGGTCTGACAGTATGGCTGCTGGCCCTATGGCCACCCTCTTCCCATGACTCCCCTACACAATCTGATTGGGATGGGGCCACACCATGGTTTCATATGTCCCTTTTTCAGCTATGCTGTTTCCTTCATTTATTAGTCTGTTCGTTTCTCTGTGTAAGAAGGGGCATATTTTACATGTAATATGGTAGCATTAGCTTAATATCATGATATTTGGGTAATTGGTCCAAGTAATAGAGTAACCTTTATTGAGCTTGCTGTTGATCTGTTTATGTCTCTCATTGGTTATACAGTATAACATGTGACTTCCAAAATAACCTCCATCTCTTCTCTGCCTCACCCTCCCAACCTTGTAGAGTAGCTTTATTAGCTCCCCAGGCCAATTACAGTGACAGTGATAGCTAAGCAGGTGTTATACTGTAGTTTTACAGTGATAAAGCCCTATATTCTCTCCCCTTTTACTGCTCCCAGATCGTCTATAAGCGTATTGAACTGTTAAACATCAATTCCTCATCACCATGACTAGGTCCACAAGGTGCTGGGTTGCCTGGGAACCGTAGACTTTGTTATTTACTCAATAGTAAAGGTGCTTCTGAAGCAGGCTGCTGTCGTGGTCATCTTTGTGTGTGATTGGATGGCGGAACAAGATAGCATGTGTTTCAGTTAGATTCAGTGATGGAGGTTATTTGTGTTTTGGAGATGACATATACACACAAAAACCATTACCGGAACAATTGGTAATCATTGCATCAATCAATTGATTAAGATATATGTTATGTGTGGTGTCACTGATGAACATCGTGATCATCTCACTAGCACCTTTACCCAATACGATATGTCACCATTGGTGTCTATATACTATCGCAGGGGAGAGGAGGAGGAGGAGGAGGAGGAGGAGGAGGGAGGGTGAAAGAACAACGAGGCAGACAATACCATTCCTCATGTATTCCTCATGCTGCAGTCACTCCCCGCGAGGCGTTATTAGGGGTTCGGCTCTTCTTATCTCTCACACAATCTGGCACGCACAAGAGAGTCAGCACGGGCGAAGGTGAGACACGAGCAGGCGGAAGGATTCCCTGTAATCGGTCCCCTCACAGAAGAATGGTCCCTGGCATGCAGTTTACTAAAGCGCATCATAATATCACGGGAAAACAAGGCGGACTACAGGAGTCACTCTCTCCACGAGCGCACCCTCTCCTCACAACAACCTCATGTGTTTTCTACAGCGGAAGTCGAGACAACACTTAAGAAAATCTGTCCTCAAACAATCAAGTGATGCTCAAATGAAAAGAACGAAAGAACGACAACAGAAACACCTGTCGTCTGCTTATAGTTAATGGACACGTAAAATCGTTTTGAATAGACTAACATCTAATTTGAAGTTGGCATCACCTATAATAAAATAAATGTTGATGAGAAGGGTTGGAGATGTGTGACCGTGAGTGACACCAACGAGAGTTTTTACAGTGGAAATAACTCCTCAGGGGTGTACCCTTCTTGGATAAAGTTGAGCAAATTTAAATTGGTGAGTTGTAACATTCCTCAAAGTGAAACTAATAACTGATTTATGCTGGCTGGTTTTAAAGCATATCTTTTTCCTTTTTATAAGTGGCCTTTTATTATAGAAATAGTTAGTGGTGTATGATAATTTACGTTATCCCCTCTAAACTCTAAACGTTACATGATGAGGCGGCAGGTAACCTAGTGGTTAGAGCGTTGGGCCAGTGCACGAAAGGTTGCTGGATCGAATCCCCGAACTGATATTTTAAAACAAAAATCGGTAGGCCGTCATTGTAAATAAGAATGTGTTTTTAACTGGCTTGCCTAGTTAAATAAATGTAAAAAAAACGTTTTTTTAATGAATCATGGTTCCTTTATATGACCCAACATATAAAGGATATCCCGTGTGTGTCTCTGCATATTTCAAACGCGCGTCATTCAACCATACAGCGGGTGAATCGTCTGCAAGACAGATGGCCAGCTGTTTCACGTGAATCCAGAGCTCTCACAATAATTAATTTCAATTAGGTCAGATGATGATTTAATGTCTGCTGTGTTAGGTGGTCTCTGTTCGCAGCTATACGATTTAATGAAATGCAGCCTGTGGAAATTTGATTCGATAAAATGGGCAGATGAGACAGTTTTAAAAGGGTCAAGACTAGACAGAATTGCAAAACTTTATGAATAGTAATAAGCTATTTTCGATAGATCTTTTTAAGGGCTTTTTAATAATCCAGATACTCCACATTGTATCAACAGGGAAACCTAAATCAGCACCTAAATCAGACAATAACAAGCCTAGACGAAAGTGATTTGTTAGAATCAGCACCAAGGACAGCGCACAACAGGTTTGCGAACATGCGCATCTTGCATAAAATATTCTCTCGAAAATCGAAAATCGAATTGTCCATAGAAACTTAACATATTCTCTCACATATACTTTGTTATAAGACTAAATCCTATTTTTCCCACAGGGGTTGAACCTTTGATCTGAAAACAGACCACAAAACAGACGGCCTGAAGATGATGCTGAGTCCTGACCAGCCAGACGTTGACCTGCCCTGGGGGCAGCCCGATACAGAGACCCTGCTGAACAGCATCAAGATGGAGTGCGCACCCCTGCCCGCGGAGCCCGCAGAGGGCGAAGGCAAGGCGCGCTCTCTGTCCATTCCTTCCCTCAGCAGGGAGGAGAAGAGGAGGCGGAGGCGCGCTACAGCCAAGTACCGTTCCGCGCACGCAACAAGAGAGCGCATCCGCGTCGAAGCTTTCAACGTTGGGTTCGCCGAGCTGAGGAAGCTTCTCCCGACACTTCCGCCAGACAAGAAGCTGTCCAAGATTGAGATCCTTCGGCTCGCAATCTGCTACATCACCTACCTCAACCATGTGCTGGATGCGTAGGTCATCAGTCAAGGATGGACACCGTCAGTGAAGGAGAGAAGAAGACAGAAGATGGAGACTGGGTAGGGTGGACTGCATACGAATGCCTGATAGACGTTGTTGACACATATCTGGCCTGGGAGCACTGCTGTGCCTGTAGTGTGTGCCAAAGTGCCCTATGTGCTGCCACTCTAGGCCAGAGTCACACAGTAAAACAGGACCTAATGTCTTTCTCTTTCTCAGTGTTGTGACGGAGAGAAACTGCTGCCCCACAGACTTACCCAATCGAATCCAAATTTGCAGTGTCAGAAAAGTGTCAGCAATAATGTCGGGTGATCCTACTTCTTCTAGGTTTATTAGCCTAGTATTGAAAAGCTGTCCTGTTAGACAATATTTGCCATGGCGAAACTTCTCTCCGGACAGGGCTGATTTAAAGGACCTATAGCTGTAGAGATTTGCTGAAATCAGTGATGAAGATCAAAGTAGAATATAAGTGCCACTTATTTACAGATATGATATGTTGTATATTATATTCGTTATTTGTTTTTGGATTAGGCTTAGTAAATTATGTATTTATGAATTCATGTTTACATTGTAATTTCTTATGTCTGGTGTTTGCACATGCATATTTATTTGTAATATATATAACAGTTATTATTTATACTCTGACAACAGAACGAAGAATTTTGCTCTTTATTGCACTTTTTATCGGATTTTATCTATTAAAAATTTCCCAAAATGTTTTTGAAATCCCTGTTAAATGCAGAGGTTGCAAGTGAGATTGCAGTGTTTTGTTTGGTAGGGTGAGACCCAGTTTCAGCTTTAGGCCAACAATTTCATTATTAGATTTTTCGATTCTCCAGAAGTTTGTTGGTTTCATGTTCAGCTTTTAAGGACAATAACATTATTTTCTGTGACAATCTCCATAGTTTACTTTAGCCAATACCTGCTTTCCAAAGATTGCTTAACAGGGTGTCCTTTTGTAGTAGGCCATATATATATATATATAACACACCTAAAAAGCTTTTGTTAATAAATTTATAAATTGTTAATACATTTTTTTATCTTAAATGTTTGTTGTTGTATGGACATTCTGGCAAACGTTCAGGTGGAAATTCGACTAAAACATTTCTACACTAAAGATATCTGTGACGCCAGGCTATTTCATCATTTCCCCAGATTGGAGAGGCGAGGTCTGTGCCAGTGTCTGAGCTGGGGATTCGCTCTGCAGCGGGAGGACAGACGCTCTCCCCACGGAAGGGGCAGGTGTTCCTGCAGACGAGCAGAGACAACCGCATTACAGCCCATCCGTCTGCCAAATCCCCCGGGACGGGCGCGGGTGCGAGCGCACACACACACACACACACACATACATTTAGGGAGAGGTGACATGGGAATCATGGACAAACGGAAAAAGCATCATATTGGCTGGACAAAGAGAGCTTATTCGATGGATAAATAATAAGGACAATAATTGTAGGCTGTAGGCCTAATATTATTTGGATAGCCCATTGATAAATAATGCAACATAAAGCAGCCCAGCAAATGCTACATGAAAAACTTTAAATATTTATAAACAAACAAGATTTTCTACGTGGAAATTCATGTCAGTTTTGTGAATACAGAAGAAGCATGTTGTGGGTCTAATTCGTCAAAACAAAACCTATTGAAACAAACTAGGCTAATACTTTGTTCAAGGTAATTATTTACAACGAAATAATCTATAAAAATATTCCTCAAGTAAATTCGGATAGCTAAAAGCTTGCATCAACTAAAGCCACAAAGCAAAATTATAAGAAGGAGAAAATGAAGGAAATGTCACATAGGGGAAAGTGGGGTAAGTCGTGCCAAAAGGTTAGTTGAGCCGTTACAAAGGTTATACATCAATTGGAGTCTCTATAAACTACAATATGAGGTCCTAAACCTAGCACGAAAGTGCAGCCTTGTAGCTGTGTGGGCTAATATAGTCAAAATGGTGGCTTTGGTGTAAATTGTGCCATTTGGCCAGGTGCAAGTTGAGGAAATGGTTAATCAATATACCCCATAATGATGACACTTTGTCAGTTTTATGCACAGTACTTTGAAGACACCTCACATTTGTGTGCTTAGTCAAGTTCAAATGATGACAAATGCCTCCCTGGGTCTCCTGAGTGGCACAGCGGTCTAAGGCACTCCAACGCAGTGCTAGAGGCTTCACTACAGACCCAGGTTTGACCCCAGGCTGTACTCCAACCGACTGTGATCTGGAGTCCCATAGGGCGGCACACAATTGGCCCAGCGTTGTCCGGTTTAGGGGAGGGTTTGGTTGAGGGGCTTTACTTGGGTCATCGCACTCTAGCGACTCCTTGTGGCGGGACGGGCGCATGCAGGCTGGCCTTGTCATCAGTTGAACAGTGTTTCCTCCGACACATTGGTGCGGCTGGCTTTCGGGTTAAGCCGGTGGGTGTTAAGAAGCGCGGTTTGGCGGGTCATGTTTTGGAGGATGCATGACTCGACCTTCACCTCCCAAGCCCGTTGAGGAGTTGCAGTGATGAGACAAGATGGAAATTGGGGAGAAAAAGGGGGTACAAAAAATGTAAATGCCTTCCTCAGTTGGGTTTGCCTCCCTCTAGGACACAATTGAAATGTTTTCTTCCCAACATGTTAGAAATGTGTCCCTATATGCTTACCCTGTCCCTATGTTCATCTACCTTAAACCTGGGGTAAATTGTGCCAAGAAACCACTTTCTTTTGTATAAGCTATGTTTTCAAACTGTTATGTTTACATGATGTCACGATCGTCGTAAGAAGTGGACCAAAGCGCAGCGTGGTTTGAATACATTCTTCTATCTTTAATGAAGAACACTTAAACAAACTTACAAAATGAATAAGACGACCGTGACCGCTATATAAACAATGTGCTAACATGCAACATAACATAGACAATAACCCACAACCCACAATACAAAACAGACTACCTAAATATGGTTCCCAATCAGAGACAACGCAAAACACCTGTCTCTGATTGAGAACCATATCAGGCCAAACACATAGAAATATACAAACCAGACATACAACATAGAATGCCCACACAGATCACACCCTGACCAACCAAAACATAAAACATACAAAGCAAACTCGCCAGGGCGTGACACATGAATTCTGAATATTTCCAGGGATACACAACATCCTGAAATATATGTACAGTGCCTTCAGAAAGTATTCATACCCCATACCCCAACATTTTGTTGTGCTACAGCCTGAATTCAAAATGGATTAAACATATTTCTTTCTCACCCATCTACACACAATACCCTATAATGATCAAGGGAAAACATGTTTTTATACATTTTTGCAAATTTACATAAGTATTCACACCACTGAGTCAATACGTGTTAGAATCACCTTTGGCAGAGATTACAGCTATGAGTTTTCTGTGTAAGTCTAAGAGTTTTGCACACCTGGATTGTACAATATTTGTCCATTATTCTTTTCAAAATTCTTCAAGCTTTGTCAAATTAGTTGTTGATCATTGCTAGACAACCATTTTCAGATCTTGCCATAGATTATATACATATAACTCAGGCACTCAGGAACATATACTGTCTTCTTGGTAAGAAACTCCAGTGAAGATTTGGCCTTGTGTTTTAGGTTATTGTTCTGCTGAAAGGCAAATTAATCTCCCAGTGTCTAGTGGAAAGCAGACTGAACCAGGTTTTCTTCTTGGATTTTGCCTGTGCTCATCTCCCTTCCATTTATTTTTTATCCTTAAAAACTCCCCAGTTGTCACGCCCTGACCTTAGAGAGCCTTTTTATTTCTCTACTTGGTTAGGTCAGGGTGTGATTTGGGTGGGCATTCTAGTTTTCTATTTCTTTGTTGGCCGGGTATGGTTCCCAATCAGAGGCAGCTGTCTATTGTTATCTCTGATTGGGAATCATACTTAGGCAGCCTGTTTTTCCACCCTAGTTTGTGGGATGTCTGACGACGGACGTAACACCAGTCCTTAACGACTACAAGCATAACCATAACAATGATGCAGCCACCACCATTCTTGGTAATATGGAGAGTTGTACTCAGTAATGTATTTCATTACATTTGCCCAAACATAACACTTTGTATTCAGGACAAAAAGTTAATTGATTTGCCAAATAGTTTGCAGAATTACTTTAGTGACTTGTTGCAAACAGGATACATGTTTTGGAATATTTTTATTCTGTACATGTTTACTTTTCACTCTGTCAATTAGGTTAGTATTGTGGAGTAACTACAATGCCGTTATCCTTCAGTTTTCTCCTATCATAGCCATTAACCTCTGTAACTGTTTTAAAGTCACTGTTGGCCTCATGGTGAAATCCCTGAGCGGTTTCCTTCCTCTCCGTCAACTGAGTTAGGAAGGACACCTGTATCTCTGTAGTTACTGGGTGTATTGATATACCAACCAAAGTGCAATTAATAACTTCACCATGCTAAAAGGGATATTCAATGTCTGCTTTTTTATTTTTACCCATCGACCAACAGGTGCCCTACTTTGCGAGGAATTGGAAACCCTTCCTGATCTTTATTTGAAGTTCCCTGCTCGACTGAGGGACCTTCCAATTATCTGTATGTGTGAGGTACAGAGATGAGGTAGTCATTCAAAAATAATGTTTAACACTATTATCGCACACAGAGTGAGTCCATGCAACTTATTATATTACTTGTTAAGCACATTTTTACCCCTGAACTTGCTATAACAGAGGTTGAATACTTATTGACTTAAGACATTTCAGGTTTTCATTTTTAATACATTTGTAGAAAAGAAAAAAATAATAATTAAAAACATTATTCCACTTTGACATTATTGGGTATTGTGTGTAGGCCAGCGACAAAAAAAATCTCTCTCACTCGTCCCTAGGGGGGGATGGGGTATTGTCTGTGGCCACTCCAGCAGCAGGGGCTTGGGCGAGAGCTGGGCCTGAGCTGGCCTATAGGCCCTTTGTCTCTACACACAGATGGGCCGTAAGAATCCCACAAGCCTCGAGGTGGGGGGACGGAGAGTGAAGAAAAATCTCTATTTGACTCTGGTATAGGATGCAAAACCACACATCCACACACACATAAATAGGTAGCCGAGTAAGGGTATAATTGCTACAGGGTCAATGTCAATAATGGCTGATCCCTGGTTGTGACCCCACTCTCCAAGGATGTCTCAGGGGGAGTTGGCATATGCAAAAAACACATTTCCAATTCACATGCGTATAATAAAAATGAGTACATGTGTGAAATAGGACAAAAGTACCAACCTAAAAAATATAGAAACACACACACACACAGAATCAATGCCAATGGGTGTGAAAGAGTTCTGTGGTGCAAGGCTGCCCTCTGTTGGTCGATAATACTATAGACTATTGTAGAAATAAGCATGTCAATGATCAGCAGCCCTTCAAATGTGAGTGCATTAAAAAGATGGGAATTCACACAAACAAACTGAGGAAGGAGTGTCTGGCCATTCTCAATGTAGATATTTAGCCACAACTACCCCTTTAATATTCACAGATCTGAAAGAATTGGACAGGTAAAAACAGTTTATCCCTTCACATCTGCAAACACAGTAAGGATTTAGTTTAATAAGACGAGTGGCTAGAAACAGTAATGGTACAACGCTTCTGGGGGTTCTTATCTATTGTACAGCAGAGTGTAGCCCAGACTACAGTGTCATGGGCTACACAGCTGACTGCCTTTGACTTGTGTTTGTGTGTGTGTGCAGGCTAACACAACTACAGGGGTTCCAGGATTATTTCCAGCAACATTGCAAACTGTTTAAGAGACTGAAGGACAGAGTCTGGTAGTGCTCTAGTCCTCCCTGTCAGACTGAGGGACATGGTCTTGTAGTGCTCCAGTCCTCCCTGTCAGACTGTGGGACAGGGTCTGGTAGTGCTCCAGTCCTCCCTGTCAGACTGAGGGACAGGGTCTGGTAGTGCTCCAGTCCTCCCTGTCAGACTGATGGACATGGTCTTGTAGTGCTCCAGTCCTCCCTGTCAGACTGAGGGACAGGGTCTGGTAGTGCTCCAGTCCTCCCTGTCAGACTGTGGGACAGGGTCTGGTAGTGCTCCAGTCCTCCCTGTCAGACTGAGGGACAGGGTCTGGTAGTGCTCTAGTCCTCCCTGTCAGACTGAGGGACATGGTCTTGTAGTGCTCCAGTCCTCCCTGTCAGACTGTGGGACAGGGTCTGGTAGTGCTCCAGTCCTCCCTGTCAGACTGTGGGACATGGTCTTGTAGTGCTCCAGTCCTCCCTGTCAGACTGTGGGACAGGGTCTGGTAGTGCTCCAGTCCTCCCTGTCAGACTGAGGGACATGGTCTTGTAGTGCTCCAGTCCTCCCTGTCAGACTGAGGGACAGGGTCTGGTAGTGCTCTAGTCCTCCCTGTCAGACTGAGGGACATGGTCTTGTAGTGCTCCAGTCCTCCCTGTCAGACTGAGGGACAGGGTCTGGTAGTGCTCCAGTCCTTCCTGTCAGACTGAGGGACATGGTCTTGTAGTGCTCCAGTCCTTCCTGTCAGACTGTGGGACAGGGTCTGGTAGTGCTCCAGTCCTCCCTGTCAGAATAAGCAACAGAGGAATTGGAAACCATTTAAACTCCTGTAGAAGTGGCACTATGGTTATTGTGAGTATGTATGTTCCTTTTACTCTGCCTTCTAGTGAGTTTACACAAACTGTAATCTCCTACCATTCTGATAGATTGGAGACTGTCTGAAAACATGGCTGTAACGGTAATCATTTGGTTGTTATTCCATTGGTTACCACGAGGCAGATGCTCCATGGGCAGAGTGGCCCACACTCATTGAATATGGCACTTTTAAATGTTAGAACAATCACGAATAAAATCTTTCTTGTGAATGACCTCATTACTGAGCTCAAAGTTGATGGCATGTTTCTCACTGAAACATGGCTGTCTTCAGACTGTAGTATCGCTCTTATTGAAGCAACTTTGGGTCTTCTGAGTATCACGCTATACTGTTTAAATGTCAGCCATCAGTGCTGGCCATAACCTTGTATAGGCCACCAAAGCACTGCCCCACTTTCTTTACTGATTTCTCAGAACTATTGTCTACTTGTCACGCCCTGACCTTAGAGATCCCTGTTTATTCTCTATATTTTGGTTAGGTCAGGGTGTGACTAGGGTGGGTACTCTAGTTTTTGTATATCTATGTTTTCTTTTTCTTTGTTGGCCTAGTATGGTTCCCAATCTATCGTTGTCTCTGATTGGGGATCATACTTAGGCAGCCCTTTTTCCCACCTTCAGTTGTGGGATCTTGTCTTTGTTTGGTTGCATGTATTTTGCACGACGAAGCTTTTCGTTCGTTGTGGGGGTCTTTTCCCGCTGGTTCACATTTAAAATAAAGTATGATGAACCCAAATCACGCTGCGCCTTGGTCTACCCTTAACGACGAACGTTACACTACTATCCTTGAGAACTATGATAAAATCATTGTGTTGGGTGATTTTAATATTCATGTTGACAAAGAGACTTACTCCAAGGTCATTCAATTTATGAATCTTTTGAGCTCTATGGACTTCATCCAACATGTTACTGGGCCCACCCATAACCGCAGCCATAATCTGGACCTGGTTATTACCAAGGGACTTTCTATTGACATATCCTCTATTGTTGATGTTGCTTTATCTGATCACCACTGTGTGTTTTTTACTAGCTTGTAGCCCACAGCACAGGATAATACTGAACACATTATTAAGAAATGCTATCTTACCTCTGAAGTTGCTACAGATTGCATTGAGTGTATGAACAATACTCATTCACCTATTCTGTCTTCCTCTTGTGATGATTTAGTTGATAACTTTAATAGCAAATTAAGGTCAACCATTGATACCATAGCTCCAGTAAGGTTGAAAAAAGACACATCCAAACAGATGAGTTGGATGAGTGAGGAAATGAATCAATTCAAGAGAAATTCCAGAAAGGGAGAACGGAAGTGTAGAAAGTCAAATTTGCAGGTCCATTATGATATTCTGAGAGAGCAACTTGGCATATATAAGGCAATTAGAAATGCCAGATGGGCTCATTTTTCTAACTTGATCACTAATAATAAGAATCATTCGAGAGTGCTCTTCTCAGCCATTGATGGCCTGATAAATCCTAAATGTGAATTTTCATCCACATCTAAATGTGATGAGTTTGCAGTAAATTTCAGAGATAAGATAATAAACATTAGGCTCAGTCAAGCAAGACCTGATGAGAAGTTTGATGATAGCCTAACACACAAAGGCACTATGGATTTATTTTCCCTGGTTGGCACAGCCATGCTCAGGAATGTGATATCACAAATTAAGCATTCTACCTTCCTTCTCCATCCTATACTCACCACCTCCTTCAAAACAGTTTTTAATTGCAGATCTGAAGTGCAAGCTATTGTTAATCACTCCCTGTTCACAGGCACAGGGCCACAGTGTCTCCCGACCCCTCCTGTCTCAGCCTCCAGTATTTATGCTGCAATAGTTTATGTGTCGGGGGGCTAGTGTCAGTATGTTATATCTGAAGTATTCCTCCTGTCTTATCCGGTGTCCTGTGTGAATTTAAGTATGTTCCCTCTAATTCTCCATCTCCTTTTCTCTATTTCTCTCTCTCTTCTCTCGGAGGACCTAAGCCCTGGGACCATGCCTCAGGACTACCTGGCCTGATGACTCCTTGCTGTCCCCAGTCCACCTGGTCATGCTGCTGCTCCAGTTGCAACTGTTCTGCCTGTGGCTATGGAACCCTGACCTGTTCACTGGACGTGCTACCTTGTCCCGGAACTGCTGTTTTGGACTCTCTCTCTACTGCACCTGCTGTTTCTAACTATGAATGATCGGCTATGAAAAGCCAACTGACATTTACTCCTGAGGTTCTGACCTGTTGCACCCTCTACAACCACTGTGATTATTATTATCTGACCCTGCTGGTCATCTATGAACGTTTGAACATCTTGGCCATGTTCTCTTATAATCTCCACCCGGCACAGCCAGAAGAGGACCACCCCTCAGAGCCTGGTTCCTCTCTAGGTTTCTTCCTAGGTTCTAGCCTTTCTAGGGAGGTTTTCCTAGCCACCGTGCTTCTACACCTGCATTGCTTGCTGTTGGGGGTTTTAGGCTGGGTTTCTGTACAGCACTTTGTGACATCGGCTGATGTAAAAAGGGCTTTATAAATACATTTGATTGATTGATTGATTGAATTTCCCCACTGCACTAAAAACTGCTATGGTGAAACCCCTTCTGAAGAAAAGTATTCTAGATTATTCAGCTTTTAGCAATTTTCGGCCAATCTCCCACTTTCCATTCTTAAGTCAAATTCTGGAGAAATTGTTTTTCAAACAACTAAATGACAGCCTTAGTTAAAGTGATAAATGATCTTAGAGCCAACACAGATGCCAAACAGCTCTCTGTCCTTGTACTCTTGGATTTAAGTGCTACATTCGACACTGTTGACCATGATGTCCTTTTGAACAGACTGGAGAGGTGGGTTGGCCTCTCCGGTCCAGATCTAAATTGGTTTAGGACCTATTTAACCGGTCAAGAGTTTTTTGTCACCCTTGGTGAACTTAACTCAGAGAAAATACATATCACGTGTGGCGTTCCACAAGGTTCGATTTTGAGTCCGGTACTGTTCAGTTTTTATGTTACCCCTTGGCAGCGTTATCAGAAAGCACAGCAGACGATACACAACTTTACATTTCTGTGTCACCAGAGGATTTTAGCTCCACGGATAAATTATTACACTGTGTTATTGATTTAAATACTTGCATGACTCACAACTTCCTCCAGCTAAATCAAGACAAGACCGAGGTAGTTATTGTTAGCACAGAGAAAGAATCTTGTCGCACATTTTAATTCACGGGCAATAATGATAAAACACTAGGTAAAAAACCTAGGTGTCATTTTAGATTCTGAATTCAATTTAGAATCCCACATTTGGAATGTGACCAAAACAGCTTTTTACCACCCAAGGAACATTGCCAAGGTGTGGCCGTTGCTAGCAGTAGCCACAGCAGCCATTATGGAATGGCACGTCCACGTCGCGTTGAACAACAAAGGAGCTGATTGGCTGACGCTGCCATTCTAAAATGCTACCTGGCTTAAGGACACAGATTGTCCAATATATTGACTAGATACTCTAGTGGCCGCTCTAACAATGAAAATAAATGTCTTCAAAAATGGAAGGCAGTCGGGAGAAGGCAAGATCAGGTGGGACCATTCTTGCCAATGAGAGGTGTGAATAACAGGCCCAACGGTTTCCACAAGCACAAAGTCAAAATTGGCTAAATCGTAAAAAATTAATGAAAACAAACATTTGGTTATTGGTTTTAATTGAAGGTTAGGGTTAGGCATAAGGTTAGCAGTGTGGTTAAGGTTAAGTTTAAAATAAAATTAAGACGATAAGTTGTAGAAATGGGCTGGGTTTGTGGCAATTAGTGATGACAGGCACAACTCCGATATAAAGTGTTTTACCGGGATGTCACATGTCCTATTTATATCAGTACAGTCGTAACAACCTAATCATTACAAAACTAAGATTTGATCAAATAAGCCACAAGTAGTAAATAAGCAATTACATTTTTTGTTAAACAAATTCAACTTTCATTAACCTCAATACAAAAACTATTCACTTGGTGATCGAAAAAAAACAAAAAAACACCACTGCTGGAGAAGACAGACTTTGGTCCCAGTTATCCCTCTCACTTTGCCTCTTCCTCTCTGATAAGGATGAAAACTGCAGTTTACATCCTACCCATGCTAGATTATGGAGACATCATTTATAGATCAGCAGGTAAGGGTGCACTGGAGCGGCTAGATGTTCTTTACCATTCGGCCATCAGATTTGCCAGCAATGCTCCTTATCGGACACATCACTGCACTCTATACTGCTCTGTAAACTGGTCATCTCTGTACACCCGTTGCAAGACCCACTGGTTTATGCTTATTTATAAAACACTCACTCCCCCCTATCTGAGATATCTACTGCAGCCCTCATCCTCCACATACAACACCCGTTCTGTCAGTCACATTCTGTTAAAGGTCCCCAAAGCACACATCCCTGTGTCGCTCGTCTTTTCAGTTCTCTGCAACTAGCGACTGGAACGAGCTGCAACAAACACTCAAACTGGACAGTTTTATCTTTATCTCTTCATTCAAAGACTCAATCATGGACACTCTTACTGACAGTTGTGGCTGCTTTGCGTGATGTATTGTTGTCTCTAACTTCCTGCCCTTTGTGCTGTTGTCTGTGCCCAATAATGTTTGTACCATGTTTTGTGCTGCTACCATGTTGTTGTTATATGCTGCTGCCTTGCTATGTTGTTGTCTTAGGTCTCTTTATGTAGTGTTGTCTCTCTTGTCATGATGTGTGTTTTGTCCTATATTTATATGTTATATATATATATATATATATATATATATATATATATATATATATATATATATTTTTTTTTTATCCCAGCCCCGTCCCCGCAGGAGGTCTTTTGCCTTTTGGTAGGCCATCATTGTAAATAAAAATGTGTTCTTAACTGACTTGCCTAGTTAAATAAAGGTTAAATAAATACAAATTAAATTAACTGAAACACTAGCAGTAGTTCAAACTTCTCAGATTGGATAATGGAACAATTCGGAGTACAACACATTTCTCATACCTTGATTGAGGTACGTTTCCCGAGCAGTTACTCACTCCAGCTCTGCCTTGATCTAAACAGGAAGCCTGTTGGACCTTAGTGCAGCTGAAAGGAAGCCCTTTGGACCCTAGTGTAGCTGTAAGCAAGTGGGTCGGATCTGCTAGCTATCTGCTGGAGAAGCAGCAACACCGCCTCTGGATCAGTTGGATTTGCAGCCTAGGTGTGCCCAGATGTAAGCATAGCAGGTTGTATTTCACGCCAAAACGCAAGTGAAGGAATGTCACCAACAATAAAAGGTGAGTTATTAGCGATGCATGTGCGCATTGTAGATGGCATGTAACCATTTAATTTATGCTTTGCATCGGAATTCAGCGGTATTCGGTGGCTCGACAACGGGAGCTTGAAGCACGAAACCCGGATCAGAGGGAAGTTCAGTGCCGCTGCTGCGAGTTGAGTACACTTTACATTGACGCGGTTGATATTTCTCACTGCTATGATAAATGGTTGCTTTTCATGTAACATGCTACAATGTAACGCCGTACATTCATGCATGCAGTTATTTGTCACAATGTAGGCCTAACTGTGTAACCTTTGAAATTCGCCGACTCCTCGGTGACATGGGGGCTGGCATGTAATTTTTGAAACACTCGAAACCAGAGACGGTGCATGTGACTGTCTGAAACTGTAGCCTACCCGGTGTAACAGATATTCGGCTTTCTTGGGTCGTTAACCGTGGTCATTATATCTAAAGAGTCGTCTATTTTATTTGAACTCGTGGGTGGATCGATCGGATGCGGGTTCATTGAGTTAGATTTACCGTTCATCACTACAGACTATTGGTGGTGGTAGTAGTATTGGACAGCTGGAAGAGCCTGCTATAGTCCCTTTTGAAGGAGGTCTATTTACACCAGGGTTCCGCAACTGGCGGCCCGTGGTTTTATTTAGCCCCCCAGTTGTCTGAGGAACAATTGTTGTTATATTTTTATTGTTGGACATAAAATACTAAAAACACCATGAAAGCAGCTCCAAGTGATTTACATTTGGGAAATCTGTATCAAATCAAGTATTCCCACGCATAATAGAGAGACATGTGATCGTATTCAAACGTAAGCAAGGTTGGGAAATGATTAGGTTTTAGTCAAATACCACACATGGTTGGGCTTCTTGCGGTCAATTTGCAATCTACAAATTATTTTATGTTCCGGCCCCCTGATGCTCAAGAAAAATCGTTCCAAGGGCTGAATCTAGTTGATGATCACGGTTTACACTGTTGTTGGCTAATGCTTATCCATCCTGTATAGCCATGCTGCATACTGAAGGGACCAGTGGAGGCTGGAGGCTGACCAGTGGAGGCTCTCTGTTGAGAGATCGGTTCATAATAATGGCTGAAACGGAGTATTATGGCTGGAATGGAATGGTATCAAACACATGACCACGTGTTTGATACCGTTCCTTAAACGCCATTCAAGCCATTATTATGAACCTTCCTGCCCGCAGCAGCCTCCACTGGAAGGGACCTGCCCTTTCCTATCATTATTCTCACTGTGATAAACACACAAGGTGTTTGTATCATTATTGAGTTTATTGAATAAGGTTGCTGGAGACCTTATCTTGCCCATATATTTTTCTAGACCCTTATTGCCCACTGGCAATTCAGGAGAGTTTGTGGCTGCCTGTCACCTGCCATGCACTCATAATGGATGAGGTAGCCTACTACACTGTGTGTTCTTTTGGGAGGCATAACTGGGGCCGAGCTCCCTGCCATCCAGAACCTCTATGTCAGGCGGTGTCAGAGGAAGGCACGATTTGATTTGAAAATTGCCAAAGATTCCAGTCACCCAAGCCATAGACTGTTCTCTCTGCTACTGTCCGGCAAATGGTACCGGAGCATCCACTCTCAGACAACCAGGCTCCGAGACAGCTTCTACCCCCAAGCCATAATACTGCTAAATAGCCAGATTGCTAAATAGTCAATTAATGGTACCTAAACTATATGCACTGACCCTAAGAACACTCACTAGACTATATATACACACCATATGCACACTCACACACTACATTAACACTACCACACAAAACCCATACAGACAACACACACACGCATACCGACACAACACAAACATACATTCATACACTTTACAAACACACTATATATATATATATATTTTTAATTAAGCATGCGTTTCACGGTAAAGTCTACACCAGTTGGGGAAAGAGAAGGGAAGGGGGGTACCTAGTCATTTAACAAAAATGTGTCTTCTGCATTTAACCCAACCCCTCTGAATCAGATGGGTGCGGGTGCTGCATTAATCGACGTCATCGTCACCCGGGGAGCAGTTGTTGTGGGGGTTAACTGCCGTACTCTACGGCAGAACGGCGTTGAGCAAAGGCATGTCCTGAGCCTGTTACCTGTTAAGAAACATCCAGTCAGCCATTCAATCAGACAAGTGTTAGTTCTCAAGCCTCACAAGCCTTCCTTCTCTCATCCTGAGTCATGATGCACTGTACTTGGGTGACTATTTCATTTCGCATGAAGGGGTTTGGAACCACGGAGGTTGGATTGCGTACCAGAAAAGTGTGTCGGCTTGCTTCTCTCTCTTTACATTTGAGGTTCTGGGTGTTTGTGACCATTATAAACTCTCTCTTCTCTTGTGTGTGTGTACAGTTGAAGTCAGAAGTTTATATACACTTAGGTTGGAGTCATTTAAAACTCGTTTTTCAACCACTCCACAAATTTATTGTTAACAAACTATAGTTTTGGCAAGTCGGTTAGGACATCTACTTTGTGCATGACACAAGTAATTTTTCCAGCAATTGTTTACAGACATATTATTTCACTTATAATGAACTGTATCACAATTCCACTGGGTCAGAAGTTTACATACATTAAGTTGAATATGCCTTTCAACAGCTTGGAAAATTCCAGAAAATGATGTCATGGCTTTAGAAGCTTCTGATAGGCTAATTGACATCATTTAAGTCAATTGGAGGTGTACCTGTGGATGTATATCAAGGCCTACCTTCAAACTCAGTGCCTCTTTGCTTGACATCATGGGTAAATCAAAAGTAATCAGCCAAGAACTCAGAAAAAAAATTGTAGACCTCCACAAGTCGGATTCATCCTTCTGAGTAATTTCCAAACGCCTGAAGGTACCACGTTCATCTGTACAAACAATAGTACGCAAGTATAAACACCATGGGACCACGCAGCCATCATACCGCTCAGGAAGGAGACGCGTTCTGTTTCCTAGAGATGAACGTACTTAGGTGTGAAAAGTGCGATTCTATCCCAGAACAACAGCAAAGGACCGTGTGAAGATGCCTGAGGAAACAGGCACAAAAGTATCTATATCCACAGTAAAACACGTCCTATATCGACATAACCTGAAAGGCCGCTCAGCAAGGAAGAAGCCACTGCTCCAAAACCATCATTAAAAAAAGCCAGACTACAGTTTGCAACTGCACATGGGGACAAAGATCGTACTTTTTGGAGAAATGTCCTCTGGTCTGATGAAACAAAAATAGAACTGTTTGGCCATAATGACCATCATTATGTTTGGAGGAGAAAGGGGGAGGCTTGCAAGCCGAAGAACACCATCCCAACCGTGAAGCACGGGGGTGGCAGCATCATGTTGTGGGGGTGCTTTGCTGCAGGAGGGACTGGTGCACTTCACAAAATATATGGCATTATGAGGAAGGAAAATTATGTGGATATATTGAAGCAACATCTCAAATGGGTCTTCCAAATGGACAATGACCCAAGGCATACTTCCAAAGTTGTGGCAAAATGGCTTAAGGACAACAAAGTCGTTTTGGAGTGGCCATCACAAAGCCCTGACCTCAATCCTATAGAGAATTTGTGGTTAGAACTGAAAAAGCGTGTGCGAGGAAGGAGGCCTACAAACCTGACTCAGTTACACCAGCTCTGTCAAGAGGAATGGGCCAAAATTCACCCAACTTATTGTGGGTAGCTACCCAAAATGTTTGACCCAAGTTAAACAATTTATGGGCAATGCTACCAAACACTAATTGAGTGTATGTAAACTTCTGACCCACTGGGAATGTGATGAAAGAAAGAAAAGCTGAAATAAATCATTGTCTCTACTATTATTCTGACATTTTACATTCTTAAAATAAAGTGGTGATCCTAACTGACCTAAGAGAGGAGAGGGGATTTTTCCTAGGATTAAATGTAAGGAATTGTGAAAAACTGAGTTTAAATGTATTTGGCTGAGGTCTATGTAAACCTCCGACTTCAACTGTATGTGTAGGACCTGTGTGTGTTTGTAGGCTATATGTCTTAGTCACAAATGTTCTTTCTCCCTCCCGCTTTCTGACCTTGGATGATATCTAAAGTGAATGCAGTTTTTTTGTTTGTTCTTGAACACACCGGTATGATGATTCATGAGTCATCATGTAGTATGGTATCTTAACCAGCTCAATGAAAAGACTTACTGGATTAACACTAGTACACGCACACACACACACACACACACAAATTCAGCAAAAAAAAGAATTGTCCCTTTTTCAGGACCCTGTCGTTCAAAGATCATTTGTAAAAATCCAAATAACGTCAGCTATTCATTGTAAAGGGTTTAAACACTGTTTCCCATGCTTGTTCAATGAACCATAAACAATTAATGAACATGCACCTATGGAACGGTCGTTAAGACACTAACAGCTTACAGACGGTAGGCAATTAAGGTCACAGTTATGAAAACTTAGGACACTAAAGAGGCCTTTCTACTGACTCTGAAAAACACAAACAGAAAATTCCCAGGGTCCCTGCTCATCTGCGTGAATGTGCCTTAGACATGCTGCAAGGACGCATGAGGACTGCAGATGTGGCCAGGGCAATACATTTCAATGTCCGTACTGTGAGACGCCTAAGACAGCACTACATGGAAACAGGACAGACAGCTGGTCGTCCTCGCAGTGGCAGACCACGTGTAACAACACCTGCACAGGATCGGTACATCCGAACATCACACCTGCGGGACAGGTACAGGATGACAACAACAACTGCCCGAGTTACACCAGGAACGCACAATCCCTCCATCAGTGCTCAGACTGTCCGCAATAGGCTGAGAGAGGCTGGACTGAGGGCTTGTAGACCTGTTGTAAGGCAGGTCCTCACCAGACATCACCGGCAACAACGTCGCCTATGGGCACAAACCCACCGTCACTGGACCAGACAGGACTGGCAAAAAGTGCTCTTCCCTGACGAGTCGCGGTTTTGTCTCACCAGGTGTGATGACCGGATTCACATTTATCATCGAAGGAATGAGCGTTACACAGAGGCCTGTACTCTGGAGCGGGATCAATTTGGATGTGGAGAGTCCGTCATGGTCTGGGGCGGTGTGTCACAGCATCATCGGACTGAGCTTGTTGTCATTGCAGGCAATCTCAACACTGTGCGTTACAGGGAAGACATCCTCCTCCCTCATGTGGTACCCTTCTTGCAGGCTCATCTTGACATGACCCTCCAGCATGACAATGCCACCAGCTATACTGCTCGTTCTGTGCGTGATTTCCTGCAAGACAGGAATGTCAGTGTTCTGCCATGGCCAGCGAAGAGCCCGGATCTCAATCCCATTGAGCACGTCTGGGACCTGTTGGATTGGAGGGTGAGGGCTAGGGCCATTCCCCCCAGAAATATCTGGGAACTTGCAGGTGCCTTGGTGGAAGAGTGGGGTAACATCTCACAGCAAGAACTGGCAAATCTGGTGTAGTCCATGAGAAGGAGATGCACTGCAGTACTTAATGCAGCTGGTGGCCACACCAGATACTGACTGTAACTTTTGATTTTGACCCGTCCCCTTTGTTCAGGGACACATTATTCAATTTCTATTAGTCACATGTCTGTGGAACCTGTTCAGTTTGTCTCAGTTGTTGAATCTTTTGTTCATACAAATGTTTACACATGTTAAGTTTGCTGAAAATAAACGCAGATGACAGTGAGAGGACGTTTTCTTTTTTTTCTGAGTTTACATGCATTACATTTAACCATATGTATCCTGAGCTGTATATGTTTTAAAGGTTATATTCTATGCTTCTGGCTTTATTTGACTCTCACTGTTAACCCACACTGTCAGACATGTCTGGCTTCATGGTGTGAACTCTTTCTCGGGTCCCCACACTGCCCTAAAGGCCCCCCCTGTGTGTGTGTGTGTTTGTACACTGCAGTATTGTTAGTCAATAGCTGTTATAGGCTTATCTATAGTCCATGGCCAGATTGCTTTCTCTATAAATAGCCCTGCAAAGATTCTCTGTCACCATTTACTTAATTTCCAACAGACTTAAACCTCATCACGTGCTTGCATGTATGTCTTCCTGTGTTCCTATATCTACCTTGGAGTTTGTGTGTTATTTGTTGTTTATTACGAAGTGTGTTTTTGTGTTTGTCTTCTTTCATCTACCTTGTTTGTTGTACATGTGAATACAGTACATATGTTTGTGTTTAGGATGGGGTGGTGGGCATATGTTTGACTGCTAAACAAACAAACACACGCTAAATGCCTGGCACTTTGCCACCATCAGGGCAGGGCATTCGGAGGGGGGGGGGCTAATAGGGGTGGGGGAGGGAGGGCACAGTGTGGATGCCATGGTAACCAGTGATCCATGCAGGCTAGGTTAATGTGTGCCACACAAGCTGATGCCATGCTGGCAGGCTGCATACAGCTGAATGTGTTGGCATCTCTGATCACACTCCTTTCTCCTCTACCCTGTCTATGGGCCAAATGACTGTACAACTGGGGCAAATGAGTACAAAGATATATATATATTATACACACACATACAAACCCATTTTTAAGTCCACACAGACACGCACACATATATCACATCATTCCCTGGCCTTGTAACTGATGACATAAGATGAGAGTGATCTGTAGGAAAAAGGTTAAAGAGTGACCTAACTATGGCTGTTACGGTGACTGTAATACCGCCACTCCGGCGGTCACAAGTTGTGACGGCAGTCAAATTCCACATGACCGTTTAGTCACGGTAATTAGACTTCTCCAAGCTCTGATGCTGCTGATGGTCATTAGTAGCCTACCAAACTTGCTTAACTGCCTGGTACTCAGCACTCTTGTCACTCTGACATCAATGCAAATGTATTCAAAAATCGAATGAAAAATTGTATCCTGTGAGAAAGCCTCGATCACGTGACGGGCACTGGCTAATAAGAATTGAGCCATGTGAGTGAGAGGTGCTTTGGAGCACACAGCTGGGAGAGGGAATTATAATTATTATATTAGGAATAGGAATAGGAAGACCTGTTTCTTTGTTAACGGCTCAACACAGAGTAGTTGCATGTGTGCACTCCCTCAAATCTTTTGGAGAAAACATTCTATTTTATTCAGTTATGTTCAATAATTATTGTATTTTTCATACTAAAATATAATGCCACGGAAGTCTAAGAAAATCTTGTCTGCTAAATTAACTAATGTAGCCCACAGCCATATGGTATAGCCAGATCAGGGCCTAACATAAGGACAAGGAGTATGCTATTCTGTTCTTCTGAAATAGACTACATTTTCTTTATATCATGTTTCTTTAGACCTGTCTAAAATACATAATGATGGAACGTCTACATTTTTTTTTTAAAGTCTAATAAATCCAAAAGTCTGCATCTGTGGCTTGTAGGCTATGTTTGGAAGCTAGGAGATGCTAAATGTGTTTATGATAATTAACGGTCAGTTACCGTGAGACTGTCAAGCAAATAACTGCCAATCACTAGCTGACAACATGTCATGACCACCACAGTCCTAGACCTAACTGACCTTTTACACTGTATATGTCTCTCTCATGAGTGCCATTTTTTTCTTTGACTTCTCTTAAGGATCGGCACCTTTTTTTCAAATTTTGCCTAAAATGACATACCCAAATCTAACTGCTTGTAGCTCAGGCCCTGAAGCAAGGATATGCATATTCTAAGTACCATTTGAAAGGAAACACTTTGAAGCTTGTAGGAATGTAGGATAATATAACACATTAGATCTGGTAAAAGATAATACAAAGAAAAAAAACACTGTTTTGTATTTTTTTTGTACCATCATCTTAGAAATGCAAGAGAAAGGCCATAATGTATTATTCCAGCCTAGGTGCAATATAGATTTGGCCGCGAGAATCCAGCAGTGCATGTGCAAAGTTTTAGACTGATAAAATGAACCATTGCATTTCTGTTCAAAATGGCAGCGCGAAAAGGGAGCAGTCAATGCCAACCTCAAAAGCAATATGGATGAATGGCCACCTAAGTGGAATTGGTGACGTCGCAGTGAGAATGCCACCACCGCACATATCTCGTCTTCTATTTCTTTCTTTTTCTCAGCTCGAATCCCTGAGCCGACTAGATGAATAATTTGTAGATTTGCCCTTGAGCAAGGCAGTTAACCCTAATATTGTTCCTGTAAGTCACTATGGATAAGTGCATCTGCTAGGCCCAAATGTGCCTAATTTGTTTATTAATAACTTTTCATGTTCAAAATTGTGCACTCTCCTCAAACAATAGCATGGTATTCTTTCACTGTAATAGCTACTGTAAATTGGACAGTGCAGTTAGATTAACAAGAATTTAAGCTTTCTGCCAATATCAGATATGTCTATGTCCTGGGAAATGTTCTTGTTACTTAAAACCTCATGCTATTCGCATTAGCCTACGTTAGCTCAAAAGTCCCGCAGAGGACCCACCAATCCTGAAGAAGTTTTAAAGACACACGCTATTACTGTTATTAGTATGGGTGAATGGATCTCTGAGGAAGCTATAAACATGCCTATACTCCTGACCTTGCTTCCCTGGCTCCCTGACCCTGAGTCTCAATGCAAATCCTAGATAAACAGCTTAATGAGTGTTTATATTACATTCATTTCACTTTCTGCTCTCATGAATATGTCTGCCCAGTCCACTGAACCATAACCACATACAGAAATGTAATTATAGCAAATACACAATACATACAAATGTATGTTGACACCCCTACAAATTAGTGGATTCGGCTATTTCAGCCACACCCGTTGCTGACAGGTGTAAAAAATCAAGCGCACAGCCATGCAATCTCCATAGGGAAACATTGGCAGTAGAATGGCCTTTTTGGTTTGTTTAATTTATTTAATCTTTATTTAACTAGGCAAGTCAGTTAAGAACAAATTCTTATTTACAATGACGGCCTACCCCGGCCAAACCCTAACCAGGACTGCGCTGGGCCAATTGTGCGCCGCCCTATGGGACTCCCAATCACGGCCGATTGTGATACAGCCTGGAATCGAACCAGGGTTTGTAGTGACGCCTCTAGCACTGAGATGCAGTGCCTTAGACCGCTGTGCCACTCAGGAGCCCTGAAAGCCTTACTGAAGAGCTCAGTGACTTTCAACGTGGCACCATCATAGGATGCTACCTTTTCAACAAGTCAGTTCGTCAAATTTCTGCCCTGATAGAGCTGCCCTGGTCAACTGTAAGTGCTGTTACTGTGAATTGGAAACGTCTAGGAGTAACAACGGCTCAGCCGTGAAGTGGTAGGCCACACAAACTCACAGAACTGGACCACCAAGTGCTTAAGCGCATAGCACGTACAAATCTTCTGTCCTTAGATGCAACACTCAGTATCGAGTTCCAAACTGCCTCTGGAAGCAACGTCAGCACAAGCACTGTTCGTCGGGAGCTTCGTGAAATGGGTTTCCATGGCCGAGCAGCCACACACAAACTTAAGATCATCATGCGCAACGCAAAGCGTCGGCTGGAGTGGTGTAAAGCTCTCCGCCATTGGACTCTGGAGCAGTGGAAGCGCGTTCTCTGGAGTGATGAATCACGTCCGTCGGACGAATCTAGGTTTGGCGGATGCCAGGAGAACGCTACCTGCCCCAATGCATAGTGCAAACTGTAAAGTTTGGTGGAGGAGGAATAATGGTCTGGGGCTGTTTTTCATGGTTTGGGCTAGGCCCCTTCCGGGGGCAGCTCAATGACATTCTAGACGCCTCAAAGTTAGAAGCACAGAATCAACAGTTTGGGGAAGGCCCTTTCTTGTTTCAGCCTGACAATGCCCCCATGCACAAAGAAGTCCATACAGAAATGGTTTGTCGAGATTGGTGTGGAAGAACTTGACTGGCCTGCATAAAGCCCTGACCTCAACCCCATCCAACACCTTTGGGATGAATTGGAACACCGACTGTGAGCCAAGCCTAATCACCTAACATCAGTGCCCGACCTCACTAATGCTCTTGTCGCTGCTGCGGGGACTTGCTTCCATTCAATGTTCCAACATCTAGTTATTTAAAAAATATAAAAAAATTGACAAATTGAATGGTATGCTTCGCCATTGTAGTAGATGGTGTTTTGTTAAATCGCGGTGAATCAAAATAATCATTTGTGAATCGCAAACAGTAAAAGGGAAAAATTTATTATTTACTTCTGCTGCACAACTCATTTTGTAGGTACTTTAAGTTGATTTGGATTTAATTTATGGGACATTGCAACTCAATATATGCTATTAATCAACCTGAAGTAAACACTTATATACATTATAAAGCCTATCGGCTCTAAAATCCTTGATGCATGCTGAAACAAGTCATTTTCAAAGTTTTTCCTCATAAACCTTCCCAATTAAATGTTGACTGCAAAGTAGGCCTACCTGGCTGAATGATATTATGATGATTTGTTTCACTTGGGTGCACATTTGTATTGCATGCTCTGCCTTCACATGTGCAGTACAGAAACCTTACTGAAACACCGCTAGCCTAACACAAATGTACTGTGACTAAAACTTGGCTGGCACATGTTTTCAATGGTGATCTCCAACACCTGACACCAATACAGTAGGTTAGCGAGGTACCCTGACTGGGACTCAAATCCTGGTGACTGTAATTCCAAAACCATTATAATGTCATAATCCTCGCTATATGAGCCAGGATGAGGGTGGCAGATAGCCTAGCAGTTAAGAGTGTTGGGCCAGTAACCTAAAGTCGCTGGTTCGAAACCCTGAGCCGACTAGGTGAAAAATCTATAGATTTGCCCTTGAGCAAGTTAACCCCAATATTGTTCCTGTAAATCGCTCTGGATAATTGCGTCTGCTAGATTACCAAAATGTAATGATACTATTCCTACCAAGTGTGTTAACCCTATTGGCACAATGCATAGTGTGTTTGCCTTTCACGCCAGTGACCCAGTTTCACTTCCTTGTCCTGCCATTATCTCACATTTCTTTTAGACTAACATTTAGTTTTCAACAGCGGAGATTTGTATAAACCATACTGTCTGCCTCTCCGACATTTGTCGGGAGCATTGTTTCAATATTCAAATTCGATCTAAAACTGTCCCTTAGTTATGAACGTGTAGGGTTCGGGAGTCGGGACTAGAGACACAGGCAGCGTTTCTCAGCCAGTCGAAATCATGAATCAGCTGGCATCATTTTTATGGATATAACAAAGAAATGTCAATTGAAAAAAAGGTTGAACGAAACGAAGTGCAGCTAGTTTGCAGTCTTTCCAGCTTCAGTTTGAAGTTATTGTGTTCGCTGTGTTGTTGGCTAGCTCCTCTGAACAACAGTGTCTTATTAACTAGAGAGCACATTTTCTATGCCAGGCGAAAAATCGTGCCTCGTTAGCTCATTGTTATGGATGTATCCAAATAAATGTCACTAGATAACTTAAACAAATGCAGCTAGTGTTGTTGTTCTATCTGCACCGTTTGACGTGACTGTAAGTTAGCCGTTGTTGGCTAGCTAGCAAGCAGGGGATAAGAACGTTGCCAGCCAGTATGGCAATGAAACATTTAGAACAAACGACTGGGTCGCGTCCATAGATACAGAACAAAAAAAGTGGATGACTGGGTCGCGTCTCTGGCAACCGAACCAATAGAACGAATGACCAGCCGGCTTTGGTTGCAACCCTAGATTTGTTTCGGGACAATATCTTGTGGAAGGATGAAATAGTATGAATAAATTAATCAAAATAACGATTTTAATGAAAACATGTCAATCGTTATTTGAATATGTTGGTAACCCGTTGTATAAAAGTGATAATGCCCTCGAAGTCAGTGGTTGGAGGATATACTGGCACGGTTTGCCTGCCCTCGACGAACAACACCCAGCTTCTCGGGCATTATCACTTAAGTAGAAAATGGCACATTATTTTCTATGTGGATACGATTCATGAATCAAATGTAATTTAACTTGCTGAATTGACAGAATAAAACATGGAATGTTGGTGTCACAACTTAATCACATTGTTTATCTTTAAAACAGGAGTATAGCTTACTTGGCTGGCATGAAAATGAACCACGGGAAACGCGTCCTCCATTCGCTATTTAAGTGCATAGATGATGTGTATTTTTCCCATGATAATGGTCCATTCTAAATCAAAGCAAATTTCACACACATATATTATTTAGTATACAGTACCAGTCAAAAGTTTGGACACACCTACTCATTCCAGGGTTTTTCTTTATTTTTACGATTTTCTACGTTGTAGAATAATAGTGAAGACATCAAAACTATGAAATAACACATATGGAATCATGTAGTAACCAAAAAAGTGTTAAAGAAATTCTTAAAAGTTTGCCTTGATGACAGCTTTGCACACACTTGGCATTCCCTGAACCAGCTTCACCTGGAAGGCTTTTCCAACAGTCTTTAAGGAGTTCCCACATGCTGAGCACTTGATGGCTGCTGAACGCTCAAAACCTGGTTCAGTCTGCTTTCCACCAGACACTGGGAGACGAATTCACCTTTCAGCAGGACAATAAGGTAAAACACAAGGCCAAATCTACACTAGTTTCTAGTTTCTTACCAAGAAGACTGTGAATGTTCCTGAGTGGCCGAGTTAGTTTTGACTTGAATCTACTTGAAAATCTATGGCAAGACCTGAAAATGGTTGTCTAGGAATGATCAACAACCACTTTGACAGAGCTTAAAGAATTTGGAAAAGAATAATGGGAAAATGTTGCATGATCCAGGTGTGGAATGCTCTTAGAGACTTGCCCAGAAAGACAGCTGTAATCGCTGCCAAAGGTGCTTCTACAAAGTATTGAGTCGGGTGTGAATACTTATGTAAATTAGATATCTGTATTTAATTTTCAACACATTTTCAAACATTTCTAAAAACATGTTTTGACTTTGTAATTATGGGGTATTGTGTGTAGATGAATTCCGTTTCTAACACAACAAAATGTGGAATAAGTCAAGGGGTATGAATACTTTCTGAAGGCACTGTAATTCCAGCATACAAACTGCACAACGGCCATTCGATGAATGGAAAGAGACATCTGTTACAAAACACCAAAAAGGTTAATGACATTCAGGAGATTGCCAAGCTTTTGATACTGAGTAGGGAGTGGATGTATTTCTGTTTGTCGAGATTGACATACTCTATTTGATTGTGATGTTGAAAACTCAAACCATGATGAAAGCGCTTGAAGTCGGTAATCGGTATGCAGTAATGCATTGCTTATTGGTTGTTTGTGGTGCATTGGCACAAAAACTGTTAGGGGAAAATAATGTCATATATTTTATATAATTATAAATATGACATCAAAATGTGATTCCCCTAGGTGATCATTGTCTGCAACTGGCTCTGATTGTGAGGTAATGAGACAGACAGGGAGAGTGAGCTAGTCTGTTGTGGTCGGTGAACCCTCAACCTCCTGGCCCGTAGCCTTGTGTGGCATCGACTGTGCCACAAAACCATGCTGAAGTGGTCAAGTCAAGATCCACATTTATAAAGACAGGGTTGCTACAGTTATTGTTATTTGTGGTTGTTATCTTTTTATTCTATGAGGGGGGAGGGTTTGCCTGATTCATGTAAAAATGTGTTTTATGTTGGGTAGTGGGGTGAATTTGTTTTATGACACCTCCAGTTAGACCAGTCCTCCCCCCGGCAGTAGTCACACACATTGTTATTTCAGTAGGCTGTATTCATGTTCAGTGTTTAATGTGTTGGTTTGTAACTGATAGTTTGTCTTGCCCATAGGCTGTGATTTTCCACATGACCTGGTTGGCTATGTCTCTATGTTTGCAACTCGGATGACTGCTCCGAGGGAGAGGGCTGCCGCACATACCGCTGCACACACACACGTGGGGACATCAGCACTCCAGGGGTTAAAGCCTCATATTTGTGGTGTGTGTGTGAGAGAGAGACAAAGGGGATGATGTGAGTGATGAATATGAGAAGGTACTCTTAAGCCTATGATTCATTGCACTCAATGTGCCTTCCTCTGCTCTTTCTCTCTTTGCTTCGTGTGACGTTGTCAGAGAGACAATCTGGACGCAATCTATGTTGCTCCGTGTCACCCCCAAAAACTTGCCTGCAACCTAGTTGCATTTCATCGCACAAGATGGAATTCAACCCGATTTCAAGCAACTGACTGTATGCAATGTCCAATCAGTGAGTAGAAAAGACGGATTGGTTGTTTGGCAACAAAACTGACACATTTACATTACATTTAAGTCATTTAGCAGACGCTCTTATCCAGAGCGACTTACAAGTACATACATTCATACTTTTTTTGTACAGACACGTGCACAACTATAGATTGTAACTACAACTATATTTAGTCTACCATATATATTTAATACATAAATCAAGTATATATTTTTGTTTTATTTTTTGTTTATTATTTATATTTTTTGGTACTTTTTACTCCTTTTCTCCCCAATTTTGTGATATCCAATTGGTAGTTAGTCTTGTCCCATTGCTGCAACTTCCCTACGGACTCAGGAGAGGTGAAGGTCGAGAGCCATGCATCCTCCGAAACAGGACCCTGCCAAACCGCACTGCTTCTTGACCCTGCTCACTTAACCCGGAAGCTAGCCGCACCAATGTGTCGGAGGAAACTGGCAACCGAAGTCAGCTTGCAGGCGCCCTGCCCAACACAAGGAGTCGCTAGAGTGCGATGGGACAAGGAAATCGCGGCCGTCCAAACCCTCCTCTAACCCGGACGACGCTGGGCTGATAGTGTGCCGCCTCATGGGTCTCCCGAGCACGGCCGGCTGTGACACAGCCTGAGATTGAACCCGGGTCTGTATTAGTGCCTTAGATAGCTGCGCCACTCGTGATGCCATACATAAATAAAGGTGCACAATGAGTACTTGTCTCTCAAATACGTAGTTACAGTTGTTGGTTAGCTAGTTATTCATTAAAATCACCATTTAACCAACACCCATATTTTTGTGACTACCTGGACCTACCATTTGGTTTTGAAGTATTGAAACTCAACCACATGATTTTAATGAAAAGTATTTTAGTAAAAAACATGAAAAGGTGACTGTAAGAAGCGCTCATCATTTCAAATAAACTACATGTTGTATTAAACAGCAAATAAACACTCTCTAAATAGGTCAGGAGCCAGAGATGGAACGGAAATTATTTATTTAGGCTATATTATTTGAATTATTTCAAGGCTATAGCCTAAAAAGAAATACTGTAAATTGTGACACACTAGGCTGGCAGGAACATTAAGCGCTCAGCATTTAAACAGCATTTTGTTGTATTAAATCATTATGGTATAAGTTGCGCATATACATTTGAAGTCGGAAGTTGACATACACCTGAGCCAAATACATTTAAACTCAGTTTTTCACAATTCCTGACATTTAATCCCAGTAAAAATGCCCTGTTTTAGGTCAGTTAGGATCACCACTTTATTTTAAGAATGTGAAATGTCAGAATAATAGTAGCGACAATGATTTATTTCATCACATTCCCAGTGGGTCAGAAGTTTACATACACTCAATTAGTATTTGGTAGCATTGCCTTTAAATTGTTTTACTTGGGTCAAACGTTTCGGGTAGCCTTCCACAAGCTTCCCACAATAAGTTGGGTGAATTTTGGCCCATTCCTCCTGACAGCGCGGGTGTAACTGAGTCAGGTTTGTGGGCCTTCTTGCTCACACATGCTTTTTCAGTTCTGCCCACACATTTTCTATAGGATTGAGGTTAGGGCTTTGTGATTGCCACTCCAATACCTTGACTTTGTTGTTCTTAAGCCATTTTGCCACAAATTTGGAAGCACGCTTGGGGTCATTGTCCATTTGGAAGACCCATTTGTGACCAAGCTTTAACTTCCTGACTGATGTCTTGAGATGTTGCTTCAATATATCCACATAATTTTCCTACCTCATGATGCCATCTATTATGTGAAGTGCACCAGTCCCTCCTACAGCAAAGCACCCCCACAACATGATGCTGCCACCCCTGTGCTTCACGGTTGGGATGGTGTTCTTCGGCTTGCAAGCATCCCCCTTTTTCCTCCAAACATAATGATGGTCATTATGGCCAAACAGTTATATTTTTGTTTTATCAGACCAGAGGACATTTCTCAAAAAATACGATCTTTGTGCAGTTGCAAACCGTAGTCTGGCTTTTTTATGGGGGTTTTGGAGCAGTGGCTTCTTCCTTGCTGAGCGGCCTTTCAGGTTATGTCGATATAGGACTCGTTTTTACTGTGGATAAATATACTTTTGTACCTGTTTCCTCCAGCATCTTCACAAGGTCCTTTTGCTGTTGTTCTGGGATTGATTTGCACTTTTCGCACCAAAGTACGTTCACCTCTAGGAAACAGAACGCGTCTCCTTCCTGAGTGGTATGATGGCTGCGTCGTTCCATGGTGTTTATACTTGCGTACTATTGTTTGTACAGATGAAGGTGGTACCTTCAGGCATTTGAAAATTGCTCCCAAGGATGAACCAGACTTGTGGAGGTCTACAATATATTTTCTGAGGTCTTGGCGGTTTTCTTTTGATTTTCCCATGATGTCAAGCAAAGAGGCACTGAGTTTGAAGGTAGGCCTTGAAATACATCCACAGGTACACCTCTGATTGATTGACTCAAATGATGTCAATTAGCCTATCAGAAGCTTCTAAAGCCACAACATTTTCTGGAATTTTCCAAGCTGTTTAAAGGCACAGTCAACTTAGTGTATGTAAACTTCTGACCCACTGAAATTGTGATATGGTGAATTATAAGTGAAATAATCTGTCTGTAAACAATTGTTGGAAAAATTACTTGTGTCATGCACAAAGTAGATGTCCTAACCGACTTGCCAAAACTATAGTTTGTTAACAAGAAATTTGTGGAGTGGTTGAAAAATTTGTTTTAATGACTCCAACCTAAGTTAGTGTATGTAAACTTCTGACTTCAACTGTAGGCTGTGACTTACTTCTAATTAAATAAAAATGCCTTATTAGACTCAGTCTACAGTGCCATTTTGAATTCACTTTTAGAATTTGGCCAGATTCTGTGGCTTCAGACTCATGTGATGGTGCCTGGAGAGCAGGCCAGCAGCGGAGAATTCAGTACCCTCTCCGAGCTTGCAGCGCTTCTGGGGATGCTAAACATCCTCCGGGCCACTTTTGCCAGGCTGGGCGGGGATGCAGAGTTATTTTTTTTTCTATAGGTAGGACTAAAGGTTATTAGGCACAATAACCCTATCAAAACGGAAATCTCCTTGAAATAGGTCATATGTCAGGCCTATTGGGCCAAAATCAGTGATAGCCTATTGTATAAATAATAGAACGAAAATTAACACATTTTAAGAGATCATATTTTCTGTTTATAAATACTTTGCTACAATGACACGCTTATTTAGCTACCCACCTTGTTCCTTTCTGTTAGCATTTGCACGTAGTACACCATCATGCTTTTGGGATACATGTCTTTTCAGATTCCACAATGATTCCTTAGTTGTGGACACTACATCACCGCACACCTTCTCTTGCTCCTCTTCATCTTTGTAAGTCACCTTGATTTGGAGTGGACGAGAAGGCCGACGCTCCAGCCTTTGGGAAACTCGCTCCGCGCTCCAGTCAAATTGGGCACGCTCCACTCACATACTCTGGTTTCAACTGCAAATGTCCAACATGAATCGCTAGCTTGATTAGCTTGCTAGCTAGCTAAATTGTACAGCCAGCATTATGTCTGTTACAATTACCAAACGTTTGGATAAACAAACAATTTATGAAACCATGATGTGGTGTATGACAGGATTGAATGCTGCATGTTAATGTCAATTGCACATCATGATTATTGCAACCACAGGGAGCCTTATGCTTCCATTGTTACCAAGGCAACAGTAGACACTTCCATTCTGGGTGTTCTCTCTCCTTCACACCGGGGTTAGAATTTGATACTGGATTAAAGTTAGCCCCAGAGGGGGTGTTTATGTGTGCGTGTGAGTCGCCCCTCACCTTTTTGACTCATTCATGCATTTCCCAGAGAATTTCTGGTGTGCTTGTGTTTTTATTTAGAAAGTAGAAACCCTCATTATTTGTAGGTTACAGACATATACTGCAGATGCTTTCAGCTGACATGGGTAACACAAAACATGGGTAACACTTCATTCTTCAATATGATTTATTGAGCTGGACAGTGGGCTTGGCATTGCATCTCATACAGTAGTCATGATATCATATTCACTGTGTTACTCAAGGAACCGAGAACAGATATCCACACATAGAGGAATCACCATAAACACTGTGGGTTTGCATGCTAATTTGCTGAGTGTGCTATTTGGGTGATAATGTGTACAATTGGTCAGGGAGATAATTTATAAGCATAGTGATATTTGCATATTTCTGAGACGAGTGGAGGTGATTGGCAGGGAGTTGT
Organism: Salvelinus namaycush; assembly: GCF_016432855.1. Lineage (NCBI taxonomy): Eukaryota > Metazoa > Chordata > Actinopteri > Salmoniformes > Salmonidae > Salvelinus > Salvelinus namaycush. Next base: position 13,094,486 of record NC_052325.1, read on the forward strand.
CAGGGCAGCTGCATGGGGACAGATAGTTCCAGTAGAGAAGAAGAGTCACACATGATGGGGTGTAAAGACTAAAGACCCCTGTCTGGAGCATGAATCACGCCAGAGCTGGGGGAAGGGGGTTGGAGGGTTATAGTAAGTGGCTGCTGCCTCCAGTTTTGAGGAGTGAGAAAGAAGGGGCAAGACGTGCTCAGTGACTCACACTCAAACACATATGCATAGACAGTTACAGTATGTCTGCAGTATGCTGAGCCTGTTGACCGTTCTATATCCTGCCCGCAACCATGTTCTCATGCACTGTCTGTGTGTTTGTGATATGTACACTACCGTTCAAAAGCTTGGGGTCACTTAGAAATGTCCTTATTTTTGAATGAGTTGTACACAGCGTTGTATGACGGCCTAGGAACGGTGGGTTAACTGCCTTGTTCAGGGGCAGAACGACAGATTTTTACCTTGTCAGCTCGGGGATTCGTTTTTGCAACCTTCCGGTTACTAGTCCAACGCTCTAACCACCTGCCTTACATTGCACTCCACGAGGAGCCTGCGTGGCAGGCTGACTACCTGTTAGGCGAGGGCAGCAAGAAGCCAAGGTAAGTTGCTAGCTAGCATTAAACTTATAAAAAACAATCAATCTTCACATAATCACTAGTTAACTACACATGGTTGATGATATTACTAGTTTATCTAGCGTGTCCTGCGTTGCATATAATCGATGCGGTGCCTGTTAATTTCTCATCGAATCACAGCCTACTTCGCCAAACGGGTGATGATTTAGCACTGTCGTTGCACCAAACCTATCCATAAATATCAATGCCTTTCTTTAAAATCAATACACAAGTATATATTTTTAAACCTGCATATTTAGTTAATATTGCCTGCTAACATGAATTTCTTATAATTAGGGAAATTGTGTCACTTCTCTTGCGTTCTGTGCAAGCCGTCAGGGTATATGCAGCCGTTTGGGCCGCCTGGCTCGTTGCGAACTGTGTGAAGTCCATTTATTCCTAACAAAGATCGTAATTAATTTGCCAGATTTGTACATAATTATGACATAACATTGAAGGTTGTACAATGTAACAGCAATATTTAGACTTAGGGATGCCACCCGTTAGATAAAATACGGAATGGTTCCGTATTTCACTGAAAGAATAAACGTTTTGTTTTCGAAATGATAGTTTCTGGATTCGACCATATTAATGACCAAAGGCTCGTATTTCTGTGTGTTATAATTGTCTATGATTTGATATTTGATAGAGCAGTCTGAGCGGTGGTAGGCAGCAGCAGGCTCGTACACATTCATTCAAACAGCACTTTTGTGCGTTTTGCCAGCAGCTCTTCGCAATGCTTCAAGCATTGAGCTGTTTATGACTTCAAGCCTATCAACTCCCGAGATTAGGCTGGTGTAACCGTTGTGAAATGGCTAGCTAGTTAGCAGGGTGCGCGCTAATAGCGTTTCAATCGGTGACGTCACTCGCTCTGAGACTTGGAGTAGTTGTTCCCCTTGCTCTGCAAGGGCCGCGGCTTTTGTGGAGCGATGGGTAAGGATGCTTCGAGGGTGGCTGTTGTCGATGTGTTCCTGGTTCAAGCCCAGGTAGGGGCGAGGAGAGGGACGGAAGCTATACTGTTACACTGTACTTTGCTCTGTTTATCTTTCCCTCGATCCTGACTAGTCTCCCAGTCCCTGCCGCTGAACCCCCCCCCCTCCTCCCCCCACAGCATGATGCTGCCACCACCATGCTTCACCATAGGGATGGTGCCAGGTTTCCTCCAGACGTGATGCTTGGCATTCAGGCCAAAGAGTTAAATCTTGGTTTCATCAGACCAGAGGATCTTGTTTCTCATGGTCTGAGAGTCCTTTAGGTGCCTTTTGGCAAACTCCAAGCAGGCTGTCATGTGCCTTTTACTGAGGAGTAGCTTCCATCTGGCCACTCTACCATAAAGGCCTGATTGATGGAGTGCTGCAGAGATGGTTGTCCTTCTGGAAGGTTCTCCCATCTCCACTCGGTCATAGTGACCATCAGGTTCTTGGTCACCTCCCTGAACAAGGTCCTTCTCCCCTGATTGCTCAGTTTGGCCGGGCGGCCAGCTCTAGAAAGAGTCTTGGCGTTCCAAACTTCTTCCATTTAAGAATGATGGGGGCCACTGTGTTGTTAAATACCATCCCCAATGATGATGGGATTGGGTTACAAATCATCCTGTCTGTCATCCTTTACCGTACTCCTCACATCACCTATTATAGATTTAATAACAATGAAATGGAGAATACTTCTCTTAATATTCTGTCTCCGAGGCTGCCTATCACTGTAACACGCTAGCCTCTAAGTTTCAACAGATACAGGCTGGCACTTAACTCCTACATTTGCCTCTTTAAGCTTTAAACGTGGTGAATTTTGTGAATAGGCCTCTGATAGCAAGCACAGAATTTAGTTGTATTTTTTATTTATTGATGACAGACCTCTCTCTCTCTCTCTCTCTCTCTCTCCTCTCTCTGCTCTCTCCCACTCTCTCTATCACAGGTCAATGTGTCGACTAAAGGACCTCTACAGGGTTGTTGTCAATGTAGGTACCTGACGTCTTCAGTCTGCTGCCAGTCTGTTTAGTTAGTTAACCCATCTCTTCCTGGATCAGACCACCATCACCCTCCTGCATCACACCCAGGCACCCTCCTCAGACACCTGGCCAATCGCTGGTTCTGAACAGCGTTACCATGGACACCGAGTCCACCCACTCTGGCTACTCCAACAGATCCAACAGACATGGGTAAGAGCTCAGCTGACTTCCTCTCTCTGTCTTCTCGCTCTCTCTGTCCGCTCTTACACCTCACTCACGCGCACACACACACACACACACCCAAGCCGATGTAAGGTCAAGTTGCCAATGAGTGTGTTCAGATGCAGGCCTGTCTGTACCATCAGAGGGATGCTTATGTCTATATCTGCCGCAGAGTAACTGAATGCTGTTTGTTTCCACTGTGTATTACTTTTTAATTTAAGCCTCATGTCAGTTGTTGGGAAAAAGTTTTTCAAAAAGAGGGGGAGAGAGAGATGAGTGATGGATAAAGCTCATGGAGTAGGGCTGTCACAGCTGACTGCCTTTAACCTATTTCACTGACTCACTCTGACTTGTTCTGTAAATGAGATGGGGAGTGTGAGAGACTAATTAGGAGGGATTGGGCTTTCCTCTCCTCCCTCATCCACTTGTTCGTTGCTGTTCGTTGCTGTTACTGTCTCTGTGTGTGTGTGTGTGTGTGTGTGTGTGTGTGTGTGTGTGTGTGTGTAGGGAGCAGAGGCGGCGTGAGCGGCGTAAGCTCAGCAGTAAGGACAGCAGCCGGTCAGAGAGGTCTGTAATCATCAACAGCCCCTACGGGCCCACTCAGGCCTCCCCCAACCACAACAGCGAGCCCCTGCTAGAAGTCCCCACCTCCGTGGCTGGAGACGAGGCTCCAAGCCTCCAGGTAAGCTCCAACCCAACAAATCAAAACTCACACAAACCATGCCTGAGATTCAAAAAGCCCTACATAACTATACTGTACAGTGCAGCACTTACAGGAACCCTGTACAGAAGCCATCTCCCAACCAATCTCTTTCTCACAGAGTCAAGCTGGGAACCAGCTGAGTCGCGCACCATGCCGTTTTAAACTCAAACAGCTGGGCACATCATAATCAGCATAGTGACAGGGTCATAATCACCATGGTGACTAGGGGCCAAAATAGGTCAGAGGATTTAAAAATCTCCCCTTGGCCTGTGCGAACTATACTTCCCATTCTTTGTTATTGCGTGTGTGTTTCTGTGCTGTGTTTCTGTGTTTCTGTGCTGTGCTTCTGTGTTTCTGTGCTGTGTTTCTGTTCTGTGTGTTTCTGTGCTGTGTGTGTGTGTGTGTGTGTGTGTGTGTGTGTGTGTGTGTGTGTGTGTGTGTGTGTTTCTGTGCTGTGTGTGTTTCTGTGCTGTGTGTGTTTCTGTGCTGTGTGTGTGTGTGTGTGTGTGTGTGTGTGTGTGTGTGTGTGTGTGTGTGGTGTGTGTGTGTGTGTGTGTGTGTGTGTGTGGTGTGTGTGTGTGTGTGTGTGTGTGTTTCTGTGCTGTGTGTGTGTGTGTGTTTCTGTGCTGTGTGTGTGTGTGTGTGTGTGTTTCTGTGCTGTGTGTGTGTGTGTGTGTGTGTGTGTGTGTGTGTGTGTGTGTGTGTGTGTGTGTGTGTGTGTTTCTGTGCTGTGTGTGTGTGTGTTTCTGTGCTGTGTGTGTGTGTGTTTGTTTCTGTGCTGTGTGTGTGTGTGTGTGTATGTGTTTCTGTGCTGTGTGTGTGTGTGTGTGTATGTGTTTCTGTGCTGTGTGTGTGTGTGTGTGTTTCTGTGCTGTGTGTGTGTGTGTGTGTTTCTGTGCTGTGTGTGTGTGTGTTTGTTTGTTTCTGTGCTGTGTGTGTGTGTTTGTGTTTCTGTGCTGTGTGTGTGTGTTTGTGTTTCTGTGCTGTGTGTGTGTGTTTGTGTTTCTGTGCTGTGTGTGTGTGTGTGTGTGTGTGTATGTGTGTTTCTGTGCTGTATGTGTGTGTGTGTGTATGTGTGTTTCTGTGCTGTGTGTGTTTCTGTGCTGTGTGTGCGTTTCTCTGCTGTGTGTGCATTCCTGTGCTGTGTGTGTGTGCATTTCTGTGCTGTGTGTGTGTGTGTTGCTGTGCTGTGTGTGTGTGTGTGTGTTTCTGTGCTGTATGTGTGTTTCTGTGCTGTGTGTGTGTGTGTGCGTTTCTGTGCTGTGTGTGTGTTTGTGTGTGCGTTTCTGTGCTGTATGTGTGTTGCTGTGTGTGTGTGTGTGTTTCTGTGCTGTGTGTGTGTGTTTGTGTTTCTGTGCTGTGTGTGTGTGTTTGTTTGTGTTTCTGTGCTGTGTGTGTGTGTGTTTCTGTGCTGTGTGTGTGTGTGTTTCTGTGCTGTATGTGTGTTTCTGTGCTGTATGTGTGTTTCTGTGCTGTGTGTGTGTGTGTTTCTGTGCTGTGTGTGTGTGTGCGTTTCTGTGCTGTGTGTGTATGTGTGTTTCTGTGCTGTGTGTGTGTGTGTGTGTTTCTGTGCTGTGTGTGTGTGTGCGTTTCTGTGCTGTGTGTGTATGTGTGTTTCTGTGCTGTGTGTGTGTGTGTGTGTGTGTGTGTGTGTGTGTGTGTGTGTGTGTGTGTGTGTGTGTGTGTGTGTGTGTGTGTGTGTGTGTGTGTGTGTGTTTCTGTGCTGTGTGTGTGTGTGTTTCTGTGCTGTGTGTGTGTGTGTGTGTTTCTGTGCTGTGTGTGTGTGTGTGTGTTTCTGTGCTGTGTGTGTGTGTGTGTTTGTTTCTGTGCTGTGTGTGTGTGTGTGTGTTTGTGTTTCTGTGCTGTGTGTGTGTGTGTGTGTGTGTGTGTGTGTGTGTATGTGTGTTTCTGTGCTGTATGTGTGTGTGTGTGTGTATGTGTGTTTGTGTTTCTGTGCTGTGTGTGTGTGTGTTTCTGTGCTGTGTTTCTGTGCTGTATGTGTGTGTGTGTGTGTGTGTTTCTGTGCTGTGTTTCTGTGCTGTATGTGTGTGTGTGTGTGTGTGTGTGTGTGTGTGTGTGTTTGTGTTTCTGTGCTGTGTGTGTGTGTGTTTCTGTGCTGTGTTTCTGTGCTGTGTGTGTGTGTGTTTCTGTGCTGTGTGTGTGTGTGTGTGTGTGTGTGTATGTGTGTTTCTGTGCTGTATGTGTGTGTGTGTGTATGTGTGTTTCTGTGCTGTGTGTTTCTGTGCTGTGTGTGTGCGTTTCTGTGCTGTGTGTGTTTCTGTGCTGTGTGTGCGTTTCTCTGCTGTGTGTGCATTTCTGTGCTGTGTGTGTGTGCATTTCTGTGCTGTGTGTGTGTGTGTTGCTATGCTGTGTGTGTGTGTGTGTGTTTCTGTGCTGTATGTGTGTTTCTGTGCTGTGTGTGTGTGTGTGCGTTTCTGTGCTGTGTGTGTGTCTGTGTGTGCGTTTCTGTGCTGTATGTGTGTTGCTGTGTGTGTGTGTGTGTTTCTGTGCTGTGTGTGTGTGTTTCTGTGCTGTATGTGTGTTTCTGTGCTGTATGTGTGTTTCTGTGCTGTGTGTGTGTGTGTGTGTTTCTGTGCTGTGTGTGTGTGTGCGTTTCTGTGCTGTGTGTGTATGTGTGTTTCTGTGCTGTGTGTGTGTGTGTTTCTGTGCTCTGTGTGTGTGTGTTTCTGTGCTCTGTGTGTTTCTGTGCTGTGTGTGTTTCTGTGCTGTATGTGTGTGTGTGTTTCTGTGCTGTATGTGTGTGTGTGTTTCTGTGCTGTATGTGTGTGTGTGTTTCTGTGCTGTGTGTGTGCGTGTGTGTGTTTCTGTGCTGTGTGCGTGTGTATGTTTCTGTGCTGTGTGTGTGTTTCTGTGCTGTGTGTGTGTGTGTGTGTGTGTGTGTGTGTGTGTGTGTGTGTGTGTGTGTGTGTGTTTCTGTGCTGTGTGTTTCTGTGCTGTGTGTGTGTGTTTCTGTGTGTGTGTGTTTCTGTGCTGTATGTGTGTGTGTGTTTCTGTGCTGTGTGTGTGTTTCTGTGCTGTGTGCGTGTTTCTGTGCTGTGTGTGTGTGTGTGTGTGTGTGTGTGTGTGTGTGCGTTTCTGTGCTGTGTGTGTGTGTGTGTGTGTGCGCGTTTCTGTGCTGTGTTTGTGTGTGTGTGCATTTCTGTGCTGTGTGTGTGTATGTGTGTTTCTGTGCTGTATGATTATGTGTGTTTCTGTGATTTGCAAATCTCCCCTTGGCCTGTGCGAACTATACTTCCCAGTCTTTGTTATTGCGTGTGTGTGTTTCTGTGCTGTGTGTGTGTGTTTCTGTGCTGTGTGTGTGTGTTTCTGTGCTGTGTGTGTGTTTTCTGTGCTGTGTTTCTGTGCTGTGTGTGTGTGTTTCTGTGCTGTGTGTGTTTCTGTGCTGTATGTGTGTGTGTATGTTTCTGTGCTTTGTGTGTGTGTGTGTGTGTGTGTGTGTAGTATTGTGGTTCTATGTGTAATCATTCTGTATGTGGGTCAGAATGTGTCTTGATTTAAATCCAAGTGGTGATTTTAAATCCACATATGGTTATCTCTGGAAGCAAGCCTATGATTTAGATGCTCTGACAATGGGGTTGAGATTTAGCTCTGGGCTATTGAAGCTAGGGTCAGAAGGCTAGAGACTGGCTATAGAGGGAGATGGATCAAGTGAATGAGACTGCTGCAGAGGGAGGGAGAGGGATAGATAAAGAGGGAAATGGTGATAGTTATGTTAGGAGGAGTATACTCTCTCGTGCCCTGGGTTCCATTCACATACTCTCTGACCTACTTGACTTTGTAAGTGGAAGGTCCTGCATGAAGTGTGTGTGTGTGGATGCATAAAGCATTTATGAGCCTGCACGTGCATGAATGGTCTATGCAGCAAGTAGTGCAGTACCAGCTACATCTCAGCTGCATTACCGAAGCACTGCTTACATTTATACAGCTACAAACAGTGTCTGTCTGTCTAGCCGTCTGTCTGTCTGTCTCATTCCATGTCTCTTTGTACTTGGATGTTTGACTCAGCCTAACGTGCTGCAAACATTCCACATTGTGGTGTCATTGTAAGCTTGTGGCTTATAGACCCATTGTCTGTAATGTTGTTCAGCCACTGTCTACCAACTAGTGTAAAAGGTCATCTGTAATCATATTACATTACCATTACAGTGCAGTGCTTCCAAATGGCACCCACCCATCCCTGCCACTGCTTTAAGAGCACTGCTCTTTCAAATGGATACGGCTAATGCTAATATAATCTGGCACAGAGGAATTCACATACTGTAGGCTGAGATTAGCCTTAGCATGCAGCCAAACACCACTCTAAGGAAAGCTGATATGGATAATCCATACATGCCTATGATGTAAGGATGTGTGTGTGTGTTTGTGTGCACTTGCCTGTGTCTGTGAGTAGTGTGTACTGTCAGTGTCTCTGTGTGTGATTCATAGAGAGGTTGCCAACAGTGAATGTCGGACGGGTGAAAAGAATGTCATAAGGCTGTGTTCTGTGTCATGGTACTGTTGTGTTGTGCCTGAAGGCTATGGGGTTGGCATTGGCCTCTCTAACACGCCTGCTATTCTACTTCACCTGGCAGTGTGTCACATGATGCAGGGCTGAGGCTTTTGGAAGTAGTGGAAGCAAATAGAATTGGGAATGTCTTTGCTCTTTTGTCCTTTTGTCCTCGCAAACATACACACACAAATACAGTACAAATGTCAGATAAACCTCTAGAAATACCAGTGAGGTTCCTTTGTGTGCCACTGAATGTCATTGTTCTTTTGCCCAGTATACCAATGTGAAACACACACACACACACGTCAGAATAACCTCCAGTCATACCAGTAAAGCTCTTTTGTGTGTTGGGTTAGTAGGTTACTGTATGTGTCTGTGAGCGAAGCCTGTTAGTCAGTCAGTGTTAGTGTGTGTTGTTGTGTTTAGTGTCATATTATAGTGTGTAACAGGCCTAACCAGGGCTCTGAATATGATCTATATTCACTCTCCACCAGAGGAGAGGGCTGCCAAGCATCAAACACCACCCATCTCTCTCTTTCTCTTTCCCTCTCTCTTTCTCTTTCCCTCTTTTGCTTTAATTCCCTCTCCCTCTCTCATTCTCTCTTCTCTCTACTTTCTTTCTTTCTCTGTGTGTCTGTTTCTCTAACTGTGTCTATCTATACCGTGTCTGTCTCACTTATTCTGTGTCTCTGTCCTTCTCTGCCCCCTCTTCTCTCCTTCTCTGCCTTTCGGTCTGTATAACATGGTACATTCTGATTTTTAGTTTTGAGTTCATTTGTGGGATTAAGCCACAGAGTGTAAATGAAGAGCTTTTAGCCTGCATTTGCTCTACCATTGCTACACAGGCTCATTAGTTATATGTACCATGCTTTAAGAGATGTTAGATAATATATAGGCTGTGTTCACTGATCTTTAACATGGAGAAGAGTGAGAGCACATTAAGATGATGTATGTAAAAATGGGAGACATCAGACGGGACAGAGTTATATGATCTAATAGGTTGTAGGTGTGATTAACACTCAGAGCCCCAGAATTCCATAACTACTAGAATGGCAATGATGGTCATTCTGACCGTTGATATTTCAATTGTATAAATATTCCATAATAAATAATAAATTGCTAAATGAATGCATGTATTATGTTAAAATAGGTTCTAAGATTCCTCAGGACACCAAATACAAATTAGAAAATGTCTTGATTGATCCAGAAGTACATGGACTGTAAATACTAAAATAATAAGATAATGTATTTTATGACTGCAAAACAACAGTTACTGGCCCGTCCAAACTACACCTAAACTGTATTGAAACTAATTTCACACATAATAATATTAGATGTGGCCTAAAACAAAACAAAATGAACCACAAACCACGTGTAACCACGCCAGCCCAGGACCACCACATCCGGCTCTTCACCTGCCGGATCGTCTGAGACCAGCCCCCGGGACAGCTGAAGAATTTCTTCACAAACTGACAGAAACTGTCTCAGGGAAGCTCATCTGTGTGCTCTTCATCCTCACCAGGATCTTGAACTGACTGCAGTTCAGAACGTTGAGAACAGAGTGCCCCATGGTGGTGATGGGGATATGGTATGGGCAGGCATAAGCTACGGGCAACAAACACAATTGCATTTTATCAATGGCAATTTGAATGCACAGAGATACCGTGACGAGATCCTGAGTTGTGACATTCTTCCACCGCCATCACCTCATGTTTCAGCATGATGATGCACAGCACCATGTCTTAATGGATCTGTACACAATTCCTGGAATCTGAAAATGTCCCAGTTCTTCCATGGCCTGCATACTTACCAGACATGTCACCCTTTTGAGCATGTTTGGGGTGCTCTGGATTGACATGTACGACAGCGTGTTCCAGTTCCCGCTAATATCCAGCAACTTCGCACAGCCATTCAAGAGGAGTGGGACAACATTCCACAAGCCAAAATCAACAGCTTGATCAACTCTATGCGAAGGAGATGTTGCAATACATTTGAGTCATTTAGCAGACGCTCTTATCCAGAGTGACTTACAGTAGAGAGTGCACACATTTTCATTCGTACTGGTCCCCCGTGGGAATCGAACCTACAAACCTGGCATTGCAAGTACCATGCTCTATCAACTGAGCCACATGGGACCACTTAAATTAGGCAAATGGTGGACACCAGATACTGACTAGATTACTGATCCACACCTTTACTTTTTTTTAAAGGTATCTGTGACCAACAGATGCATATCTGTATTCCCAGTCATGTGAAATCCATAGATTAGGGCTTAATGAATATATTTCAATTGACTGATTTCCTTTATATGAACTGTAACTCAGTCAAATCTTTGAAATTGTTGCATGTTTATATTTTTGTTCAGATCAAATGTTATTTGTCACACTCGCCGAATACAACAGGTGTAGACCTTACAGTGAAATGCTTACTTACGAGCCCCTAACCAACAATGCAGTTTAAAAATATATACGGATAAGAAATAAAAGTAACAAGTAGTTAAAGAGCCGCAGTAAAATAACAATAGTGAGACTATATACAGGGGTGATACCGGTACAGAGTCAATGTGCAGGGCCACCGGTTAGTTGAGGAAATATGTACATGAAGGTAGAGTTGTTATTAAAGTGATTATGCATAGATGATAACAACAGAGAGTAGCAGCGGTGTAAAAGAGGGGGGTGGGGGGCAATGCAAATAGTCTGGGTAGCCATTTGATTAGGTGTTCAGGAGTCTTATGGCTTGGAGGTAGAAGCTGTTTAGAAGCCTCTTGGACCTAGACTTGGCGTTCCGGTACCTCTTGCCGTGCGGTAGCAGAGAGAACAGTCTATGACTAGGGTGGCTGGAGTCTTTGGCAATTTTTAGGGCCTTCCTCTGACACCGCCTGGTATAGAGGTCCTGGATGGCAGGAAGCTTGGCCCCAGTGATATACTGGGCCGTTCGCACTACCCTCTGTAGTGCCTGCGGTCGGAGGCCAAGCAGTTGCCATACCAGGCAGTGATGCAACCAGTCAGGATGCTCTCGAGGGTGCAGCTGTAGAACATTTTGAGGATCTGAGGACCCATGCCAAATCTTTTCAGTCTCCTGCGGGGGAATAGTTTTTGTCGTGCCCTCTTCATGACTGTCTTGGTGTGCTTGGACCATGTTAGTTTGTTGGTGATGTGGACACCAAGGAACTTGAAGCTCTCAACCTGCTCCACTGCAGCCCCGTCGATGAGAATGGGGGCTGCACAGTCCTCTTTTTCCTGTAGCCCACAATCATCTCCTTTGTCTTGATCATGTTGAGGGAGAGGTTGTTATCCTTGCACCACACGGTCAGGTCTCTTACCTCCTCCCTATAGGCTGTCTTGTCATTGTCGGTGATCATGCCTACCACTGTTGTGTCATCGGCAAACTTAATGATGGTGTTGGAGTCGTGCCTGGCCGTGCAGTCATGATTGAACAGGGAGTACCGAATGGGACTAAACACGCACCCCTGAGGGGCCCCTGTGTTGAGGATCAGTTGTTACAGTTGAAGTCGGAAGTTTACATACACCATAGCCAAATACATTTAAACTCAGTTTTTCACAATTCCTGACATTTAATCCTAGTAAAATGTTCCTATCTTAGGTCAGTTAGGATCACCACTTTATTTTAAGAATGTGAAATGTCAGAATAATAGTAGAGTGATTTATTTCAGCTCTTATTTCTTTCATCACATTCCCAGTGTGTCAGAAGTTTACATGCACTCAATTAGTATTTGGTAGCATTACCTTTAAATTGTTTAACTTGGGTCAAACGTTTCGGGGAGCCTTCCACAAGCTTCCCACAATAAGTTGGTTGAATTTTGGCCCATTCCTCCTGACAGAGCTGGTGTAACTGAGTCAGGTTTGTAGGCCTTCTTGCTCGCACACGCTTTTTCAGTTCTGCCCACATATTTTCTATAGGATTGTGGTCAGGGCTTTGTGATGGCCACTCCAATACCTTGACTTTGTTGTCCTTAAGCCATTTTGCCACAACATTGGAAGTATGCTTGGGGTCATTGTCCATTTGGAAGACCCACTTGCGACCAAGCTTTAACTTCTTGACTGATGTCTTGAGATGTTGCTTCAATATATCCACATAATTTTCCTGCCGCATGAGGCCATTCTATTTTGTGAAGTGCACCGGTCCCTCCTGCAGCAAAGCACGCCCACAACATGATGCTGCCACCCCCGTGCTTCACAGTTGGGATGGTGTTCTTCAGCTTGCAAGGCTCCCCCTTTTTCCGCCAAACATAATGATGGTCATTATGGCCAAACAGTTTTATTTTTGTTTCATCAGACCAGAGGAAATTTCTCCAAAGAATACGATCTTTGTCCCCATGTGCAGTTTCAAACCTTAGTCTGGCTTTTTTAATGGCGGTTTTGGAGTAGTGGCTTCTTCCTTGCTGAGCGGCCTCTCAGGTTATGTCGATATATGACTCGTTTTACTGTGGATATAGATACTTTTGTACCTGTTTCCTCCAGCATCTTCACAAGGTCCTTTGCTGTTGTCTGGGATTGATTTGCACTTTTCGCACCAAAGTACGTTCACCTCTAGGAAACAGAACGCGTCTCCTTCCTGAGCGGTATGACGGCTGCGTGGTCCCATGGTGTTTAGACTTGCGTACTATTGTTTGTACAGAACGTGGTACCTTCAGGCATTGGGAAATTGCTCCCAAGGATGAACCAGACATGTGGAGGTCTACAATTTTCTTTCTCTGAGGTCTTGGCTGATTGCTTTTGATTTTCCCATGATGTCAAGCAAAGAGGTACTGAAGGTTGGCCTTGAAATACATCCACAGGTACACCTCCAATTGACTCAAATGATGTCAATTAGCCTATCATAAGCTTCTAAAGCCATGACATTTTCTGGAATTTTCCAAGCTGTTTAAAGGCACAGTCAACTTAGTGTATGTAAACTTCTGACCAACTGGAATTGTGATACAGTGAAATGTAAGTGAAATAATCTGTCTGTAAACAGTTGTTGGAAACATTTCTTGTGTCATGCACAAAGTAGATGTTCTAACCAACTTGCCAAAACTATAGTTTGTTAACAAGAAATTTGTGGAGTGGTTGAAAAACGAGTTTTAAATGACTCCAACCTAAGTCTATGTAAACTTCCGACTTCAGCTGTACCTACCCTTACCTCCTGGTGGGCGGCCGGTCAGGAAGTCCAGGATCCAGTTGCAGAGGGAGGTGTTTAGTCCCAGGGTCCTTAGCTTATTGATGAGATTTGAGGGCATTATGGTGTTGAATCCTGAGCTGTAGTCAATGAATAGCATTCACACATAGGTGTTCCTTTTGTCTAGGTGGGAAAGGGCAGTGTGGAGTGCAATAGAGATTATATCATCTGTGGATCTATTGGGGCGGTATTCAAGTTGGAGTGGGTCTTGGGTTTCTGGGATAATGTTGATGATGTGAGCCTTGACCAGCCTTTCAAAGCACTTCATGGCTACAGACGTGAGTGCTATGGGTCGGTAGTCATTTAGGCAGGTTACCTTCGTGTTCTTGTGCACAGGCACTACGGTGGTCTGCTTTAAACATGTTGGTATTACAGACTCGGACAGGGAGAGGTTGAAAATGTCAGCGTATGCTCGCAGTACACATTCTGGTAACCTGTCTTGCCTTGTGAATGTTGGCCTGTTTAAAGGTCTTACTCACATCGGCTGCGGAGAGAGTGATCACACAGTCTTCCGGAACAGCTGGTGCTCTCATGCATGTTTCAGTGTTATTTGCCTCCAAGTGAGCATAAAGTAATTTAGCTCGTCTGGTAGGCTCGTGTCACTGGGCAGCTCTCGGCTGTGCTTCCCTTTGTAGTCTGTAATGGTTTTTAAGCCTTGCCACATTCGACGAGCGTCAGAGCCGGTGTAGTACGATTCGATCTTAGTCCTGTATTGATGCTTGGCCTGTTTGATGATTCGTCGGAGGGCATAGCAAGATTTCTTATAAGCTTCCGGGTTAGAGTCCCACTCCTTGAAAGCGGCAGCTCTACCCTTTAGCTCAGTGCAGATGTTGCCTGTAATCCATGTCTTCTGGTTGGGGTATGTACGTGCGGTCACTGTGGGGACGACGTCATCGATGCACTTATTGATGAAGCCAATGACTGATGTGGTGTACTCCTCAATGCCATCGGAGGAATCCCGGAACATATTCCAGTCTGTGCTAGCAAAACAGTCCTGTAGCTCAGCATCTGCTTCATCTGACCACTTTTTTATTGATCTAGTCACTGGTGCTTCCTGCTTTAATTTTTTGCTTGTAAGCAGGAATCGGGAGGATAGAATTATGGTCAGATTTGCCAAATGGAGGGCGAGGGAGAGCTTTGTATGCGTCTCTGTGTGTTGAGTAAAGCTGGTCTATTTGTTTATTTATTTTTTCCTCTGGCTGTACATTTAACATGCAGATAGACATTTGGTCAAATGGATTTAAGTTTCCCTGCATTAAGGTCGCCGGCTACTAGGAGCGCCGCCTCTGGGTGAGTGTTTTCTTGTTTGCTTATGGCAGAACACAGCTCATTCAATGCTGTCTTAGTGCCAGCCTCTAACTGTGGTGGTATGTAAACAGCTACGAAAAAAACAGATGAAAAATCTCGAGGTAGGTAGTGTGGTCTACAGTTTATCATGAGATACTCTACCTCAGGTCAGCAATAGCTCGAGACATCCTTAGATATCGTGCACCAGCTGTTATTTACAAAAATACATAGTATTTTTATACTATAATACAAAAATATATAGTCCGCCGCCCCTTGTCTTAACAGACGCCGCTGTTCTATCCTGCCGGTGCAGCATATAACCAGCCAAGCTATATGTTGATAGTGTCGTCGTTCAGCCACAACTCCGTGAAGCGTAAGATATTACAGTTTTGAATGTCCCGTTGGTAGTTTAATCTTCCACGTAGGTTATCTATTTTATTGTCCAAAGATTGCACATTTGCTAGCAGAATGGAAGGAAGTGGGGTTTGATTCGATCGCCTACGAATTCTCAGAAGGCGGCCCGCCCTCCGGCCCATTTTTCTCCGCCTTCTCTTCACGCAGATCATGGGGATCTGGGCCTGTTCCAGAGAAAGCAGTATATCGTTCGCGTCGTGCTTGTCAGACTCATTAAAAGGATTCTGCCAGTCCGTGGTGAGTAATTGCAGTCCTGATGTCCAGAAGTTATTTTCGGTCATAAGAGACGGTAGCGGCAACATTATGTACAAAATTTGTAAAAAATATAAGTTGCCAATAAACGAACAAATAACACAATCGGTTGGGGACATGTAAAATGTCTGCCGCCTTGTCCGGTGCCATTTTAACACCAGTGTATAATCAATGTATAATCTCAAAACAGTGTACCCTATATCAGTCCACCGAATCCAAGCAGTCTTATTAGTCTATTCTAGGCCTACTTGGAGTAGGCTACACAGTGAGAGTGTGTGTAATTTACAATGGCAAGACCAAGAAGAATGGATGTGCATGCTGTGTTAGAGTTGCTACAAGATGAAAACGACTCAGATGGCGGGGAAGAGTGGATTGTGACATCGCTGAGGATTATTATTCTGATTCATGCTGATTGGCTTTCCATATCTGGGAATGGATCCATATCAGGCAGCAAGTGAGCGAGTGTCGGATAATGTTTTGGATCAGATGGCATGGGTGTACTTGGTGAAAGGATGAACTCGCCGCTACAACATTCTTGACTTGGCTGCTATCAACGCACACGTGTTGTTCAATCAGTACATGAACAACACCCATGAGCAGGAGGGAATCGAATAAAATAAAACTTTATTGTCCATCCAGAACAGACATTTTTCTTTGGCGTCACCTTTCATTGAAAGGATCACATACTAGTCCATCATATTGCATACACTAAAAACATAGAGGACATTGATACATTTACTCACAAATGACCGCAGTCCCAACTGCACTGGATAGATAAATATATCATATACTGATACAATGTACATTGCATTTAGTAGTTCAACAGCACAAGGAACACAATGTTTGAACACGTTCTTCTTGGCCATGGGCATTCTGAAGCGCCGGCAAGAGGGAAGCCTCTCAAACTGAGGGTGTAGAGGGTGGGAGGGGCTGCCAACGACAGCCAGTGCCTTCTTTATGGTTGCCTTGTGGAACAGACTGGTCAACTGTGTCTGTGGTCGACCAATTACTTTGCTGGCTGTGTTTACTATTCTGGTCAGTTTTGCTTTTGCTCCCCACGCTCAGACTACCATACCAGACTGTCATATTGAACGTGAGGATGTTCTACACCAAGCTGCTGTACACCCTCTCCAGAACATCCTGACTGACCACAAACCCCTTCAATTTCCTGATTAAAAACAGGTGCTGACTTGCTTTTAAAAAAAATACAGTCTGCATTCTCTGTGAAACTCAGCATGTTATAAATTTGTGTCCCTAGGTATTTGAAATGCTCAACCACCTCCACTGATTGGTTGTTCAGAGATAGTAGTTGGGACATTGGCAAGTTGTTGCCATTGATGATCAGCTCCTTAGTTTTTGTCTCACGTTGATGTGGAGGGCACTTGACCGGCATCATTCTTGAAGGTTGTTGGTCTGTTTAAAATGACGTTAGCATCTTTAGAAAAAGAGTCCCACCAGAGCCATGTCGTCCGCGTACTTGAAAAGGCTCACATTGTTTCCTTGGATCTTCATCTCATTAGTGTAGATGAAGAACCACAAAGGTGAAAGGACACACCCCTGTGTTCAGGGTCAGTTCATCAGAGAGGGCCCCATTCATGAGGACCCTCTGTGGCCTTTCATCATGAGTCTGGCACACGGGCTACGTGAGAGAGGGCCAAGGCAGCAGAAAAGATTCTACGTGAGCCATTGCGTAAGCCGAATTGCGCACAGCTCCCATGGAGGAAAAACTGCAAGGTGGGCAGATGCACTCGAACATTTACATTTAAGTCATTTAGCAGACGCTCTTATCCAGAGCGACTTACAAATTGGTGCATTCACCTTATGATATCCAGTGGAACAGCCACTTTACAATAGTGCATCTAAATCTTTTAAGGGGGGGGGGGGGGGTTAGAAGGATTACTTTATCCTATCCTAGGTATTCCTTAAAGAGGTGGGGTTTCAGGTGTCTCCGGAAGGTGGTGATTGACTCCGCTGACCTGGCGTCGTGAGGGAGTTTGTTCCACCATTGGGGTGCCAGAGCAGCGAACAGTTTTGACTGGGCTGAGCGGGAAGCTCAGCGGGAAGCTCGAACAGAACCCACGACACCGGTTTCAAGCGGCAAGCGAATTGTTGCAATCAAGTGAAAGTGACAAAGACTTGTGGTGACTATTAGAAGAAGGGATAACAGCTACATGACATCCAACTGTTGCGTGAAGACTCACACCATACTGTAAACATGAGTGAGGCCACAGTGTCCAATAACTGACAATAATAGACTTTTTAACAGCTGTCATATCAACACTTATGTTCATTATAATGCAATTATTGCTTTTGTGCTGATTTTCACTATTCACAAGCATGCTTGGCGCCTACACTGATATTTTCTTCATTGACCGGGTGTCTTGCAGTTTGGGTATTTATTTGTTTTGTAGTTTATAAAAATGACATTTTACTGTGTTTCAATGCACATTCTTTTGTGTCATAGTTGTAACAAAGGCACTCCACCAATAAAATAGATTTTCCACTTTAAATTCAGTTTTTGTTGCTTTTTCGTTTTTACATATAGCCTGCACAGTAACATGAACAAATGTGTATGTTCTTTCAAATAATTATATTTTGGTATACTAATGTTACCATAAACACAACCAAAAAGACATTGGCACAAAAAGGGGTCCAATGAGGCCTGACTTTTCTAGTTAAATGGATTTATTAGACTGGTGGCTATTGGTGCTCCTCAAGGCCCAGCTATTCTCCTGTTAAATATGCATACGGTCAAATGACCATCATGGCGCTTTGAGGATAAAATGCTGAAAGTTTTTGTCTTTTGTGATATTTGTCTGAAAGTACTGATCAAGTTTAAAGTACACATATTTAGGAAAAGTCAGGGACAGGTGGGTTCAAGGTTTTTAGTGAAATTAAGTTATTAAATTACAAAATTGAAAACAGTCAGATTGACCGTCTTGGCAGTTCTAGTGTTAAGATTATTTTAAAAGAACTGACCCATCACTCTCTCAAATAGGGGTCACCAGATGAATGTTTATCTCCATTCTCTGTCGTTCTCTCCATCGTTCTCCCCTTCTCTCTTTTTCTAACATTTTGTGTGTTTCTCACCCCCTCTCTTGTGAAGCTTTAGGGGTGTCATGTGGGTAAGTGTATGTGATCTGACAGAAGAAGGTGGCTACAGTATTCCAATCTACTTCTCATGGAATGGAATACACACACACACTGTTCCCAGCTCCTTACCAGGGAGAGAGAGAGAGCAAGATAATAAATAGCTGAATAACTGGCAGTAAGAGAAATGCTCTCTTCGGCAGACAGGCCTTTAATCAGTCTCTCGCTGTGCTCCTTCCTCTTACGGCACATTTATGTTCATCTCCATCCTGAGCAGGAAGAGCAGATTTGACTCTTAATTTGCAATGCTAGACCTGCAAAACATCATCCTTATTGTGATTCAGATGCTTGTGTGTGTTTGTGTGTGTGCGCATCTCTGTCATCCCTACCTGGTCATGATGAGCAGTCTGAATGTGTACTGTCCTCCTCTATGTGGATCAGTGAGGAGCTGAAAGCCTGTCACAATAACACAGAACCCCAGGAAAGCCGAAGGCTTCTTTAAATAGAATGACGGATGGGATGTTTGCGGTAAACCTCAAGGGATTTAGTCAGTGTATCTCTAGTCTGTCTGTCTTTGTGTGTAGCAGAGACAGAGAATGGAATAAAACCAGCATTTATGTGTATCTATCTACCAGTGTGTATTTGTTACTTTGGTTTGTCTCTCATATCCCTCCACAGAGACTATTCCTGTCCTTTTCTATCTTCTGTTTTCACTCTCTTCCTCTCTCACTCTTCCTCCACCTCTCTTCTCTGGAAGTGTCTGTGCTATCAACCATATGCTACGTTTTAATCTCTTCTCTCTCCTTCTCTCTGTCCTTTCCCTCTCTTTATCTCCCTCTCCTCTCTCTTTTAGGATGATAACTGGGGGGAAACCACCACGGCGGTGACTGGCACCTCAGAGCTTAGTCTATCCCAGGAGGAGGTGGTTGGTCTGGGGAAGAGGTCGGAGGACGGCCTGGGGCAGGGCTGTCGGCACTACGCTTCCCTAGCTCTGGGCCTCTGTGTGGGGCTACTGGTCCTGGCCACCCCCCTGGCCTTCCTGGTCCTCCCGGCGGTGCTGTGGCCGGCCAGGCTGCAGGCCTGTGGCTCAGCCTGCGAGGGCCTCTTCCTCTCTGTGTCCTGTAAACTTCTCATCCTTCTGCTAGCTGTGTGGGCGATCTTCCTGCGCCAGGCCCGTGCCAGCCTGCCCAGGGTGTGTGTGTACCGAGCCCTCCTGGCCATTCTCACACTGCTGCTCACAATCTCCTACTGGCTGTTCTATGGGGTCCGCATCCTCGACTCACAGGTGTGTATGTTTCATAATCGTGTGTGTGTGTGTGTGTGTGTGTGTGTACATCAAATTGTATTTGTCACATGCACCAAATACAACAGGTGTAGACGTACAGTGAAATGCTTACTTACAAGCCCTTAACCAACAATGCAGTTTTAAGAAAAATAAGTGTTAATGCATTTACTAAAATAAAATGAACTAAAAAAAAAAACAATAAGAAGAAAATAGAAAAATAACAAATAATTAAAGAGCACAATCAAATAATGGTAGCGACGCTATATACAGGGGATGTCGGTACAGAGTCAATGTGTGGGTGCACTGGTTAGTCGAGGTAATTGAAGTAATATGTACATGTAGGTAGAGGTAAAGTGACTGTGCATGGATAATAAACAGAGAGTAGCAGCAGCGTAAAAATGGGGGGGTCAATGCAAATAGTCCAGGTAGCCATTTGATTAGCTGTTCAGGAGTCTAATGGCATGGGGGTAGAAGCTGTTAATAAGCCTTTTGGACCTAGACTTGGCGCTCCGGTACCGCTTGCCGTGCGGTAGCAGAGAGAACGGTCTATGACTAGGGTGGCTGGAGTCTTTGGCAATTTTTAGGGCCTTCCTCTGACACCGCCTGGTATAGAGGTCCTGGATGGCAGGAAGCTTAGCCCCAGTGATGTACTGGGCCGTACGCACTACCCTCTGTAGTGCCTTGCGGTCAGAGGCCGAGCAGTTGCCATACCAGGCAGTGATGCAACCAGTCAGGATGCTCTCGATGGTACAACTTTTTGAGAATCTGAAGACCCATGCCAAATCTTTTCAGTCTCCTGAGGGGGAATAGGCGTTGTCATGCCCTCTTCATGACTGTCTTGGTGTGTTTGGACCATGATAGTTCATTGGTGATGTGGACACCAAGGAATTTGAAGCTCTCAACCTGCTCTACTACAGCCCCGTCGATGAGAATGGGGGCGTTCTCGGCCCTCCTTTTCCTGTAGTCCACGATCATCTCCTTTGTCTTGATCACGTTGAGGGACAGATTGTTGTCCTGGCACCACACTTCCAGGTCTCTGACCTCCTCCGTATAGGCTGTCTCATCGTTGTCGGTGATCAGGCCTACCACTGTTGTCGTCTGCAAACTTAATGATGGTGTTGGAATCATGCCTGGCCATGCAGTCCTGGGTGAACATGGAGTACAGGAGGGGACTGTGCATGCACCCCTGAGGGGCCCCTGTGTTGAGAATCAGCATGGCAGATGTGTTGTTACTTACCCTTACCACCTGGGGCAGCCCTTCAGGAAGTCCAGGATCCAGTTGCAGAGGGAGGTGTTTAGTCCCAGGGTCCTTAGCTTAGTGATGAGCTTTGAGGGCACTATGGTGTTGAACGCTGAGCTGTAGTCAATGAACGGCATTCTTACGTAGGTGTTCCTTTTGTTCAGGTGGGAAAGGTCAGTGTGGAATGCAATAGAGATTGCATCATCTGTGGATCTGTTGGGGCGGTATGCAAATTGGAGTGGGTATAGGGTTTCTGGGATAATGTTATTGATGTGAGCCATGACCTTTCAAAGCACTTCATGGCTACAGACGTGAGTGCTGCAGGTCGGTAGTCATTTAGACAGGTTACCTTGGTGTACTTGGGCACAGGGACTATGGTGGTCTGCTTGAAACATGTTGGTATTACAGACTCAGTCAGGGACAGGTTGAAAATGTCAGTGAAGACACTTCAAATGCCATTTTATTTGGTCTTATACACATGGTTAGCAGATGTTAATGTGAGTGTAGCGAAATGCTTGTGCTTCTAGTTCTGACAGTGCAGTAATATCTAACAAGTAATCTAACAATTCCACAACTACCTAATACACACAATCTAAATGGATGGAATAAGAATATGTACATATATGGATGACCGAGTGGCATAGGCAAGATGCAATAGATGGTATAAAATACAGTATATACGTATGAGATGATTAAAGTTAAAGTGGCATTATTAAAGTGACTAGTGATCCATTTATTAAAGTGACTGATGATTTCAAGTCTGTATGTAGGCAGCAGCCTCTCTGTTTTAGTGATGGCTGTTTAACAGTCTGATGGCCTTGAGATTGAAAAACAGCTTCGGTCTCTCGGTCCCAGCTTTGATGCCCTGTACTGACCTCGCCTTCTGGATGGTAGCGGGGTGACAAGCAGTGGCTTGGGTGGTTGTTGGCTTGGGTGAACTCTTTGGCCTTCCTGTGACATCGGGTGCTGTAGATGTCCTGGAGGGCAGGTAGTTTGCCCCCGCACCACCCTCTGTAGAGCCCTGCGGTTGTGGGCGGTGCAGTTGCCGTACCAGGTGGTGATACAGCCCGACAGGATGCTCTCAATGCCAGTTGGTTAACGCATGCTCAGAGTACACTACCTGGTAATCCGTCTGGCCCTGCGGCCTTGTGAACTTAGACCTGTTTAAAGGTCTTACTTACATAATCTATGGAGAGCGTGATCACACGCCTAGTTAAATAAAGGTTAAATAAATTCAATTAAATCACACAGTTGTCCGGAACAGCTGGTGCTCAAATGCATGTTTCAGTGTTGCTTGCCTTCAAGCGAGCATAGAAGTCATTTAGCTCGTCTGGTAGACTCGTGTCACTGGCAGCTCATGGCTGTGCTTCCCTTTTGTAGTCCGTAATAATTTGCAAGCCTTGCCACGTCCGATGAGCGTCAGAGCTGGAGTAGTACGATTCAATCTTAGTCCTGTATTGACGCTTTGTCTGTTTGATGGTTCGTCAGAGGGCATAGCAGGATTTCTTATAAGCTTCCCGGGTTAGAGTCCCGCTCCTTGAAAGCGGCAGCTCTACCCTTTAGCTCAGTGCGGATGCTGCCTGTAATCCATGGCTTCTGGTTGGGGTATGTATGTACGGTCACCGTGGGGACTGTCATTGATGCACTTATTGATGAAGCCAGTGACCAATGTGGTGTACTCCTCAATACCATCGGAAGAATCCCGGAACATATTCCAGTCTGTGCTAGCAAAACAGTGATGTACCTTAGCATCTACGTCATCTGACCACTTATGTATTGATCTAGTCACTGGTACTTCCTGCTTTAGTTTTTGCTTGTAAGCAGGAATCAGGAGGATAGAATTATGGTCAGATTTGTCAAATGGATGGCAAGTGAGAGCTTTGTACGCATCTCTGTGTGTGGAGTAAAGGTGGTCTAGATTTATTTTTATTTTTTTTACCTCTAGTTGCACATGTAACATGCTGGTAGAAATGAGGTCAAACGGATATAAGTTTCCCTGCATTAAAGTCCCCGGCCACTAGGAGCGCCACCTCCTGGATGAGCTTTTTCATGCAACTTGCAAACACGTGTGTGTGTTAACTCTGTGTTTCCAGGATGAGGACTACCAGGGTATCGTCCAGTTTGCTGTGTCTCTGGTGGACTCTCTGCTGTTTGTCCACTACCTGGCCATTGTTCTGCTGGAGCTCAGACAGCTCCAGCCCTGCTACAGCCTGTGTGTTATACGCTCCACTGACGGAGAGACACGCTACTACAACCTGGGACAGCTCAGGTAATACACACACACACAGAAACACACTCACATCCACACAGACACACTCAAAACTGACTGAAATATGATGTAGAGAAATTCAATCATTTCATAAGCATCTTAACATATTAACCAAGCAAATCCATGCTGCTACAATCTCTTGCTAAAATGGTGCAGCTGACTGTAGCAAAGTCACTGATCTTCCAGCAATATGAACTCTGTCTGTATACAACAGTGGAGCCTCGGGGATCTGGCTGGTGTACTTATTGTGGCCCTGATGATCTGAGTAACCCTG
The DNA here is from genome assembly GCF_016432855.1 of Salvelinus namaycush. NCBI lineage: Eukaryota > Metazoa > Chordata > Actinopteri > Salmoniformes > Salmonidae > Salvelinus > Salvelinus namaycush. The sequence goes on from NC_052325.1 coordinate 13,117,757, forward strand.
TTGTGTCCACTATTGCCACTTAGCAGAAGCCAGTCAGCTGATCAATCAGCTAGCATAAACATCTACAGATAATCAGACTATTAGAGAATGGCTTTAGAATGCCCCCACCCATACACGTGTGTGTGTGTGTGTGTGTGTGTGTGTGTGTGTGTGTGTGTGTGTGTGTGTGTGTGTGTGTGTGTGTGTGTGTGTGTGTGTGTGTGTGTGTGTGTGTGTGTGTGTGTGTGTGTGTGTGTGTGTGTGTGTGTGTGTGTGTGTGTACACTGTATACACACACACACACACACACACACACACACACACACACACACACACACACACACTGTTGAACTGTGAGTAATTGGAGACTTAAGTCCAAGGGGAAGAGTGGCAGTAATTTAGTTACTCAATCACCCAGAATGTTCCAGTCCAGTCCTTTAACTCTGGGGGGCTGTTCTGGGAATTGGGGCGGGGGCCTGAGAAAAGCGGGCCGCTTTGATTGATTATGATGAATTCCCTCTAGTAACTGATCTAAGGTCAGCTTTGTGTTTTTCCCTTTAATGGTTAGGGTTTGTGGAAGACAAACTCATCCTAGATCTGTGCCTTAGGACAACTTCTACCCAGAGCTGTGCTGGGTGATTCCTCACAAAACTAGAACAAACAACATCATGATTTTGGGGATTTTCACAAAATGTAATCCATAGAAGGATCCTTTTCTTAATGTTTTTATTATTTGTTCAATCAATAGGCAGAATACACAGCAGTGAACAAATGATAAATGCCTTGTCAGTGCAACCCAAAATAAAACCCACTCCATGGATTGTTGACATATATTTGTCATTTGTATCTTAAAGCGTAATTGAGACAATTAATTGAAGTTGGAGTATTTGTGACATTTAGGCCTTACCCAGGCCTCCTTTAAGTCTCCATAATGTTTAATCTGTAGGTGCACAATTCAATAGTTGGTGTCATATGAAGCCTTACGGCTTGGACTTTATGAGTAGTATTTTGATTTCAATATTTTTTTTGTAATGAATATTGAATAATGTCAACATGAATCTTGAAAATATATTTTATTATTACTGACATATCAATGTTCTAGAGTGGGATTTCTGCTAGTTTTAAAATCAACAGTGAAGAGGCGACTCCGGAATGCTGGCCTTCTAGGCCGAGTTCCTCTGTCCAGTGTCTGTGTTCTTTTGCCCATCTTAATCTTTTATTTTTATTGGCCAGTCTGAGAAATTGCTTTTTCTTTGCAACTGCCTGGAAGGCCAGCATCCTGGAGTCGCCTCTTCACTGTTGATGTTGAGACTGGTGTTTTGTGGGTGCTATTTAATGAAGCTGCCAGTTGAGGACTTGTGAGGCGTCTGTTTCTCAAACTAGACACTCGAATGTACTTGTCCTCTTGCTCAGTTGTTCACCGGGGCCTCCAACTCCTCTTTCTATTCTGATTAGAGACAGTTTGTGCTGTTCTGTGAAGGGAGTAGTACACAGCGTTGCACGAGATCTTCAGTTTCTTGGCAATTTCTCACATGGAATAGCCTTCATTTCTCAGAACAAGAATAGACTGACGAGTTTCAGAAGCAAGTTCTTTGTTTCTAGCCATTTTGAGCCTGTAATCGAACCCACAAATGCTGATGCTCCAGATACTCAACTAATCTAAAGAAGGCCAGTTTTATTGCTTCTTTAATCACCACAACAGTTTTCAGCTGTGCTAACATAATAATGATCAATTAGCCTTTTAAAATGATAAACTTGGATTAGCTAACACAACGTGCCATTGGAACACAGGAGTGATGGTTGCTGATAATGGGCCTCTGTACGCCTATGTAGATATTCCATAAAAAATCTGCCGTCTCCAGCTACAATAGTCATTTTGTAACGGCAGCCTTCCCTCTCTTCACGTGAAGAGAGGGTGTAACAGGGATCGGACCAAGACGCAGCGTAGCTCGTGTTCAACATGACTTTAATAAACAAGACGAAACTGTGAACACTTACAACTAACAAAATAACAAACGTGGCAAACCGAAACATCCCTAACTGATGCAGAGGAAACACAGAGACAGGAAACAACCACCCACAAAATCCCAACACACAACAAGCCACCTATATATGATTCCCAATCAGAGACAACACAAAACACCTGCCTCTGATTGAGAACCATATTAGGCCAAACATAGAAACAGACAAACTAGACACACAACATAGAATGCCCACCCAGCTCACGTCCTGACCAACACTAAAACATGCAAAACACACAAGAACTATGGTCAGAACGTGACACATTTACAACATTAACAATGTCTACACTGCATTTATGACCAATTTGATGTTATTTTAATGGACAACAAGGACATTTCTAAGTGACCTCAAACTTTTGAACGGTACTGTACATTGGCATAGTAGGCAATGTAACCAATCACAGCCCTACTTTTAATTGTATCATTGCACATCCTGCAAATCACAAAGAAAGGGTGACCATTTTGAATCCATTTTCACATTCACTCTGTTGGTAATGCTGACAAATTGGATCATAACTCTAAAAGTAGTGGAGATCCCACTCTGGAATGTTGATATGCACTTAGATTATATTATGTTCAACAATATATAGAACATTTTGCCAAATATTTTTTTGGTTCAAGTTTATATTTGACAATGTTCATACATTTAATAGAAGAAAGTTGTTATTGAAATCAAGATTATACTCATATTACAGAGCAAGAAGCAAAGCTTTAAACGACACCAACTTTTACTTGTGGCACCAACAGATGAACCATTATGGAGTCTTAAAACCTCTTAAGGATCGAATCCTTTTTTTCAATTTTTGCCTAAAATCACATACCCAAATCTAACTGCCTGTAGCTCAGGACCTGAAGCAAGGATATGCATATTCTTGATAGCATTTGAAAGGAAACACTTTGAAGTTTGTGGAAATGTGAAATGAATGTAGGGAGCACTGTATGACATAGCCCTGGTCTGCAGTAGTCTGGTCTGGGGGAGTAGTGTAGATATGAGGCATGCTGTAATGGACTATCTACTTATTTTCTGACCTTTTCTTATAATCCATCTGTTCTCTCTGCCCTCCTCTTATGCCTCTCTCCTCTCTTCTCTCTCTCTCTTTCAAGGGGCTTTATTGGCATGGGAAACATATGTTAACATTGCCAAAGCAAGTCAAGTAGATAATAAACAATACAAATGAACAGTAAACATTACACTCGCAGAAGTTCAAAAAGAATAAAGACATTACAAATGTCATATTATGTATATATATATACAGTGTTGTAACAATGTGCAAATGGTTAAAGTACAAAAGGGAAAATAAATATGGGTTGTATTTACAATGGTGTTTGATCTTCACTGGTTGACCTTTTCTTGTGGCAACAGGTCACAAATCTTTCTGCTGTGATGTCACACTGTGGTATTTCACCCAGTAGATATGGGAGTTTATCAAATTTGGGTTTGTTTTCGAATTCTTTGTGGTTCTGTCTAATCTGAGGGAAATACAGTTGAAGTCAGAAGTTTACAAACACTTAGGTTGGAGTCATTAAAACTAGTTTTTCAACCACTCCACAAATTTCTTCTTAACAAACTATAGTTTTGGCAAGTTTGTTAGGACATCTACTTTGTGCATGACACAAGTCATTTTTCCAACAATTGTTTACAGACAGATTATTTCACTTATAATTCACCATATCACAATTTCAGTGGGTCAGAAGTTTACATACACTAAGTTGACTGTGCCTTTAAACAGCTTGGAAAATTCCAGAAAATGATGTCATGGCTTTAGAAGCTTCTGATAGGCTAATTGACATAATTTGAGTCAATTGGAGGTGTACCTGTGGATGTATTTCAAGGCCTACCTTCAAACTCAGTGCCTCTTTGCTTGACATCATGGGAAAATCAAAAGCAATCAGCCAAGACCTCAGAGAAAGAAAATTGTAGACCTCCACATGTCTGGTTCATCCTTTTCAGCAATTTCCCAATACCTGAAGGTACCACGTTCTGTACAAACAATAGTACGCAAGTCTAAACACCATGGGACCACGCAGCCGTCATACCGCTCAGGAAGGAGACGCGTTCTGTTTCCTAGAGGTCAACGTACTTTGGTGCGAAAAGTGCAAATCAATCCCAGAACAACAGCAAAGGACCTTGTGAAGATGCTGGAGGAAACAGGTAGAAAAGTATCTATATCCACAGTAAAACGAGTCATATATCGACATAACCTGAGAGGCCGCTCAGCAAGGAAGAAGCCACTGCTCCAAAACCGCCATTAAAAAAGCCAGACTAAGGTTTGAAACTGCACATGGGGACAAAGATCGTATTCTTTGGAGAAATGTCCTCTGGTCTGATGAAACAAAAATAGAACTGTTTGGCCATAATGACCATTGTTATGTTTGGAGGAAAAAGGGGGAGCCTTGCAAGCTGAAGAACACCATCCCAACTGTGAAGCACGGGGGTGGCAGCATCATGTTGTGGGCGTGCTTTGCTGCAGGAGGGACTGGTGCACTTCACAAAATAGAATGGCCTCATGCGTCAGGAAAATTATGTGGATATATTGAAGCAACATCTCAAGACATCAGTCAAGAAGTTAAAGCTTTGTCGCAAGTGGGTCTTCCAAATGGACAATGACCCCAAGCATACTTCCAATGTTGTGGCAAAATGGCTTAAGGACAACAAAGTCAAGGTAATGGAGTGGCCATCACAAAGCCCTGACCTCAAACCTGCAGAAAATTTGTGGGCAGAACTGAAAAAGCATGTGCGAGCAAGGAGGCCTACAAACCTGACTCAGTTACACCAGCTCTGTCAGGAGGAATGGGCCAAAATTCACCCAACGTATTATGGGAAGCTTGTGGAAGGCTACCTGAAACGTTTGACCCAAGTTAAACAATTTAAAGGCAATGCTACCAAATACTAATTGATTGTATGTAAACTTCTGACCCACTGGGAATGTGATGAAATAAATAAATGCTGAAATAAATCATTCTCTCTCCTATTATTCTGACATTTCACATTCTTGAAAAATAAAGTGGTGATCCTAACTGACCTAAGACAGGGAATTCTTTCTAGGATTAAATGTCATGAATTGTGAAAAACTGAGTTTAAATGTATTTGGCTAAGGTGTATGTAAACTTCTGACTTCAACTGTGTGTGTCTCTAATATGGTCATACATTGGGCAGGAGGTTAGGAAGTGCAGCTCAGTTTCCACCTTATTTTGTGGGCAGTGTGCACATAGACGGTCTTCTCTTGAGAGCCAGGTCTGCCTACGGCAGCCTTTCTCAATAGCAAGGCTATGCTCACTGAGTCTGTACATAGTCAAAGCTTTCCTTCAGTTTGGGTCAGTCACAGTGGTCAGGTATTCTGCCACTGTGTACTCTCTGTTTAGGGCCAAATAGCATTCTAGTTTTCTCTGTTTTTTTGTTAATTCTTTCCAATGTGTCAAGTAATTATCTTTTTGTTTTCTCATGGTTTGGTTGGGTCTAATTGTGTTGCTGTCCTGGGGCTCTGTGGGGTGTGTTTGTGAACAGAGCCCCAGGACCAGCTTGCTTAGGGGACTCTTCTCTAGGTTCATCTCTCTGTAGGTGATGCCTTTGTTATGGAAGGTTTGGGAATCGCTTCCTTTTAGGTGGTTGTAGAATTTAACAGCTCTTTTATGGATTTTGATAATTAGCGGGTATCGGCCTAATTCTGCTTTGCATGCATTATTTGGTGTTCTACGTTGTACACGGAGGATATTTTCTGCATGCAGAGTCACAATTTGATCTTTGTCCCATTTTGTGAGTTCTTGGTTGGTGAGCGGACCCCAGATCTCACAACCATAAAGGGCAATGGGTTCTATAACTGATTCAAGTATTTTTAGCCAGATCCTAATTGGTATGTCAATTTTTATGTTCCTTTTGATGGCATAGAATGCCCTTCTTGCCTTGTCTCTCAGATCGTTTACAGCTTTGTGGAAGTTACCTGTGGTGCTGATGTTTAGGCCAAGGTATGTATAGTGTGTCTAGATGGAATTTGTATTCGTGGTCCTGGCGACTGGACCTTTTTTGGAAGACCATTAATTTGGTCTTACTGAGATTTACTGTCAGGGCCCAGGTCTGGCAGAATCTGTGCAGAAGATCTAGATGCTGCTGTAGGCCCTCCTTGGTTGGTGACCGTAGCACCAGATCATCAGCAAACAGTAGACATTTGACTTCAGATTCTAGTAGGGTGAGTCCGGGTGTTGCAGACTTTTCTAGTGCCCTCGCCAATCCGTTGATATGTTTTGAAGAGGGTGGGGCTTAAGCTGCATCCCTGTCTCACCCCACTGCCCTGTGGGAAGAAATGTGTGTGTTTTTTGCCTATTTTAGCCGCACACTTGTTGTTTGTGTACATGGATTTTATAAAGTCGTATGTTTTTGGTGGTTTACCCTAGAGGTCGACTGATTTAATTGGAATGGCCGATTTCAAGTTTTCATAACAATCGGGTAATCGGCATTTTTGGACACCGATCATGGCCGATTACATTGCACTCCATGAGAAGACTGCGTGGCAAGCTGACTACCTGTTATGCGAGTGCAGCAAGGAGCTACGGTATGGTGCTAGCTAGCATTAAACGCATCTTAGAAAAAACAATCAATCTTAACATAATCACTAGTTAACTACACATGGTTGATGATATTACTAGTTTATCTAGCTTGTCCTGCGTTGCATATAATCGATGCGGTGCCTGTTAATTTATCATTGAATCATAGCCTACTTTGTCAAACAGGTGATTTAACAAGCGCATTCGCTAAAAAAGTACTGTCGTTGCACCAATGTACCTAACCATAAACATCAACGACTTTCTTAAAATCAATACACAAGTATATATTTTTAAACCTGCATATTTAGTTAATATTGCCTGCTAACATTAATTTATTTTAACTAGGGAAATGCGTTTCTGTGCAACAGAGTGAGGGTATGTGCAGCAGTTTGGTCCGCCTGGCTCGTTGCGAACTGTGTGAAAACTATTTCTTCCTAACAAAGACAGCCAACTTCGCCAAACGGGGGATGATTTAACAAAAGCGCATTTGCGAAAAAAGCATCATCGTTGCACGAATGTACCTAACCATAAACATCAATGCCTTTCTTAAAATCAATACACAGAAGTATATATTTTTAAACCTGCATATTTAGTTAAAAGAAATTCATGATGGCAGGCAATATTAAACGAGGGAAATTGTGTCACTTCTCTTGTGTTTATTGCACGCAGAATCAGGGTATATGCAACAGTTTGGGCCGCCTGGCTCGTTGCGAGCTAATTTGCCAGAATTTTACGTAATTATGACATAACATTGAAGGTTGTGCAATGTAACAGGAATATTTAGACTTATGGATGCCACCCGTTAGATAAAATATACGTAACGGTTCCGTATTTCACTGAAAGAGTAAACATTTTATTTTTGAAATGATAGTTTCCGGATTTGACCATATTAATGACCTAAGGCTCGTATTTCTGTGTGTTATTATGTTATAATTAAGTCTATGATTTGATATTTGATAGAGCAGTCTGACTGAGCGGTGGTAGGCAGCAGGCTCGTAAGCATTCATTCAAACAGCACTTTAGTGCGTTTGCCAGCAGCTCTTCGCAATGCTTCAAGCATTGAGCTGTTTATGACTTCAAGCCCATCAACTCCCGAGATTAGGCTGGTGTAACCGATGTGAAATGGCTAGCTAGTTAGCGGGGTGCGCGCTAATAGTGTTTCAAACGTCACTCGCTCTGAGACTTGGAGTAGTTGTTCCCCTTGCTCTGCAAGGGCCGTGGCTTTTGTGGAGTGATGGGTAACGATGCTTCGAGGGTGGCTGTTGTCGATGTGTTCCTGGTTTGAGCCCAGGTAGGTGCGAGGAGAGGGACGGAAGCTATACTGTTACACTGGCAATACTAAAGTGCCTATAAGAACATCCAATAGTCAAAGGTATATGAAATACAAATGGTATAGAGAGAAATAGTCCTATAATTCCTATAATAACCTAAAACTTCTTACCTGGGAATATTGAAGACTCATGTTAAAAGGAACCACCAGCTTTCATATGTTCTCATGTTTTGAGCAAGGAACTTAAACGTTAGCTTTTTTACATGGCACATATTGCACTTTTACTTTCTTCTCCAACACTTTGTTTTTGCATTATTTAAACCAAATTGAACATGTTTCATTATTTATTTGAGAGTAAAAAAATGTGATTGATGTATTATATTAAGTTAAAATAAGTGTTCATTCAGTATTGTTGTAATTGTCATTATTACAAATAAATAAATAAAAAATCGATTAATCGGCGTTGAAAAATCATAATCGGTCGACCTCTAGTTTACCCATACATCTCCATTTTGGATAGATCGTTCTTTGTGTTGTTTGTTTAGTGTTTTCCAATTTTCCCAGAAGTGTTTAGAGTCTATGGACATACCTAGCGTGTGACAGAGCTGCAGTTGTGACCTGTTTTTGTTTGTTATGTTGTGATAGTGCCTAGGGGGGCATATGGTGGAGGGAATGCTGTCACCTCCAGGCAGGTGTTTGTCCCCCTGTGTGCTGAGGGTGTCAGGTTCTTGTCCAGTTCTGGCATTTAGGTCTCCACAGACTAGTACATGTCCCTGGGCCTGGAAATTATTGATTTCCCCCCTCTAGGATGGAGAAGCTGTCTTCATTAAAGTATGGGGATTCTAGTGGGGTGATATAGGTAGCACACAGGACATTTTTCTCTGTTGAGATCATTTCCTTTTGAATTTCTAGACAAATGTAAAATGTTCCTGTTTTGATTAATTTAATGGAGTGAGTTAGGTCTGCTCTATACCAAATTAGCATACCGCCTGAGTCCCTTCCCTGTTTCACACCTGATAGTTTGGTGGATGGGACTACCAGCTCTCTGTAACCTAGAGGGCAACCAGCGGGTCCGTCTCCTCTATACCAGGTTTCTTGTAGGATGACAATGTCTGTATTTCCGATTTCTTTGAGGAAGTCCAGGTTTGGGTGAAGTCCAGCTCCTGTGTGAAGTGTTGGGGCTGCGTTTGAGAGCGATGTCCTTTAGAGTCCGGGCGAAGGTGGGCACTGCTGCCTTGTATAGGTGGACCTGGTCATAGAGGCTGTTCAAGTCCAGGGTGGAGTGGTGGGCCAGGAAAACATTTGGTTTTGAGGCACAGTCACGGGCAATACTAATACTACCATACAGCGTTTACCCGCTGTATGGTAGCAGGGTGGAAGTATTTTCGTGGTAGCAGAGTGGAGATAAGCACTTGTGCATTGGGGAAAGTAGAAGAAGCTTTTTCAATCACTCCCTTCAGTGCTGTGGCCACCCTTTCCTGCTGTGCTCTCAGGTGGTTTGTGCCTGTGTGTATTATGTGGCTAGGTGAACCTAGTTGGTCCTCAGACAGAAGGTCTAGGGCACGCTGGGTGTTTGGACACGAGTTTAGACACACTGTGTTTGGGAAAAAGTTAATTTTTTCTATATATTTCCCATTTGAGTCCATAAGGAGTACAATCTGTGTCTTGTGTATGTCCTCAGTGGGTGTGGGGGGGTTGTCAGGAGAGCTATCAGGGTGGCTGACGGGGGGCTCAGAGGGGGTGAGATCCCCTGGGCTTGGGGTTTCTCATTTGTCTGTTCTGCTGTGATGTCTACGCTATGGTCTGGTGTGGACTGTTCTGCTGTGGTGTCGAGACTTTTGTTGGGTGCTGAGGTGGGCTGTTCTGCTGGCTTCTCTGCGGGGGTGGCCACCTCTCTAGTGGGTTGTTCTCTGTCACACGCCATCCCCCTCACCCTCTCCTCCAGCAGTCTGATCCTCTCCTCTAGTGCTCTTTTCATCTCCTGCTCTTGCTTTTTATTTTGTTGAAGTTGTCTCACCACAGTCCAGAGTGCAGATTTGTCTCTCTCCACCTCCAGCTCTCCGGGTCTGGTTAAGGGGGTGGTGTTGTGCTGGACTGATGTCTGTGCTGATTGGAGTGTAATCACCTGCTGTTCCAGCTCCACCTGCCTTACCTCCAGCTGGGTAAATGTATCCTTCATTTCAATGAGGGGGTAGTACTCTGTGCTGGGAGGTTGACTTTCCGCTTGGGGTTGCTCGTCTATGGGGTTATATAATGAAGAGGTCTGGTCTGACCCGCTCGGGGTGGGGGTATCTTAAGGGAGCGCTTCTCCTACTGGGATAATTCTTTGATTAGGTGAAAGTACAGCTGAAACTATTTGGGGTTGCCCTGTACAAATACTGTTTCAGACTTATAGAGACTTATATTAGCAGACTCTGAGTCCTCGTTGTTTAGTATCCTGAGTGTCCACCCCTCGTAAACACCCCCCCCCCCCTCTTAACAGAGAGGTAGTGAGCTAATGTAGCACTGTGCCATGCCAGGGGATGGTCTGTGTGGAAGATGAGGTTGCTGATGTTTCCATTTTTATAATAGTCAGCAAAAAGTGTCACTTGATTTTCAATAAGGAGCTTCATTTTGTTGTCTTTTCTTGCCTTATCATTCTTTACATACACAGGGTACTGTATGTTAATTACCTCTGAACAGCAAGAGGCAGCTTCTAAGGCCTCTCCATTTGGTTGGAGTAGACTGTGCGACTCTCCTGCCATTGTTGGGCTAAAGGGCTTTGACACCTCTCACTTGACACGTCTGTGCTAATTGAAGTTGTATCAAGCTTGGCAGCCTTAATTTAGCATTCAGTCTTTATAAAGTAATGTGTTTTTCTTCTTGGCTTTTGGAGATAAAATATAGCTTCAGACTAAACATTACTCACTCAGTTCCAGGTTGGATGGTGTTTTCAGGTTTCTATTGTTTTCTAGAGCATTTACTGTATAGCGTTGGAATAATAATCTTTGGTAGTTGTAAGCCTTCTAGGTGATTCTGTAATTCCGTCCAAAATCAGGTTGTAGGTTTTGAGTTTTGATTTGGAGTGAAGGTTATGTTGTAGACGGTAGCATCCTGTATATGTTCCTGACAAAAAATCCAAGTTTATCTAACTCTAAACATATATTTTTTTTAAGAACATGCTGAAAAATGCAGAAGCTCATCTGATCATGACCTCTCTCTCTCTATCTCTCTCTATCCCCCTCTCTCTCTATATACCTCTCTCCCTCCCCTCTCTCTTTCTCTTTGTCTGTGTCAGTATTCAGAGGGCAGCTCTGTCTCTGCTGGAGTTCTACTACAGGGACTTCCCTGTCCATAACCCTGCCCTTCTCTCCGCCTCCAAGCACCGTGCCGCCAAGCACCTGGCCGGCCTCAAGGTCTACACCGTGGACGGTTAGTACACCTACGTTTTTTCTATGGTTCCTCAGTGCTTACATTTGGTTTGTGTCACTGTGTCGTCTGACTTCCTATCATCTCTCTTTTCCTCATCTTAATGTGCAGCACGGTCTCTTTCATTCTTTGTCGCTCTGTCTCTCCATTCTCTCAGCTCTCTGTCTCTCCATTCTCTCAGCTCTCTGTCTCTCAGCTCTCTGTCTCTCCATTCTCTCAGCTCTCTGTCTCTCCATTCTCTCAGCTCTCTGTCTCTCCATTCTCTCAGCTCTCTGTCTCTCCATTCTCTCAGCTCTCTGTCTACCGTATTTGTTGCTTCGTTGTGACGCTCTCTCTTCATCTACTCTCCCATGCCACCCTAAGCAGCGTTTAAAGCTAAAGTGAGAGCTTACCTTTTGGACAATGACAGTAAGTAAAGATGGGTAATGATCTCTGCGTGCCCTCTCACTTTTCACTAGTGTACACTACTAACCTCACACCTCACTTCCCTTCCCCCACCCCCAATGTTTACACTGCTTCTAAGCATGCACACACAGATACACACCAATCTAACCCCCACTTTCATTCGTGAGATATGCTTTACACACACACACACACGCACAGGCACCAACTTCCCTGCTCAACTTACCAGCTCAGTGCGAGACAGCTTTTATGGTTCTTCTCTATGTTCTTTGTAGCAGAGTTTGATAGAGGAGTATGCTGGTACATTGTCCTCACAGACATTTGCATTTCAGCCTTTTAATAATTCATCACACTAGCTCCTTCTGCACATTCCCATGCTATCTCTTTGTCTCTGTCTCTCTCTCCTCTTTCTCTCTCTACCCCTCGTTCTCACGTTCACTCTCTCTCCATCTCTCTCTCTCTCTGTATTTCATCCTCCTTTTGTCAGTGTGTTCTCCAGTTAAGTCAGCAGTGTTTCTGTAGGCTAGCAGAGTGGGTCTTTATGTTTCTAGTGTTTTTAACCAGCCCAGATGTGCTCTAATGGAACTCACCCGTATTTATTTTGGGGGATTTAGAAAAAATTGGATTGCAATGAAATTACATAAAACATTTATTTCTCAATCGGAAAAAGGCTGTGCTACCAAGCCTGTGCTTCGTTCAGCCTCTCACACACACACACACACACACACACACACACACACACACACACACACACACACACACACACACACATATACACACTCACACACCTTGGTGTTAATGATTCATCTCTCTTGGCCTGTATCTGCCGGGGTTACTGTACTGAACCCTCATACACACATATCCCTCATAAATATGGACCAGATTCCACTCCTCCATATTCATATCCCACAGGAACCCTAATTTATGCTTTAACTACTTCTGGGTTAGTTATTGGTATTCATCATAGAGAGAAATTAATTCTATGATCAACTGGTATTATTGTGTTTGAAGATCGTTCTTGTTTTTTTAATTATATGATTATTTACTCTCTGGTAGCCAGATGTGTTCGTTTCTGCTTTAGCCAACTCTGTTGTCATTTGGCAGTTGTCTAAACCATAATCGGGTCTGACTACCAGGATAAATATTGAATCACTCTCACAGTGAAAGGATCTGAACTGTGAAACTGCCTAATGAGATATTTAGATGTTACACAGAATCTGCACTAAGATCTGTGTTTTCCCCGGGTTACTGTCAATATGCTGACTGGGCCACACAGTGATCTTCCCATCATGCCTCTGTGCTTCCTGTTTGTAGGCCCAGTGAACCCGGTGGGGCCAGCAGGGGGATCGGGGGGATCGCAGGTGGGGGGTCAGTCGCGTGCCATGATCTCTGCAGCAGCCAGGCGCAGAGACGCCACTCACAACGAACTATACTACGAAGAGGCCGACCATGACCGACGGGTCCGCAAACGCAGAGCCAGGTGAAAGAGAAAGAGAGGGGAGGAGAGAGGGAGGGATGGGGGACTCTGAGTGACTTAAAAACAAAAAGGTGGGGTGAAAGGAAAGGAAGAAAGAGGGATGAAAGATGCATAAGTATGCTGCTTAATGTAAGGATTCAAATATAGATGAGGGTTTAGATAGATGGACATAAGAATTGAGTAGGCTAAATGTTGGCCTGTGTGTTTTTATAACTTGTAGGATGCAAGAACAGATGAGTGTACAGTATACTGAATGTTTTCTGTACATTGCTGTAACGTTAGGCTGGTGGTGGCTGTGGAGGAGGCCTTCATGCATGTGAGGCGGATGCAGCAGGAGGAGCAGAAAGCATCCCCTGGGGATGTGATGGACGTACGGGAGGCGGCCCTGGCCATCTTCCCCTCCATGGCCCGTGCCCTGCAGAAATACCTCCGAACCACCAGGAGGCAGCACTGCCACAGCATGGAGAGCATCCAGAGACACTTGGCCTTCTGCCTCACACACAACATGAGCCCCAAGGTAGGCAAGCTTCAACTTCTTGGTTCCAGATCATCCCCTGGCCAGTATCACTACTAGACACCTCTTGGCCTTGGCACAACATAACAATCTCTATAGCAATATGATTGTGGTTGTCTGTGTCTCTTCAGGCATTCCTGGAGGCCTACCTGTCCCCTGGTCCTACGCTACAGTACGGTCGAGAGCGCTGGATGGCCGGTCAGTGGACTCTGGTCAGCGAGGCTGCGGTCACCAGCGGTCTAAAGGAGCACACAGCCTTCTCACTGAGGTGTCTAGACTTCAGCCTAGCGGTAACAGTCAAGTCCATCCCCTACATTCAAATGACCGAGGAGTACGTCGATCCTAAGTCACACAAGTTTACCCTGAGTCTCCAATCTGAAACATCAGTCTAACAGACACATGTAGAAGAACTGTGGGAATTCTAGACTTATCTTTTTTGTGTTCAGTTTCTTAAACCCTCTTACTTTGATATGCTCTTGTTGTGCTATTTTGCCTTTCTCTTCTATTTCTGTTACCGGTGTTTATAAAGATTATTTTGGCTACTTTTAGATTTGTTATTGTACGTAATTGATATGAACAGATGCATATGGGATATTGTAACAAGATGAAGTGTTAGCTGGCCATATAGTAGTTAATAAACGGTAGGGATCCCCAGCCCTATGGCTCTTTTGGAGTGAAGATGACCGATGGAGAGAGTTAGGGAACATGCTCTGATTTCTATTGTCCTGAGGCACACTGGACAATAGAAGGGGGGTGTCAGGGGGTTTTCAATACACTGTAGATGACCCTCCCCCATTTTGTTCTTCCTCTGTTTGTTTGCACGCGTGTTTGTGTGTGCACCCATGTGTTTGCGTGACTGTGTGTGTGTTTGTGTGTGCACGCATGTGTTTGCGTGACTGTGTGTGTGTATGTGGGGGCGTATTTTCATATTGTCTGCCCTGCTAATTTGAATGAAATACTACCTAATAATCATATTTCAGGTTCATTTTTTTAAAACTAAGAATTGCTTTTCTTTACAGTTAATTGATTGTACGTGTGTGTTTTTATATACGGTTAAAGTCGGAAGTTTACATACACTTAGGTTGGAGTCATTAAAACACATTTTTCAACCACTCCACAAATGTATTGTTAACAAACTATAGTTTTGGCAAGTCGGTTAGGACATCAACTTTGTGCATGACACAAGTCATTTTTCCAACAATTGTTTACAGACAGATTATTTCACTAATAATTCACTGTATCACAATTCCACTGGGTCAGAAGTTTACATACACTAAGTTGACTGTGCCTTTAAACAGCTTGGAAAATTCCAGGAAATGTTATGGCTTTAGAAGCTTCTGATAGGCTAATTGACATAATTTGAGTCAATTGGAGGTATACCTGTGGATGTATTTCAAGGCCTACCTTCAAACTCAGTGCCTCTTTGCTTGACATCATGGGAAAATCAAAAGAAATCCGCCAAGACCTCAGAAAGAAAATTGTAGACCTCCACAAGTCTGGTTCATCTTTGGGAGCAATTTCAAAAAGCCTGAAAGGTACCACGTTCATCTGTATAAACAATAGTATGCAAGTATAAACGCTATGGGACCACGCAGCCGTCATACCGCTCAGGAAGGAGATGCGTTCTGTCTACTAGAGATGAACGTACTTTGGTGCGAAAAGTGCAAATCAATCCCAGAACAACAGCAAAGGACCCTGTGAAGATGTTGGAGGAAACGGGTACAAAAGTATCTATATCCACAGTAAAACGAGTCCTATATCGACATTACCTGAGAGGCCACTCAGCAAGGAAGAAGCCACAGCTCCAAACCACCACAAAAAAGCCAGACTACGGTTTGCAACTGCACATGGGGCCAGATATCGTACTTTTTTGAGAAATGTCCTTTGGTCTGATGAAACAAAAATAGAACTGTTTGGTCATAATGACCATCGTTATGTTTGGAGGGAAAAGGGGGAGGCTTGCAAGCTGAAGAACACCATCCCAACTGTGAAGCACGGGGGTGGCAGCATCATGTTGTGGGGGTGCTTTGCTGCAGGAGGGACTGGTGCACTTCACAATGGCATCATGGGGAGGAAAATTACACGGATCTATTGAAGCAACATCTCAAGACATCAGTCAGGAAGTTAAAGCTTGGTCGCAAATGGGTCTTCCAAATGGACAATGACCCCAAGCATGGTTCCAAAGTTGTGGCAAAATGGCTTAAGGACAACAAAGTCAAGGTATTGGAGTGGCCATCACAAAGCCCTGACCACAATCCTATAGAGAATTTGTGGGCAGAACTGAAAAAATGTGTGCGAGCAAGGAGGCCTTCAAACCTGACTCAGTTACACCAGCTCTGTCAGGAGGAATGGGCCAAAATTCACCCAACTTATTGTGGAAGCTTGTGGAACACTTCCTGAAACGTTTGACCCAAGTTAAACAATTTAAAGGCAATGCTACCAAATACTAATTGAGTGTATGTAAACTTCTGACCCACTGGGAATGTGATGAAAGAAATCAAAGCTTAAATAAATTATTCTCTCTACTATTATTCTGACATAAAGTGGTGATCATAACTGACCTAAGACAGGGGATTTTTACTTGGATTAAATGTCAGGAATTGTGGAAAAACTGAGTTTAAATGTATTTGGCCAAGGTGTATGTAAACTTCCGACTTCAACTGTATATAATGTATTGTGTTTTTATTTAAAAGTTTTATTTGATTGATGCTTTTCTACCTGGCTGTACAGTTTGGCTGTCCAGTTATTGAATTATATGAATGAAAAAGGTTCTATTATTGTACTCCCCAAGATTCCTAGACATCTGTAAGAGGTTGTCAGAACCTGTTGGGCGCAAACCCAAAGCGGACTATTGCGGAATACTACAGTTGAGCAAACAAAGAAGCTAGTAAGACAGGAAAAAATGTATTCATAATTTTGAGAGATTTTCTGTACTTTTCTGATTTGGCGTCTAATGACAAGACATGCATTATATGTGTGTCTGATCTCCAGATGAAAGAGAGCTATTACATTTCTACAGAACCTAACCCTGTAAGCTAAGAGAATCAGATTGAGGCTCAAGTTTTTTGTCTTCAGATATGAGAGAAGACAAAAGATTAAAGAAGGATGGCACAATATTCTCTCTTTTAGTCCCCATTTTATGAGTGTTTGAGAAGTGTGGAGAATACACACAAAGAGAAGTGGTTCTCGTAATGCATTTTATTCCAGACATGACTGACTAATCTGATACCGTCCTCTACTGTCTCCAAGTTTGCATACACGTATCTTCATGTACTGAAAGTGATTCAAATAGGCCAAAAGTATACATTTCGTATGTCTTTTTTTACATTGTTTGATATGGTATATTCCTCAGTATTGATGTTCAGAGTGCAGACAACAGTCTCCTTATAGTGAGGGAAGTCTACAGTCACAAAAGAGGCTGTAGTGCCATCTAGCCACAACTAGTACAACTGACACAGCTATGGGATTTTTATGCTAATCTCTGTGGATTCAATATACAGTATTTGTTTGTTTTAATATTGTATTGTTTTAGCCAAATCTTCCCTATTACATGTGCATATTATTCAAGACTATATTAGAATGAAATAGTTTGTTATTGTAATTGTACAATCATTGTCACCAAAAGTTTACATGTTTTTGAGGATTTTATAGTGATTAAATTATGGCTGTGAATATTGGCCTGTTCGGATTTACCCTTTTATTAGTTTTTATCTTGAGGTGACCACATGTTATAAGTGTTGGATAGGTCAAAGCAAGGTTGCCAACCAATTGCTTTCCCTAATCTAACCAATTCCGATATGTGACTACTTCAAGGAAGGGAGAAAGGATGTATTTTTAAAGTATTCGACCAGGGCATTTGTCTCCTTGTATGTCTCCTTCATTACAAAGGTGCCTCTGTTTTAAAACACATATGATGTATGCTCAATGTGTTTGTTGTTGTATGCAAGTATGTTCGTCCAATAATGTATGGTGTGTGTGCGCGTGCACAATTGCCATCCTAAATGTTGTTCTGACCAATTCGGTCTCAAGTATTCACTGGTTGTTTTTTTAAAGATTTACATATATGGAATTACAATAACTGTATAAAGATTCAAATTTGTAAAATAAATATTTGTATGAACATTTTCAACATATTCTCATATTACTTTATTGTTGGTGTGTGTGGTGCTTTGTATTTGTCTGTGCACTAGAAAGTATGTAAGTGAGACTATTGGGTGAGTGTCTGTCTGCACTGTCCAGTTGAAGACAAGAGAGAGAGAGTTAGTGTTTGTAATATGAAGGTTGAGTAGAGACTGTGAGTTCATATCTGAAGCCCCTTCACACTACTGCATCCTGGGCTTACAGAACACAGAGATCTCTCTCCTGCCACTTCACGTATTCTCTCTTCTAATTGCCCACTGAGGGAGAGAGAGAACGAGGTATAAGTCAAGGAGGGAAAGAGACAAAGATTAAGAGAGAGTGAAACATGGAGTGAGAATACATGAGACAAATTGAGACTTGAGGAATTGGCAGCTTTTCCTATCTGGGTGTGTAATGATGATCTCACTTTGCAGCTGCTGCATATTTGGATAAATATTAATACATTTTGTCAGATGGAGAGGGGAAAAGAATCCAGGCTGTATCACGTTCGGCTGTGATTGGGAGTCCCATAGGGCGGCGCACAATTGGCCCAGCCGCGTCGTCCGGGCCAACTGACTTGCCTAGTTAAATAAAGATAAAAAATATATACACTACTGTTCAAAAGTTTGGGGTCACTTAGAAATGTCCTTGTTTTTGAAAGAAAAGCAAATTTTTTGTCCATTAAAATAATATAACATTTATCAGAAATACAGTGTAGACATTGTTAATGTTGTAAATGACTATTGTAGCACAACAGTTTTCAGCTGTGCTAACATAATTGCAAAAGGGTTTTCTAATGATCAATTAGCCTTTTAAAATGATAAATTAGTTAACTATGGATTAGCTAACACAACGTGCCATTGGAACACAGGAGTGATGGTTGCTGATAATGGGCCTCTGAACGCCTATGTAGATATTCCAATAAAAATCAGCTGTTTCCAGCTACAATAGTCATTTACAACATTAACCATGTCTACACTGTATTTCTGATACATTTTATGTTATTTTAATGGACATTTTAATGGACAATGTGAATTTCAAAGTGACTCCAAACTTTTGAACTGTAGTATATATATTTAAATAAAAGAGTTGTGGAAATTGCAAGGTGTGAATTATTTTTATTTTTTTACATTTAACTGATTTAGCAGACTCTTATCCAGAGCGTCTTACATTTTCACACAGGCCCCCCCGTGGGAAACAAACCCACAACCCTGGCATTCCAAACACCATGCTCTTCCAACTGAGCCACACGGGACCCAATAGTAATAACAAAGATATAGCCACTGTGGCATGGAGAGAAGGGAGTGTGTGCACTGAAATCCAGAAAGTCAAACCTAAAATGCAATTATCTACACACAAAGCATGTATTAGAGGGCATGGTTTGGAGACCGCAAAATACACAAAGATACCACACTTTATTGAGGTTTAGGATAGTGTACAGCAGCAGTTCACAGTTTTTAAAATTAACTAGGCAAGTTAGTTAAGAACAAATTCTTATTTACAATGACGGCCTAGGAACAGTGGGTTAACTGCCTTGTTCAGGGGCAGAACGACAGATTTTTACCTTGCCAGCTCGGGGATTATGAATTCTAGATGACAAATTCACAGTTTTTGAATTATTCATCATCGTTGTCGTCTTCTTCATCATCAGAGTCATCATCGTCATCAGAGTCATCATCAGAGTCATCATCAGAGTCGTCGTCGTCGTCATCATCATCCTCTGTGTTGACCTTGCCAGACAGGACGTTCTCTATCCAGTCCGCCAGCTTCTGGGCTGTGGGCAGATCTTGTTCTTCCATCTCCAGCCAGATGCTGTCAGCCTGTTCAGAGGAAGAGAGAGAGGTCAAAGGTCAGGGGCCAAAGGTCATGGACCATCATGAGTTAGATCTAAGTTTCACAATTTCTGACTGGTTTCCACCAATTCCTCATGCTGTATTGGAGCTGTTCGGGGACTCACATCAGTTACGTTGACAACGCCAATCTGAGGTTTGAACAGGTCCACCTGGAAGGTCTTCTCCCAGTAGGGGATAAGCTGAGGAGAGTGAGAGAGAACACACTGTGAGATCTGAAACTGTAGGGACTTGAGTTCACTTAGTCCTGTCCGTCCGTCTGTCCGTCCATCCATCTGTTTGTCTGTGTCTCACCAGGGGGAAGTCATCAGGGTCGATCCAGATTATGCTGAGACCAGGGTGGTGGGTGTTGTCTCTAGCCACCTCCTTCAGCAGCTCCAGGAACTCATAACCATCTGAACATCACCAAACAACACATCAAGAAGGTTAGTCTGTGCTTTATCATGCCAGGAGAAGTTTGTTTGATTTCCTGAAAGCTATGAACCATTTCAGTGATTCTCAGTTTCAGATAAGACTGATAAGAACTTATGTTGCAAAGCTGATGTTGGCCCTGATCAAAGCTGATGTTACTGTAATATTGATGTATTTTTTACCAGGGTCCTCCTCCTCTGCGAAGGCCACTATATGGCTCCCCTCCACAACGTCCTCCTGAAAATGAGACATCATGAGACGCTGTCCAAGGTTTGACAGAAATGAACACACTTACTGTTGTATTTGCCTTTCTTGCACTAACCCTTGAACTTGCATAAGGTAAATGAACTGACAAAAAACCTCACCCATGTCTCAAACATGTCCTCAGCACGCAGCTTTCGCAGTGTTGGCCTGAAAACATTACACAACGCTATCAGTCACAGACCACTGATCAGATCATCAGAATGAAGTGATTCTGTTCTGACAGCCGCAGTAGGGCTGCAGGTAGCCTAGCGATTAGAGTGTTGGACCAGTAACCGAAATGTCGCTAGTTAGAATCCTGAGCTGACAAGGTGAAAATATGTTGATGTGCCGTTGAGCAAGGCACGTAACCCTAATTGCTCCAGGGTCGCCGCTGACCTGGCCATGACCCGACTCTCAGGGGGAAATGGGATATGCAGAAAACACAGGACAAATATAAGCACCCACCCCCAAAAAATATTACACTTCCATACCTTCTGTGTTCAGTGACGAAAGCCACGATCTCCTCCTCAGAGTTGGGTCTGTCAGGGAGGGTGACAGGCTCCTCCATGAAGGGCTCGTAGAAATCCACCTCGTTCATTTTCAGGGTCAGCTCCTTGGCCACCTTAAACACCACAGACACCAGAATCAGCACCCAACTTCTTGCATTGACAGGACCCCTTCTCACAGACCAAGGATATAGGATGTCAAGGCATGGATGTCTGTATACTCACAGCTTTCTCAAAGGTGGCAAAGAATTTGATGTAGGGTTGGAACTGCTCTGCAGCCTCCTTGAACGCACTGTAGTCTGGAGGAAAGGAGCGGTTTATGAAGAAGAGAAAGGAGTGGATGGGAGGAGGGAGGGAGGAGAGGAGAGGGCATTTGACTTCTTTTGAAGATGGTGTACTACTGTATAACCACTACTCTATAACCTCACCATTTCTTATCCGTTGAACAGAGGTAGACCTTCAGCATTTAGAATAATTCCCCTTCTGCTGTTATCATTTAGCATAGCTGTCAGCGAGCATCTACTAGCTTGTGTGTGCTAGCTAGACTAGGATTGGTCTTTAGGGAGATGCCATTGACACATTCGTGTACTGAAATAACTGAGATCCGTTGACCCCTAGTTCTAGGCTCCCACAGTCGGTCAGGGGTGAGACAGCCGCCTTGCTTATCATGAGCGCGATGCGGTGTCTTACGATAAATGGAAACATATTTGGCCCTCGCAGCTGTGTGTGGAGGGAGGGTAAAATTGGACATGTAAATCCATGGGGATGGTGAGTTTAAAATTCCCCGGTTATTATCAAGGCCAGGGGATCAGCCAATAGCCACCCAACCCTGGCCATCACACTAGCATGACAGGGAGCACATTTAAACAACCTTAACACATACACACAGAGACACACACAGACAGATTGTCAGAAAGTCAGAAAGACAGACACACACACACACACTCACGTTCTGAGTCCTCGTTCTTAAAATATCCAATGAGGCGGATGTCTTCCTCCATCCTGTCGAAGGCCCTCAGCTCCAGAGCATTTCCTATCACCTCCACAGGCTCCTCCAAAAGCTAGAGAGAGAAAATAACATAACATAACAGTAAGCTGATCCTAGATCTGTGTGTAGTATCAATGAGGGCACCCCCAGTCCACTCACGTCTAGAAGGAACTCCACCAGGGTGTCGGCAGAGAGCATGCCGTCAAACTCAATCACACGGTCTGCCTTGAACACATACACACTGCCCTCTTCCACCAGGCCTGGGGTCAGAGGTCAGGGGGTCAAGTACAGACCATTATTTACAGCCATTCACTGAATGCTTTACAAAAACCTTTTGGTGCTTTCATGTAGTATGCTTCATAGTCATGCAGTATAATAATAATGATGAGCAACTATAGTTCGCACTGAAGTGTTAATGTGTTTCCTTACCCAGCTTCTTGGCAACCTTGGTGTCTTTGTGGGAGTCTACCATTCCAAACCCAATCTCCTTTTCCTCCATAACCTGAGCAGCCAGCTGGGGATGAAGACAAAAGTCAGTTAGTGACATTCTTTCAACGTCATCATAACACTTAAATTGGAACAGTGTCAAATATAGCCCTTGTTGTTCTACACGCAGGAACTATGATCCAGTTTGAAGCATGTTTGGCAGGGGGACAGACAAACAGACAGACAAACAGACAGGGCCGAGATGAGGCTTAGTTGGAGTGACGTTATTGAGTAGATAATGGTCCAGAGAGCAGAACAGCCCCAAGGCAACACACACACTCACAAACACACACACACGCACACACACACACACACACACGCACGCACACGCGCACACACACACACACACACACACACACACACACACACACGCGCACGCACACGCACGCGCACGCACACGCACACGCACACACACAAACAGAGGGAGACAGAGACAGTCATATGATGACTAAAAGTGCCATGCTCCATATCCAGGCCAGAATCCTGCAGCCATTGTGGTCTCAATAGGGGAGGGTCTGCCAGCCAAGGCCTTGAGCTCTGATAGATCCCAAGGCATATTGATTGCTAAGAATACCTGACTGACCGAAATATCAGGAGGGGAACAGAGTGATTTGTCTGTCTTCATCCAGGTAATACGTTGACAGGTGATAATTTAGGGCTTTGAACATCATGTTTGAAAGGCACTTTATGAATACAGTTATCGGTGTTAACATTTAGAAGCATGGACTCTCCATTGGTTGTAGACAAGAAGAAAGTCTTTGTCATACTTTTGACAACTCAGCAAAGCGGTACATTTTTCAACCTTTAGCAAACCCAAACAAAGAACACATAGGCCTAGACAGAATACAACACAACATACATTACCACATGCAACAAGTAGCCATTATCAAAGCAGGAGATACTGTATGTTGATGAAACATTGACAGAGTGATGAAGAAAGACCAGATGTGGTCTCTTCAAACAAATCTCACTCTTTTGGCTCCTTATAAAATAATGGAACATGGATGCAATCCTACACAGATAACCTGTAGCGAAGCAATAGAGCAAGTAATTATGTTAATTATGATGACCCAGGGCCCTAACCCTAGTCCGGTCCACCTGTGGTGAGTTAAATATCTGTGGCTATTAGGAGTGAGAGACTGTGCTCAGGTTATCTGCTGCACATCACACAAGCCATGATGAACACAGGACAGCTAGGGAGAGGAGATTAGGCCATAGTAGCCCACTGTCACAGCTCTGCTGAAGTGGGATACTAACTGACACTTTACTTGAAGTAGCTTCTAATGAAGTATTCATTACCTTATAAACATATTCATAGCACGTTATAATATAGATGCCGTCATAGAACATTAGCGAATGTTATAATCAGTTAGCTAACCCTCTAGTTAATAAATATACATGTCATTGACATAGTATTTTAAGACCGACTCAATCTAAGTGTAAAAGCAAAACAGGGAGAGAGACAGACCTACTGCAATGCCCTTCACATGTATAGCTCAATAACATAAAGGGCATGAGTGCCGGTCCTATTTGTGCCTGTGGCAGAGAGCTCGGGGGAATGACATACATTACTATGGGAAGTGAATTAACAGAAATAACCTTAACTGACTGGACAGAACTGGGGAGTCTCTCTCACACACACACACTCATTCTCTCTCTCTCTCTCTCTCTCTCTCCTTGAGAGCAAGCAACACACTGCACATAAACATTAGTATCTCAAAGTCATAAGAATCACTGTTTAATTGAATGACAGCCATTTTATGACAAAGTTTCATGATAGTCTCTCATTCTAACTCTTGTGGGTTCCGTGCCCATTGGGACACTCTAATGTCTAGGTACTGTAAATTATTTATGGAGTGGGTCTAGCTGACCCAGTGACCCCAGATTGTTAAATCACCTCAGTCTAGCCCAGGTGCTCCCCCTCCCTAGTGACTCTCCTCTTATCTCTCTCTCTCTGCCTTTTCCTCCTTCATCTTTTCTTCGCCATCTCGTTCCTAGACTCCTTCATCCCCACTTCTCCCTCCTCTTCCACCTCCCTTTATCTCTCTTCCCCTACCTCCCTCACCTTCTCCCTTCCTCCTCCTCAGGCTTACCTCCAGCACCATCTCAGTCATCTGGTGTTGTTTCTGCAGCTCCTTCCCGTCAGGGATGGGTTTGTGGTACAGCAGACACATCATGGTGTACTTCTTCATGGCCTTCTGGTAGTTCTTGTTATTGATGTCGATGACTCGGTCTTTCCCGTCATAGCGAGGGAACTCCAGGCCCTTCTCGGTCTGAACGAGCGGCGACAGAGACAGGCACGGGAGCAGGAGCAGCCACAAGGCAAGCATGGTCTAGGGACGTGTTATGAACGACCACACACCCGAGAATCACAGAGTAACCTTTAATCACTAGATACGGCCTCCACAAGAGTACTTAGGCTGAGGAAGGTCAATAAACTCCCCAAAATTGAAAAATACTCTTTTTTTTTTAAACAATAGATAGAGAGGTGTAGAATAGCAGGTTGCCCTTAAATTATAGTATACATCTCCTTGAGTCTCCTTCCAAGCCGTCCTCTATAGTCCAATGCCCAAGGCTTGTTTAGGAACCAGCGATCCTCTCTCTCCCTGTTTCACTCCCTTACTCCCTCTCTCCAGCCGAGACAAAGGGAAAGAACAGACCTGACAGCCCTGGAGCGCTGGGGGGCTAGATACCGTACATAGCAGCGCCCCTCTCCCCCTGGCCACCACACACAGGCCCATTTTTAGGAGACCAGTTGTTTAGGTGCTAAAAATAAATAGGTGAGTGAGAGAGATAGATAGAAAGAGCACGAGAGCAGAGAGGAGATAGTGGGTTTTAACAGGCCTCCGCTCTCTGCTCACACTCTCACACCATGGCGTTTCTACTTGGCATGTTGGGAGGAATGAGAGAGAGGTGTGCTGAGGAGATTTAGGGGTGTAGAGATTTTGGGATGATAGCAATCTGGGGTCTGCATATCTACAGTTCTAACAGTCACTATAGATTGGGTTTGTAACCATGAGCATAAAAAGAGACTCCTGAACAGTGCCCAACACCGTGAAACGGGTATTCCCAACAGGTTAGCGTTATGCTAACAGTGTCCCACACCACAAGGTCGAGTGTATGTTGATAGATGCATGCAGTGACAGGCTAATGGACAGCGCCTGAAGGCCAGTTGGAGGGAAGGTAAATATACTCTCCTTTGAGAGGGTAGGCTTAACTGGGATATTAGGCAGGGTTGGGTAGGTTACTTTCTAAATGTAATCCATTACAGTTTCTAGTTACCTGTCCAAAATGGTAATTAATTACTTTCCCCATAAGAAGCATCATTAGTGGTTTCTGACTTGTGGTTAGACTTCAATGCTGATTTTAATGCCATTGAGAAAACAGAAAGGTGTCATATAATGTCTTTTTTCACAAACATCCTTTCTGAATTTAAAAGTAATCCATAAGTAATCATCTAGTTTTTCAAAAGTATCCCCCAAATGCTATGACACTGAAACTTTTCCCCTGACCCTTGACCCCAGGGATGTGCTGACAATCACTGAAACAGCTGTGTATACATGTGTGTGTATGCATGCATGTTTGTTAGTATGTGTGCATATATCACAGGGGGTGGGTGGCACCTTAATTGGGGAGGACAGGCTCGTGGTAATGGCTGGAGTGGAATAAGTGAAATGGTATCAAATACATCAAACACATGGTTTCATGCGTTTGATACCAGTCCATTTGCTCCATTCCAGCCATTATTATGAGCTGTCCTCCCTTCAGCAGCCTCCTGTGGTATGCATGTGTGAGCATGTAGTTTACCTGTTGCCAACGACTATATGCAAAGCAAAACAAAGGCTTGATCTCAGCAAAATATAAAACGTGTGAACCAGGCACCATTTTCTTTGAGTACACTGCCTGTGTGACTATGTGTGTCTCTGGGTAGTCTAACTGATGAGGACAGTAACATGGTGAAAGATGCCATCTCTGGCACTGAGTCTTTTTTGTCAAGGTTTGTTTTCAGCCTTGCAGAGACAGTAACCTGATCTCTCTGCTTTCTCATTGTCACTGGGGCTAAAATGGAACAGCCTGGGCTTACAGTACATTGTATGGCTCAGAGTCTCTGATGAAGAAGTAACCTGCTAGCAGGCCGTGCTTGGTGTTATCACAACTTCAATGTACTGTAAATGGTTAGTGATTACTATTGCTAAGTTTTATACTGGCAAAGAAGGAAGGTTGTGTGTTTGTTGAGTTCACTTGCGGGAAATATCACAGTCAACTCCATACTTTACCATCCCTGCTGTAGGAAGAGGAGAATTGCAGCTTGTCTTCATACTTCTGCAACCTGGACTCAGAGGTAGATATAACATAGTTAAAGTAAATCTATGAGACTCAAATTAGTATGATATGTTACGTTTGGTATGGTATGTGATTTGTGGATGTCCAGCATCCATTTCGTATGATATGTTATGAATTACAATTCGCATGGTATACAGTTGAAGTCGGAAGTTTACATATACTTAGGTTGGAGTCATTACAACTCGTTTTTCAACCACTCCACAAATTTCTTGTTAACAAACTATAGTTATGGCAAGTTGGTTAGGGCATCTACTTTGTGCATGACACAAGTAATTTTTCCAACAATTGTTCACAGACAGATTTTTTCACTTAGAATTCCCTGTATCACAATTCCAGTGGGTCAGAAGTTTACATACACTAAGTTGACTGGGCCTTGAAATAGCTTGGGAAATTCCAGAAAACTATGTCATGGCTTTAGATAGGCTAATTGACATCATTTGAGTCTAGGTATACCTGTGGATGTACAGGTATACCTGTGGATGTATATCAGGGCCTACCTTCAAACTCAGTGCCTCATTGCTTGACATTATGGGAAAATCAAAAGAAATCAGCCAAGACCGCAGAAAAAAAATTCCAAAGCCACAAGCAATTTCCAAAGCAAGAAGGTACCACGTTCATCTGTACAAATAATAGTACGCAAGTCTAAACACTATGGGACCACGCAGCCGTCATACCGCTCAGGAATGAGACGCATTCTGTCTCCTAGAGATGAACGTACTTTGGTGCGATAAGTGCAAATCAATCCCAGAACAACAGCAAAGGACCTTGTGAAGATGCTGGAGGAAACAGGTACAAAAGTATCTTTATCCACAGTAAAACAAGTCCTATATCGACATAACCTGAGAGGCCACTCAGCAAGGAAGAAGCCACTGCTACAAAACCGCCATAAAAAAGCCAGACTACGGTTTGCAACTGCACATCGGGACAAAGATTGTACTTTTTGGAGAAACGTCCTCTGGTCTGATGAAACAAAAATAGAACTGTTTGGCAATAATGACCATCGTTATGTTTGGAGGAAAAAGGCGGAGGCTTGCAAGCCGAAGAACACCATCCAATCCGTGAAGCATGAGGGTGGCAGCATCATGTTGTGGGGGTGCTTTGCTGCAGGAGGGACTGGTGCACTTCACAAAATAGATGGCATCAGGAAAATTATGTGGAAGTATCATCTCAAGACATCAGTCAGGAAGTTAAAAATTGGTCGCAAATGGGTCTTTGAGAAATAAATCATTCTCTATACTATTATTCTGACATTTCACATTCTTAAAATAAAGTGGTGATCCTAACTGACCTAAGACAGGGAATCTTTACTAGGACTAAATGTCAGGAATTGTGAAAAACTGAGTTTAAATGTATTTGGCTAAGGTGTATGTAAACTTCCGACTTCAACTGTATTACGAATTGCAATTCAAATCAAATCACATTTTATTGGTCACAGACACATGTTTAGCAGATGTTAATGCGGGTGTAGCGAAATGCTTGTGTTTCTAGCTCCAACAGTGCAGTAATATCTAACAAGTAATATCTAACAATTTCACAACAATACACACAAATCTAAGTAAAGGAATGGAATTAAGAATATTTGGACGAGCAATCTCAGAGCGGCATAGACTAAGATACAGTAGAATATAATACAGTATATACATACAAAATATTTAAACATTATTAAAGTGACTAGTGTTCCATTATTAAAGCGGCCAGTGACTTCAAGTCTATGTATATAGAGCAGCAGCCTCGAATGTGCTAGTGATGGCTATTTAACAGTATGATGGTCTTGAGATAGAAGCTGTTTTTCAGTCTCTCGGTCCCAGCTTTGACGCACCTGTACTGACCTCAACTTCTGGATGATAGCGGGGTGAACAGGTAGTGGCTCGGGTGGTTGTTGTCCTTGATGATCTTTTTGGCCTTCCTGTGACATCTGGTGCTGTAGGTGTCCTGGAGGGCAGGTAGTCCCAGTGTTTTGGTTCAGCGAAGTGGATGTGTTGTTTCCTACCTTCACCACCTGGGGGCGGCTTGTCAGGAAGTCCAGGACCCAGTTGCACAGGGCGGGGTTCAGACCCAGGGCCTCAAGCTTAATGATGAGCTTGGAGAATACTATGGTGTTGAATGCTGAGCTATAGTCAATGAACAGCATTCTTACATAGGTATTCCTCTTGTCCAGATGGAAAGGAAAGGGATAGGGCAGTGTGCAGTGCGATGGTGATTGCATCGTCTGTGGATCTATTGTGGTGGTAAGCAAATTGAAGTGGGTCTAGGGTGTCAGGTAAGGTAGAGGTGATATGATCCTTGACTAGTATTTTAAAGCACTTCATGATGACAGAGGTGAGTGCTACGGGGCGATAGTCATTTAGTTCAGTTACCTTTGCTTTCTTGGGTACAGGAACAATGGTGGCCATCTTGAAGCATGTGAGGACAGCAGACTGGGATAGGGAGATATTGAATATGTCCGTAAACACTCCAGCCAGTTGGTCTGCGCATGCTCTGAGGACGTGTCTAGGGATGCCGTCTGGGCCGGCAGCCTTGTGAGGGTTAACACGCTTAAATGTCTTACTCATGTCGGCCACAGAGATGGAGGCCGCATCGGGTGGCACTGTGTCAAAGCAGGCGAAGAAGGTGTTTTTTGTAACTATTTTTTTTATTTCACCTTTATTTAACTAGGCAAGTCAGTTAATTATTCACAATGATGGTCTTCCAGAAGGCCAAAGGCCTCCTCCGATGACGGGGGCTGGGATTAAAAATAAAAATATAGGACAAAACAAACATCACGACAAGAGAGACACAACAACACTGTCAGCGACGTGGCTGGTTTTCCCTTTGTAGTCCATAATTGTCTGTACACCCTGCCACACACGTCTCGTGTCTGAACTGTTGAATTGCGACTCCACTTTGTCTCTATACTGACGTTTTCCCTGTTTGATTACCTTATGGAGGGAATAACTACACTGTTTGTATTCGGCCATATTCCCAGCCACCTTGCCATGGTTAAATGCAGTGGTTCGTGCTTTCAGTTTTACGTGAATGCTGCCATCTATCCACGGTTTCCGGTTAGGGTAGGTTTTAATAGTCAGAGTGGGTACAACATCTCCAATACACTTCCTGATAAACTCAGTCACCGTATCAGTGTATTAGTTTATGTTATTCTCGGAGACTACCCAGAACATGTCCCAGTCCACGTGATCAAAAGAATCTTGAAGGGTGGATTCCAATTGGTCAGTCCTGCGTTGAATAGCCCTTAGCACGGGTACTTCCTGTTGGAGTTTCTGCTTATAGGAAGGGAGGAGCAAAATGGAGTCGTGATCAGATTTTCCGAAGGGAGGGCGGGGGAGGGCCTTGTAGGCATCCCGGAAGTTGGAGTAGCAGTGGTCAAGTGTTTTAGCAGCGCGAGTACTACTGTCAATGTGTTGATAGAACTTCGGTAGGTTTTTCGTCAAATTTGCTTTGTTAAAATCCCCAGCTACAATAAATGTGGCCTTAGTTTGCATAAAGTCCAGTGAAGTTCTATGAGGGCAATCACGGTATCGGCTTGAGGGGGAATATACATGGCTGTGACTATAACCGAAGAGAATTCTCCTGGGAGGTAATACGATCGGCATTTGATTGTGAGGTATTCTAGGTCGAGTGAACAAAAGGACTTGAGTTCCTGTATGTTATCACAATCACACCATGAGTAGTTAATCATGAAACATACACCACTGCCCTTCTTCTTCCCGGAGAGATATTTATTCCTGTCTGCGCGATGAACTGAGAACCCAACTGGCTGTATGGGCTCAGAGAGTATATCCAGAGAGAGCCATGTTTCCGTGAAACAGAGCATGTTACAATCCCTGATGTCTCTCTGGAAGGAAATCCTCGCCCTGAGCTCATCAACTTTATCATCCAGAGACTGAACATTAGCAAGTAACATACTCGGAAGTAGTGGCTGGTGTGCGCACCTCCTGAGTCGGACTAGAGGTCCACTCAGAATACCTCTTCTCCACCGGCTGTGTTATGGATCAGCCTCTGGAATCATTTAAATTACCCTGGGGGGTACAAACAAAGGATCCAATTCGGGAATGTCATATTCCTGGTCATAATGCTGGTAATGCTGGTGAGTTACCGCCGCTCTGATATCCAAAAGTTCTTCCCCGCTGTATGTAATAACACAAAACAATTCTGGGCTAATAATGTTGACTAGGGGCTAGAATCACGGCTACCCTATCTATCGGCACCATTTTCATGTTTCGTACAATATGTTAGGAATTTGCAATACATATGATATGTTAAGAATTCCAATTTGTTGTGGCTAACGTTAGCTAGGTGACTAGGTGACTAACGTTAGCTATGCTAGTGGTTAAGGTTAGGGTTAGCTAACATGCTTTGATTTTATTAGGATCTCTTTTGGTTGTCATTTGGACTAATCTTCCAAGAGTTCATGCTTAGTTGCTAAGTAGCTACAGTGCCTTCAGAATGTATTCACACCCTTTTGACTATACAGGTTGCATTAACTATGCTGTGATATGCTAAATTGCTAATACCTGCATCAGTATTCTGTAAGTAAATCTCTCTCTCTCTCAAAACACACACACACACATCCATGAGGGCAGTCAGAGCAGGCAGTGTTGTAGGGTAGCAGCTGCACCTCTATTTTATACTGCTCTTATTATTTATCTTTCTCTCGTTCCCTCTCTCTACTTCTGTCTGTCACCCCTTTCCCGTCTCTCTCCAGTCTACCTCAGTCTCCCTCTCTCTTTGCTCTCAGTTTGTCTTTGTAAATATATTTTTGTTGTGTGTGTGTTGCTCTCTACAGGGCACTCGTGGTTTGACAGCCCTATTACTTGTCCCTACTTCATTAGCGCAGACATACTCCTAGTCAGAAGCCAGATAACCACATCAGTATTGATAGATCCACTTTTTTAATACAATCCATGATTAACATATTAGTTATACATTCAATACAACACATTTGTTACTAATGGATACCACAAGATTATTTGACTTTCGGACCATAGAGCTCACCAGTTTTTAGTCCTAAAACCCGGAAATTAGTTCCCTCTGGTTCGTTCAGACATTCCTATGGGGAAAATTAAGGGGGAAAGAATTGAGTTTTGGGATAAATGCTGAAATATAAGGTCTGAGGTTAACAGGCTTAGGAGATTTTATATGTTTTGTTCTATGAGATCATATTTTTTTACCTAAATGCTTCAAAATTCACAAAAAATGATGTTAACTAATGAAGATTATCTCATAGAACAAAACATATAAAATCTCCTAAGCCTGTGTTTACCTTATTTTTGGCATTTATCTAAAAACCCTACAAAAACTCCATTTATTTTCCCATAGGCTTTGTCCAATACAAAAAGACAGTATTCATATTCCTCTCTATGTGCATGTGTGTGTGCCTGTGTGTCTGTCAGTGGTTAAAGTGCTTAAGTAAATATACTTTAAAGTACAACTTAAGTAGATTTTTGGGGTATCTGTACTTTACTATTTATATTTTTGACTACTTTTAGTTCACTACATTCCTAAAGAAAACAATGTACTTTTTACTCCATACATTTTCCTTTTGAATGCTTAGCAGAACAGAAAAATTGTCAAATTCACACACTTAGCCTCTGATCTGGCAGACTCACTAAACACATGTGCTTCGTTTATAAATTATATCTGAGTGTTGGAGTGTGCCCCTGGCTATCTGTAAATATATATTTTTTTTAATGGTGCAGTCTTGTTTATTAGTATAAGGAATTTGAAATGATTTATACTTTTACTTTTGATACTTAAGTATATTTTAGAAATTACATTTGTTTTGATACTTAAGTATATTTAAAACCAAATACTTTTAGACTTTTACTCAAGTAGTATTTTACTGGGTTACTTTCATTTTTACTTGAGTCATTCTCTATTAAGATATCCTTACTTTTACTCAAGTATGACAATTAGGTACTTTTCCATCACTGGTGTTTGTATATGGCATGTGAATATACATTGGGTTAGTTGGCCGTGGGGTTGTTGATGACGAAGCTCTGCTGTTGGAGCTGGGCGGTCCAGTCTTCCTCGATGTATTTATGGTAGGGGTCGTTAGAATGCTCACGCCGCTTCGACTTCACCGTGCTCACCAGGATCGCCACAACGATGAAGGCAAACATTCCGATCATCACTATCAGATACCATATGACGTTCCTGAAGTTCTCCTCTGCCAGAGTGTTGTCCAGAGCCTGTTCTGCCTTCGAGGAATTCCGGCTCCAGTTGTCAAGATAATGGCCCAGGGCACGGGTCAGAGAGTCCTCCAGGTGGAGGGTCATGTTTGACCAATTAGGCAGCATGATCACCTGGTGGGCGGGGTAAAGAGAGTGAATTTGATCAGTGACAGAGGTGAAGACATTGACATTGTACTGTCTTTCTGTGCACTGAATCTGCATATAAGAATACACTAACAAGCACATACACAGACAATACCGTTTATACAGAATCAGACAATGAACCTTCATATTGTATTTACAGAATCAGACAGTGAACCTTCATACTGTACATACAGAATCAGACAGCGCATACAGAATCAGACAGCGAACCTTCATACTGTACATACAGAATCAGACAGCGAACCTTCATACTGTATTTACAGAAGCAGACAATGAACGTTCATACTGTACATACAGAATCAGACAGCGAACCTTCATACTGTACATACAGAATCAGACAGCGAACCTTCATACTGTACATACAGAATCAGACAGTGAACCTTCATACCGCCCAGTTGTGACTTAAACAAGAAAACATCTGACCTGTTCAGGGTTTCCTGTATCGCTCCAGAGAGGTTGAGAAGATGTTACAATCACAGGCGTCGAAATAGAGGCTGGGTCCTGGAGGGGGGAAGTAGGACGAGAAAGAGAGAAATACCACACAATCGACCAACTAACCAGCCAACCTCAGCCTAGGACAGACAGACAGGTACAAAAAGAAACACTACTCATATTTGATCTACAGTGTTTGCTTGTGTGTGTGTGTTTGCTTGTGTGTGTTTGCGTGTGTGTGTTTGCGTGTGTGTGTTTGCGTGTGTGTGTGTGTGTGTGTGTGTGTGTGTGTGTGTGTGTGTGTGTGTGTGTGTGTGTGTGTGTGTGCGCAAGTGTTTCTGATGACCTTGAGAAAAGCATCAAGCTCAGCTGATATGGAAAGGGGAGTAGAGTGTTGAGGGTCACTCTCACCCTGCCACACAAACACACACTGTAGCCTATATTGGATTCCTAAACAGTGGCAATACTATCAATTGTGGAATAAGTTGTAATACTTGAAGTCATGTACTCAAAAAGGATCTCAAACATGCTAGCATTCAAGACAATAGTGTTAAGTGTAATAGTCTTTGCAAACATGTTTAGGTAAAGTTTGGCGCTAGTAGTGGAGCTGTTCTATAGCCTGCTGCAAAGTCTGCCTTTTGAAATTCACCTAGTACTTACAATGTTCCTGCTTGTGAAATTCCATAGCAGTACCCACATTTGCTACTAGATGGCAGACAACTTCTCCTGGTGTACTGTCACCACGTGTACCTCAGGGATTAAATTGGGCATTCGGAGGGTTTAGGGTTGAGCCAGGGTTAAACATACATTAAGGTTGAACATAAGAGTTCATATTATGGCTAGGACTGAATTGGGGTGTGGACATGAAGCTAGGGTTAGGGTTAGGGTTAGGGTTAGTGTTGAATTGGGGTGTGGACATGAAGCTAGGGTTAGGGTTAGTGTTGAATTGGGGCGTGGAAATGAAGCTAGGGTTAGGGTTAGTGTTAGGGTTAGGGTTAGTGTTGAATTGGGGCGTGGAAATGAAGCAAGGATTAGGACTTTTATCCTACTTTCTATCCTACTCCTCTTTTAAGGTGCTGGATCTCGGCTTCACCTGGCTCTCTCTTTGGACCCTTAAGGTTCTGGAGCTTGGCTTCACCTAGCTCTCTCTTTGACCCAAGGTGCAAGAGCTCGGAACCGGCTGTACCTCACCAGTTCCTCACAGATTTGTATTAGGCCTTAAGCTGTTCACCTGAGGATGGTTATAGTGTATTACTGTACATAACCAGACAGGACTCGGTGTTGTCCAGGGAAAAGAGTAGAGGAAAGTTGCTGAACCTGTTCCCATGGTCACACCCCTGCCACTCTTCTTGGGTGGAGGACATGAAACATGACCGGTACAGCACTAATAAATCTGAGGTACTGTTTGATGTGGCTGAGAGCCAGCAAACGCGCACACAAGCACACTCTGGTATGAGTTTGAGGCCTTTTATGTGATCGATGACACAGGTTTACCATCAGCTTAGTCTGTGTAATCAGGGGAGGGATCAGAGAGCACCACTGTATAGTAGCTCCACTACATGGAAGGGTTAGCCCTCTCACCCTGCACCACCACCACTATCTTTTTTGCGCAAGTGAAATATATCTACAGATATGCTAATGTTCAGTACAATACATGCATTCACAGTGTGCTCTATTCTCTCATCTCAAAGGGTCAGGTGTCTAATATCGGTGTGTCCAACAATCTGTTGTTGGGAATTGAGAGGTATAACAACACTGGAAGGTCATTTGATACGTCTTACCCCAAGATGACTGGAAGGACAATTAAAAACGTAACACGCACAGGCAGGGTCAGAGGTTGACCGGAATAACAGAGGAGAGCTGGAGGAAGGACTATGTTATGAGAGCAGCAACACAGGAACCAATGTGTCATGGACCTCCTATTAGAGACTCATGTTACATAATCAGAGAAATGGATGCTCCGCATGCCCACAAACACGCAGTTAACCACATGGCTGCCATAGTGATTATGCGTAGTAGACCTTTTTAAATGTGCTTGGTTTGTGTATGGGTCTGTGCCACGCATGTGCGTGCATGCATGTGTAAGGGCTCTATTCAATCTGTATCGCTGAAGAGTTACAGATTGCGCGACAGAAACGTACATTTCCGATTTTGACAACTGAGCCGACATATGCAGCATTTACCGTGAATGCAGTCTCCTCTAACGCAGGAACATTGCCTTTAAATTTCAATCACGCTGTAACGCTGAACTTCAGCAATACGGATTGAATAGAGCCCTAAGTATGGTGTTTGTGTATATATGAAGTCATGCCTGGATTATGCTATTATTGTGCTCGCATAAACAGTAAACAGCTTTGAGGGTTGAGTGTCTGTGAGTCAAAGGTACCAATTATACAATCCCACATGGAATTATGCATGTCCTGTATCTGTGTACATATGTCTGTGTGTGTCTGTGTGCGTGTTGAGACCTAACCTCCATTTACCAAACCCAATTTTTCCTGTGTCTCTGTCCCGTGTCCCTATTTCACAACGTCATTGCCTCACCACACACACCACCAATGTTATGCACACAGGAGGAACTATGTACATTGTCAAAACATCATTGGCTGTGGAATGTTAAATCAAAAGATACATGAAGAGGAAAATTACTAGCTAAGTGAGCTGAGCTTATGATAAGCCTCAATGACTGTCCACTGATTCCGATGTCCCTAATAGACTGCTCATTCCAACACAGATTCCAAAGAGAGGTAAATATTTCCTTTTGCCATTGAGGTCTTTTTTCTGTGGATTAATTTTTGGATCTGCTGAATCCCAGACACGCCGCCCATAGTTTGGTCAGGAGTGTGTGGTATGAATGGAATGCGTTGGTTGTGTGTTTGCGGTATATTCCACAGCGTTAGTTAGTGCTCAAACCACATTCCCGCCATGGTTGATTCCGGACTGTCACCCCCATGAGTGGGAATACCTGTGACGTGTTTATGTTCTAATAACCATTGGTCAATGACTCACTCACTGTTGTAGGACATTCTCAATCACATAAGGAAGTTTACTGTACAGAGTACTGCATATCAAATTAATTTAAAAAAAATGTAGCATTCAAGTCACTGACTAACCAGGGAACACTGTTGGTGTGATGTTCCCAGTGAATTTCCTTCTCAGTTTGGTGGGGAGTGGGCTCTGATGGGCTTTGACACACACATGTATTGTTAGGATGATGTGATGTTCCCAGTGAATTTCTCTCTAAGCTTGGTGGGGAGTGGGCTCTGATGGCTCTGCAGTTGAACCTCTGCTGAGTGACAGGCAGCAGGTAGATCACCAACATCCATCCAGCTTTGTCGTCTCTAACACATCATGGAAAGTGACTACTGTGTAAAAAAGTTAACCTTCACGCAAGAGATTTAGACAAGTTCAGAGGAGCTCTCTCTTATCCACGTCTGGCCCTGCTGTGACATGATTGGTGTATTGTTGTCAGAACCAGACCTTGAGGCGATTCTTCTCAACCCTGTCATGAGCGTCTTCGTGGAGGCAGAACAGAACTCCGGAGCTAGACTGATAAGTGGTGTAATTGACTTTAACATACTATAATGATTTCTTAAAATATTGTGTATTTATATTTAATATACTTGTAATATTGCCTACCTACATTTTTACCAACAAGAGTAACAGGAAAAAGAACGAACACTAATGTAATAAACAACAATAAACAAAGAGTGGCCTGATTGCCAGTAATTTTCCACCGAGGATGACGATATCATTGGTTTCTGCTGGGGAGGGGCAGATGACTGATCCCAACCAATAAGAGAAACAGTTACATCCTGTGGATTTCACTCACTTTGAGAATGTGAGACATTTTTACATTTTTTACATTTTAGTCATTTAGCAGACGCTCTTATCCAGAGCGACTTACAGTAGAGTGCATACATTTTATTACATTTTACATTTCATTACATTTTACATTTCATTACCTTTTTTACATACTGAGACAAGGATATCCCTACCGGCCAAACCCTCCCTAACCCTCCCTAACCCAGACGACGCTATGCCAATTGTGCGTCGCCCCACGGACCTCCCGGTTGCGGCCGGCTGCGACAGAGCCTGGGCGCGAACCCAGCCCAGCCTGGGCGCGAACCCAGAGACTCTGGTGGCGCAGCTAGCACTGCGATGCAGTGCCCTAGACCACTGCGCCACCCGGGAGACTGAGACACCATTGACACAGCAGCAGCAGAGGGTCAAATACCACCCTGCAGGCAGCATGTACACACTCAGATGAAACAGGGAGCTTAGTCAACCAAGAACAGGCATTCATTAGGCTAGCTGAGAATATTAACAGCGGTGTTGAAGCATGGCCAGCTAAATATAGATACTTGTAGGAATATCACACAACCATTTGAAAATCATATTTTTGTGAATAGTCCAATAGGTGAGGTTGTGGCTTGGTTTGGTCAACACCATGATGACAATGAGCTTCTGTTACGTTGTCACCTGTCCCCTTTCAGAATCCCTGGAGCTTTACTTTTATTAGCGAGGCAGTGTTCATGTGTATCATCCCCGTCGCAATTTCCTGTGTGGCTTCCATAGAAATGAAATAGGCTTGAAACGCATATGAGTGTGGTACAAAGGTGTTGATCATATGCATGGTGGTTTCTATGTGTTTGATGCAATTCCAACAACTCCGTTCCAGACATTATTATAAGCTGTCCTCCCCTCAGCAGTCTCCTCTGGTTCATTCATTGAGCCATGGAACATCACTCATACCGTAGGACTCACTCATCAGGCCTTCCATTGACTGTGTATTCTATAATCATGGTTACAAAGTATGAAGTCATTTGTTTGACTTAAAAGCAGTGTTTTACTGCAAACGTCAGGAATGTCACTCTACTGTGGAAAAGTACAGAGGGAGAGGGAGAAGAAACAGTGGAGGATGATAAAGATATGGAGGAGGCAGGGAGAAAGCTGGCACTGTCCCTGTATATAAACTCAGTAACCAGGACCCTGTCTTTCAAAGATAATTCATAAAAATCCAAATAACTTCACAGATCTTCATTGTAAAGGGTTTAAACACTGTTTACCATGCTTGTTCAATGAACCATAAACAATTCATGAACATGCACCTGTGGAATGGTCGTTAAGACACTAAAAGCTTACAGACGGTAGGCAATTAAGGTCACAGTTATTAAAACGTAGGACACTAAAGAGGCCTTTCTTCTGACTCTGAAATACACCAAAAGAAAGATGCCCAGGGTCCCTACTCATCTGCGTGAACGTGCCTTAGGCATGCTGCAAGGAGGCATGAGGACTGCAGATGTGGCCAGGGCAATAAATTGCAATGTCCGTACTGTGAGACGCCTAAGACAGCACTAAAGGGAGACAGGACGGACAGTGGATCGTCCTCGCAGTGGCAGACCACGTGTAACAACACCTGCACAGGATCGGTACATCTGAACATCACACCTGTGGGACAGGTACAGGATGGCAACAACAACTGCCCGAGTTACACCAGGAATGCACAATCCCTCCATCAGTGCTCAGACTGTCCGCAATAGGCTGAGAGAGGCTTGTAGGCCTGTTGTAAGGCAGGTCCTCACCGGCAACAATGTCACCTATGGGCACAAACCCACCGTCGCTTGACAAGACAGGACTGGCAAAAAGTGCTCTTTACTGACGAGTCACGTTTATCGTCGAAGGAATGAGCGTTACCCCGAGGCCTGTACTCTGGAGCGGGATCGATTTGGAGGTGGAGGGTCCGTCATGGTCTGGGGCGGTGACACAGCATCATCGGACTGAGCTTGTTGTCATTGCAGGCAATCTCAACGCTGTCCGTTACAGGCAAGACATCCTCCTCCCTCATGTGGTACCCTTCCTGCAGGCTCATCCTGACATGACCCTCAAGCATGACAATGCCACCAGCCATACTGCTCGTTCTATGCGTCATTTCCTGCAAGACAGGAATGTCAGTGTTCTGCCATGGCCAGCGAAGAGCCCGGATCTCAATCCCATTGAGCACATCTGGGACCTGTTGGATCGGAGGGTGAGGGCTAGGGCCATTCCCCCCAGAAGTGTCCGGGAACTTGCAGGTGCCTTGGTGGAAGAGTGGGGTAACATCTTACAGCAATAACTGGCAAATCTGGTGCAGTCCATGAGGAGAAGATGCACTGCAGTACTTAATGCACCTGGTGGCCACACCAGATACTGACTGTTACTTTTGATTTTGAACCCCCCTTTGTTCAGGGAAACATTATTTCATTTCTGTTAGTCACATGTCTGTGGAACTTGTTCAGTTTATGTCTCAGTTGTTGAATCTTATGTTAATACAAATATTTACACACGTTAAGTTTGCTGAAAATAAACCCAGTTGTCAGTGAGAGGACGTTTCTTTTTTCCCCGAGTTTAGCTTCCGGTCTTATTTCTTGTGTTTTTTGGTGTGTTATACTATTTTGATATTGAATACTGCACTGTTGGTTAGGGCTTGCAAGTTAACCATTTAACTGTACTTGTGAAAGATACAACTTGAAACTGGAGAGCTGATGTGAGACATTCCTGAGAAAATGATCATCTGCAAAGAAGCCTTGAATCATCCAATCCCCTCCAGCCTTGGAAAAAATTAATAATAGCGTTACATAACCCGTCAGTCAGGTGCCACAGAGGTACTAAGCCCAAGGGATTCATGGGAAACACTTAAAAGACACAACCTATCCCCTCAGCCCTCAAATTAAGTGGACACATTTGATGACGTATCATGACATTTGACGAGTATACACTTGCAGGGCAAGGGAGGAATGAATTATTGTTTTTAAATGGACCACCCTTGGCCAGAAATTCGTCAATCGTTCATCCCGCGATGATTGTTTTCAGCCACCTTGTGGGTGCTTTATACGCTACAGTCAATTATGAGCGCATGTCCACTTATATTAACAATTTATATATTTAATATATGCCTACTGTATGATAGCTAGCAAATTAATTAGATAACTAACGTTTGCCCGTCTAGCTGGAACTTCTGAAGAATTATTTTTTCCCCCTACAATTTCCAAAAGACAACACATTTACGATAAGTGTTTGTGCCATCATGTGCATTAGTAGCACAATTGAACTTATTTGCTTTCGTTTTTACTTACACATGTATGTTGACTTATCCATTGATGTTAAGTTTTCGCTGACTTTTCTTTGCGGATGTACAATCGTCGCGAATTTAATTATGGGGAGTTTCAGGCCCAGAGTGAACATAATTGTACACGCAAAGCCGACTACAAACGAGGGCTGAGGGGCTTACGTTGCAAACATCCCTTGCTCGGCTTATCATTTGGACCACCCGCCAAGATAGCGACGGGGATTCCCCCCAGGGCATAAGGCAAAGATAAGTGGACGAGGGTGTGTCTAAGTGTAGACAGTGATTTATGAACTTGTCATATGACAACCATGTTATTTTTATACCCTTTACATTTAAAATAAATACATTTACTTATTTTCCACAGGAACTTTATTTGTAGACTTCTAAAACTAAAATTTATCGGAAAAAGAAAACGTTTAAAGCTTTCGTCTCAATCCAGTTTTTCAAAAGATTAAATACATAGAAATAGAACGGACAAATAGTTGCCTAGATTGGTAACTCCTGTTCAATCAATTTAAGCCTATATATATATATATGATAACACGGAACCCAAACTGGCTGCGCGTGTGCGCCATCGTGCATAAATGTATTTTGTGCCCCCAACACCAAACGCGATCACGACACGCAACTTAAAATATCAAACTCTGAACCAATTTTATTAATTTGGGGACATGCCGAAAAGCATTTAACATTTTTGGCAATTTAGCTAACTAGCTTGCACTTGCTAGCTAATTTGTCTTATTTACCATGTCCTCTACTTCACCAATTAATACATAAAACGGTCAACCGAATCATTTCTAGTCATCTCTCATCCTTCCGGGCCTTTTCTTCTCTTGACTTTATAATGCGATTGGCAACTTTCATAAATTAGGTGCATTACCGCCACTGACCTTGTTCGTCTCCAGTCACCCACGTGGGTATAACCAATAAGGAGATGGCATGTGGGTACCTGCTTCTATAAACCAATGAGGAGATGGGAGAAGCAGGACTTGCAGCGGGATCTGCGTCAGAAATAGAACTGACTTCTATTTTAGCCCTTAGCAACGCAGACGCTCGTTGGCGCGCGTGAGCAGTGTGGGTGCAATAATATAGATTTCAAAATGTATTTTGCGACGCGAGCGGTGTAGTCCGCCTGTAATCCTCCTTTTATCAGACTCGGAACAGGGATGGTTAGCGAAGCTTTAATTTTCAGCAAAACAAGTACAGGTCTGAAATAGCATGTCTACGTTGCAAATGAATCTCCATTGGGTACGCTATTGAAGAGTTGCCACTATTTCACTACAAAACATTAGCCAATTAATAGCAAGGCTTAATAATAACCATAGCATTCACTGCTCAAATTAGCATTGTTTTGTCTTCTTGTAAAACAAAAACATTTTCTTCAGCATTGAACACTAAGACACATTTGGTAAGAGGTTTCACTCAAATGCATGTTGTGTTTATTTTACCTTTATTTAACTAGGCACGTCAGTTTAGAACAAATTCTTATCTTCAATGACGGCCTAGGAACAGTGGGTTAACTGCCTTCTTCAGGGTCAGAACGACAGATTTTTACCTTGTCAGCTTATATTTTTGTTCAGTATAAATAAAGGTCAAACAAAAGACACAAAAAACAGGGCTTGGTTTTAGTGTTCTGCCACTAAGTTACCAAAATAGCTTACTGAACAAATGTCATGACATTAACTGTGGAAGATACAACATTCAGACAAACAGTAAGAAATTGCAAATATTAACCTAATCATAAACACATGACAAACTACGAGCATTGATACTGTATGTTCCATTCCTTGCAATGCTACAATAAGTCTATAATAAAAAGTAGAGTTTTTCATGTTGACAAACTTTCATCTTTATACTTAAGAAAATCATTTTTACACATTCTACAGCAACTCACCTGGGTATTCTTAGGAATTGGAAACATCAGAAAATAAAAAGTAATAGGACAAACATTAACTAAATAATTTGGTAAAAATTCTAAGCATTTGCAATCACCATATATAATGCTATTAGGAAGGGAAAACACTTATGAGTTTTATTCTCCATCTGTGGTAGAGGGTGGTGGCTTTGAGGTAATCTCTGCATAACAAAAAGGCCTTAAAATGGTTTCTTAAACTTTCTCGATAGAAGAGCTGGTGGAATAACACAGCAGCACACTATTAAGCTGTAATAAACAAGGAATTCACCCATCTTAACCAATTGTGCTGATAAGGATATAGTAACATAGTAGTACATGGAAAGTCTGAACACACTATTCGTATACCACATACAGTACATTTTCAAAGTACATAGACATTCAGATATATGGGTGTGCTATAGCTAACATCACTACAAAGTCAATGGTCCCAATAACACTTTTAGCACAGAAACAACTGTTCAAGGAAATATAAAAAGTGAATATAAATAATGCTAATGTCACACATTCAAATAGAATACCACAGTTCTATAAAT
Organism: Salvelinus namaycush; assembly: GCF_016432855.1. Classification (NCBI taxonomy): domain Eukaryota; kingdom Metazoa; phylum Chordata; class Actinopteri; order Salmoniformes; family Salmonidae; genus Salvelinus; species Salvelinus namaycush. The sequence continues at coordinate 13,160,634 of NC_052325.1, forward strand.
CACAATAGATATGTCAGTCACATTAACAACAAGCACTTTACAAAAATGACAAGTACAGGATAGAGTTGAAGAGGTTCGGAGTTTTGAGACAAGACAGAAGATTCAATTGTTTCAAAAGAATGATTTCAAAAAGCTTAGTGAATCCTTGTTAGGAAGCTGCACTGTAAATATTAAACTTCAGATTCATAAAATATTAGAAAATTGTAACTTCCCTTGAAACAATCCCCAACAACCCCTCCTTTGGCCCAGTCTATAGAGAAAAGTAGACAAATAGGAATATTCCCAATGAGCAGACGAGAAACAGGCCACAGTTGAGCAGCAGTTTGGTTCTGGGTGGCTCGTACAGCATCTCCATAACGGCTCTCTCGTCCTCCACTGTCCTTTTGGGATGGGCATCATATGCCGCTTCCTTAAACCCACAGAACCACTCCAACAGCTGCATGCACCTCCCACCCTCCTCATCCCCACAACCTTCCTCTGCATGCACTAGCCCTGGGTGCCCGTTATCAAACTGGGTGGTGGGCGTTGCTAGTGTCATTTCCGGGGTTGTCTCGCCGCTGGGAGTCGCGGGGTCAAAGTCAGAAGGCGGAGCTAGCAGCTTGACGTCCTCCCCATCTAGACACCTAGCATTGCAGATGTCTGGGGGCAGATCCTTATAGAGGCCTCCATTCCCATTCAACTGCAAAGGGCTCTTATCCGTCAGCTTGTACATCTCCTCACAGTCTTTGAGGAGAAGCTTTCCCATGTTACGCAGGCCCCATAATGTGGTGGTGCGGATCTGCTCCTTATCTGGAGGAGGGTTGCAGAGACTGACGACCACAGCCACCAGTCCAGACACCCAGAACAGCCCAGCAGCCACATACATGTAGTGGACATGTGTGATGAAGAAAGGCCTGTCGTCTGGCTGGTCACAGGGAGGCTCTCGGTAAATAAACGCCAAGATCAGCCGGGTGGTACCCAGCGCAAACCCGGTCATACCGCCCCAGAATGCACCCCTTTCGTTGCAGCGCTTCCAGAACACACCCAGCAGGAAGAGGGCGGCAATGGGCGGGGTTAGGTATCCGGCTACTTCCTGTATGTACAAGTACATCTGGCCGCCCTGCATCTCGATGATGACAGGGACCCAGGCGATGCTGATAACCACCATGAACACCACGAACAGCCGGCCCACCAACAACAGCTCTTTATGGGACGCGCCACGCCTAGCACTCTGGTAGATGTCCAGGGTGAAGATGGTGCTAGCACTGTTAAAGATGGAGTCCAGATCACTCATGAGAGCCGCAATCATCACAGCCATCATCAGCCCTCGCAGTCCCACAGGCATCACTGCCATGACCAGCCGCGGGTAGGCGATATTGGAGCACCCCGCCTTAGAGCCACACACAGCCAGGCAGTGCTCTGGCCCAATGCAGGCTATCTCGTCTGCAAACAAGATCCGGGATATCATCCCGGGGATAACGATAATAAACATGGGCAGGACCTTCAGGAAGCCAGCCATCAGCGTGGAGCCCTTGGCGTGGGCGAGGTTCTTAGCAGCCAGCACCCTCTGGACGATGACCTGGTCAGCACACCAGTACCAGATGGAAGCTGGAGTTTGACCTAAGAGGAAGCCAGGCCAGGGGATGTCCTCATCCAGCGGGCCCCGGAGGATCCTCAGGGAGTCTGGCTTGGGCTCGATGCGGCAGGAGGGTGAGTGGGTGAAGTTCCCACTGGCCAGGATAGCCGTTACATTTGGGACAGCTAGCATGTACTTGGTCCGAACCCCTTCAAGACCACCGACCTTGATCAGGCTGATGATGGTCAGGCTGAGAGCTCCACCAATCATCAGCACTGCCTGGAGGGTGTCTGTGTACATGACCGCAACCAGGCCGCCGGTGACCGTAAGCAGTGCGGTCATACTAATGAGCAGAATGATGGACAGGTAGAGATTCCAGCCCAGTGACTCCTGGATGAAAAGCGCCCCGGCATACAAGTCCACAGAGATCTTGGTGAAGATGTAGAGCAGCACAGAAAGGGAAGCAAAGTACACCTTTAGCCTATTGCCCCCATAACGTTTGGACAGGTACTCCGGCATGGTGTACACACCAGAGTGGATATACACAGGTATGAAGACCCAGCCCAGCAGCTGCAGCAGGAGAAGAGCGTTAAACTCCCATGCTCCCACAGCAAAGCCGCTGGCTGCTCCCGACCCAGCCAGGCCTATGAAGTGTTCACTGCCGATGTTGCTGACAAACAGGGACGCTCCGATCACCCACCACGTCATGGAGCGTCCCGCAAGGAAGTATCCGCTCACCGTGCTCCGGTTGGCCTTCCACATGGCGAAGAACCCGATGCTCAGCACCAGGATGAAGTACAGCACCACCACAGCAATGTCTGCTGCCTCCATGACAGCCGTACCCATCTTCATTGTGAGTGCTAAACGGAACCACTGGTTCAAAACGGCTGAAAAACTCCCTTGAACCCTGCAAAAGTCAAAGCCAAGTTTTAGCGTAACAGAAGGGCAATAAAAATTCTCTATCCTTTGGTTTGCTGTCTGGACGGAAGCTGTAGTATCCACCGTCAGGTCAAATTCACTAGGGGTGTCTGCATTTGGGGGTGCAATCCACCTGCACTGAGAACACTAGTTTTAAGGGAGGATGCAGCAGGCCTCTGGTCTAGTATAGCCTAGAGTTTACATTCCTGCAAGACAGCAAAGACAAAGACAAACACCTGATTAGAGCCTGTGTCAGATGGGAACCAAGAAAGGTGACACACATTCTAAAATTGATTAAATTGTCCCCCCCTGCTAGCTGCGCCACCAGAGTCTCTGGGTTCGCGCCCAGGCTCTGTCGCAGCCGGCCGCGACCGGGAGGTCCGTGGGGCGACGCACAATTGGCTTAGCGTCGTCCGGGTTAGGGAGGGTTTGGCCGGTAGGGATATCCTTGTCTCATCGCGCTCCAGCGACTCCTGTGGCGGGCCGGGCGCAGTGCGCGCTAACCGAGGGGGGCGGGTGCACGGTGTTTCCTCCGACACATTGGTGCGGCTGGCTTCCGGGTTGGAGGCGCGCTGTGTTAAGCAGTGCGGCTTGGTTGGGTTGTGCTTCGGAGGACGCATGGCTTTCGACCTTCGTCTCTCCCGAGCCCGTACGGGGGTTGTAGCGATGAGACAAGATAGTAATTACTAGTGATTGGATACCACGAAAATTGGGGAGAAAAGGGGATAAAAAAAATATTGTCCCCCCCTCTCAATCTACATACAATACCCCATAATGACATAGCAAAAACAGGTTTAGACATTTTTGCAAATGTATTAAAAATAAACTTAATCACATTTACATAAGTATTAAGATACTTTACTCAGTACTTTGTTGTATCATCTTTGGCAGTGATTACAGCCTCAAGTCTTGGGTATGACACTAAGCTTGGCACACCTGTATTTGGGGAGTTTCTCCCATTCTTCTCTGGAGATCCTCAAGCTCCGTTAGGTTGGATGGGGAGCGTCGATGCACAGCTATTTACACATTGATTTGGACCTTCGATAGACAGTTGTGCCTTTCCAAACCATGTCCAATCAATTGAATTTACCACAGGTGTACTCCAATCAAGTTGTATAAACATCTCAAGGATGATCAATGGTAACAGGATGCACCTGGGCTCAATTTTGAGTCTCATAGCAAAGGGTCTGAATACTTATGTAAATGTGATATTTCAGTTAATTTTTAATACATTTGCAAACATTGAAAAAAAATCTGTTTTACTGTCATTATGGGGTATTGTTTGTCGATTGACGAGGAAATATAACAATTTAGTTACATTTTAGAATAAGGCTGTAATGTAACAAAATGTGGAAAAAGGGGTCTGAATACTTTCCGAAAGGGACACACGCAACATTTCTGAGAAACAGGTCATCAAAACAGAGCTTGATCAGATGACTTTAGGTCACACTCAAACTGGGCATGGTAACAGATTTAAAAACCATATTTACAGTAACTTTCTCTAGCCCTCACTCCAATCTCTTAAATAGTGGCTAAACCTAAAAGAGAAAGAGCCATGTCCATCTCAGAGCTTCAAACCAAAAAGTCTAGCAGCTCAGTCCATGTGAAGAGATCAAAAATGCCTACATAGCCTAGTGTTTAAATAAGGAGTAATTATATTTTTAAAATATATATAAAAAATACAAATAAAATCACTCATTCATGTATTACACAATAATTTTCAATCATGACAGACGCATTATGATTACATCAGCCCCCAACCAAGTCATTATCCCAGAGGCAAGCATTGCTAATTATTTAATAGACAATACGATATTTTAGATTAATATTTCTGGTCACCTTCAGCATCATCGTCTACAGCTAGTGCTGACCGATTAACCAATTTTTGGTTTTGTTGCCGCAATATTGTTTGTTGTTTTTAAAACAGCTAATTGACCAACGTCGATTCAAATACTTGAAATACATTTTATTTATTTTGAGCCGAACGTGCCGTTCCTCTAGAAAGAAATCAAATAATAAACGAGAAATGTAGTTTTCATTAAGCAAATATTCTACCTAGTTCAGCGCAGAAACGTGGTAATTAACTACAATGACCATAATCCATTGCGCTAGTTTTCGTCCCAGCTCAGAGAGAAAGAGGTTCCTACTCTTGTCAATATCTTTCCAAAATAATCACAATGCATTTCTATGGCCTTATTTTGGACGCAACTTGTCTTCCCGCCTTTGGGACGGCTCCCATTGTCAAGGCATAGACATGAGCATCTTGTCATTATATACAAATCTACGCTAAATACACAGACCGCATGAGAGAGGAATATGCACAACTACGAGGGACAAAGACAGCTCGTGAAAGTTGGCCTTATCTACTTTGAAGAAATGGTATCAACATGATACTTGTAAGAGAGATATGAGGATCAGTGCAATATAGTCAAAGTATTATCACGACATGTGGCACGCTACACAACAGCGGCGGAATATTCTAGAAAAAGACTACGCGCATCTTCCGCATTGCCAAGGAGGGTATATCTAATTGAGGTAGGCCATATATGTAGTCTCGTCGTAGTTTGAGTAAAACAAGTGTGGTTGAATTCGTCAAATAGAATAGGACCCTGACCTAGTAGCCTATATTCAATGCACAATAGTAAATTAAGCGCTAAACTTTCTCCATCACCATCTTTTGTCCCTTCTGCTTTTCTAGCGTCAGTTACATTATCTAGGCTACAAATTAAAACGGGCGGCCATCACAAAAATACACACTCACCATTGCAATTACAATACTCCGCTATATTGTAGCTAATGTAGGCTACATCAAACCACAAGTTCAGGATGCGACTGTCTGAGCCTGCTTTTCTGGCAACAGTATGTATGTGTCTCTTCCTGCGTCAGTTCTTCCGATGTAGCGATAGTTCGTGTCCTCTGTTTCGGAGCAATTAGTTTTAACACACAAGGTAGCTAGCTGCACTTTATAAGCATCGACTCTGCTTCTTCCCCATTGCCACGCCCTTCATGTGTAATACCAGAGAGGAAGCGGAAGAGAGAGGCCCAACTCGGCGGAAAATCATTAGGTTTTGTATGTAGCTCAATGAGAGTGTCGAATTTGATTAAATAGAAGTTTCGTAATGCTTAAGTTGTTACTGATGTACTGCTTTGGACACGTGACATCCCGGCTACTTTGAGAAAAACACATTTGAGTTGCCTCGAGATGTATATGCATATTCATGACATGAGGCTAGTAGCATAGCATCTCTCTCCATACAGCCGGTTGACGTCAACAACCCTCGTCGAATATTTTTTTAACTACAATAATGAGATTTATACAGCAATCCAAAGAACGTATTGGCGGGCGCTAGACAGTCGTCCGCTTTGTGGACGACTCCCATTGTTAGGGCGAGGAGACATGTAGTATCTTGTTAGTTTATCCATAATCTTTGGTAAAACACATGTGACGTTTCAAATGCAACACGCCCATTGGTTATTCTTCTAATTCTAGTAGCCTGGAATTGAAATACCGTATTGTTTTGAGGCGCAATTGAATTTTTCGGATAACAACCGACTCAGAATGCATGCTACTTACTGTAAGTGAACCTGTTAGGCTACTTAGGTCGAAATTGCCTTAAACCCTACTTTGCCTAATTAACCGACTAGTTTACATATCCTGGTTGATAATGAGCTTTAACAGTGGAATGGTAATAACTGAACAATCTAGAAACTGGCACTTTTGGATATATTAACTTGTAAAACCCTTGTACTCTTCCTTCAAAGTGTTCAACTTTCCAGAAATGTATATCGGCATATAGCCTAATCTGACCTATTAACAGGCTACATACAACTCATGCATCTATCTAAAATGTAATGTCATAGCATATGGGGGAGATAAACGGGATGCATTTGATAAGTTATTAAAGTTATTTGCTGTCTCAATAACACAATACAGTGACAGCTGGGTCTCCCATTCAATGCGTCCATCATTTACGTCAATTTACAGTGTAAGGGTATTCAATCGTTGGGCACAGGCGTAGGAACCACACAGGTAACCTTACGCCTTTTGATTAGTTACTAGCTCCTGCCATTCTCTCTGATAAATAAATAGACTCTGTCTGATGTAGGACTTGACAAATTTAAGACTATTAAAATTATACCTTAGTCAAGATATGTTGACCTGTATGCAATGATAAACCCTTCAGTTCAGCGCACACATAAGTGGCATGTTTTATCATGGTGAAAGGTGCGTAAGATGTCTGGAGAAGCCACTTTGGCTGTGTCACTGCGCATCTGTGAGTATGAAATACATAATGCTTAAACAATGTGGATCCATCTACACTCGGCCCCTAAACTACATACTGACACAGTCTGACAGTATCTTCATACAGGTTATGTTGGGACAACTAGGCCTGTGTCAATACATACATGAGGTGATATCAGCAAGAATGCACTTATAAGCTTTATATAAAACAGAGCTCCTATTTTAATTACATAGGCCTAATTTTTAACACTTTCTGAGAACCTGATAAGTAGCCAACTATATGGCCTTGATGAGAAAATAGTATTGTCCCACACATTTACATTTTAGTCATTTAGCAAACGCTTTTATCCAGACCGACTTCATACATTTTTGTACTGGTCCCCCGTAGGGATCAAACCCACAACCCTGACGTTCCAAACGCCATGCACTACCAACTGAGCCACATAGCTTAAACAAATTAAATTGGTTGCTTTTCTGCCAAAGTGTATCTGACAAGGACAGTGAATTTCCACTTACTATTTTTTTAGGTCTAGGAAGTAAATTCTTCTTCTCTGTATTTTTTATGGCGGTTGGCAACCAACTTTAAGGTGCCATTACCGCCACCAACTGGACTGGAGTGTGGACCAGAGACAGGGAAGGTCTAAATCCTACCTAATATTCTCATCTCCCTAAGGAAACGAAATACATAATTAAATACTACATCCCCTGAAGATTTCCCCAGCAGTTCACTTAATGTTGGCTCTTCAACCCCATTACTCCTTAAACTCCTTAACAATCACTTAATTTCCCTCCCATATTGCTGGTACTGAAATAGAACGTGTTCCACTGTCTCCATCTCCTCCTGACAATGATCACACCTCCCAGTCTGCAGTTGTTCTACCAATTTCAAAGGTAGGACACACTATTGAGCCTTGTGTGTCCCAGTCTCTGATTACACACTCCTCCCTTCTCTCTCGACCTGAGGACCTCCCTGCTCCCACCTTTTCCTGTATCTTATACAGGTGTCTTCCCTTTCTCTTCCTTTTCCACAACTCTTGCCATTTCTTTTTAACTACTGTTTTTATCAACCCCTTGGCTTCTTCTTTACTGATTGACAATTCCATCTCAACATTAGGATGTTTAAGAGCCTGCTTGGCGATAACATCCACCTCCTCATTCCCCTCTACTCCCACATGAGCTGGTGCACACAGGAACATCACAAATACCACAATCTGTCTCACCCTATACAAGCACTGCAAAACCTCATACAACACATCCTGTCTGCTCTGAGACACAAATTAATTTAATCTTATCAGTGCTGCACAGGAGTCAGAGTAGATGACTACCCTGTCTGGCCTCACCTCCTCCACCGACTCTGCAACCAAGAGTATGGCCAGCAACTCCATTGTGTAAACAGATAAATTATCCTTTGTTCATTTTGTCACTGCCACCTTAGACTCAGGAACACTAAAAGCTGCACCTGTCCTCCCAGTTTTAGGGTCTATAGATCCATCTGTGAATATATTCAAGAAAGCATAGTATTGTGTTTTTAAATGTTCACTTACAACAGAATCTACTCCTTCCTTAACAACTTACCCTCTCAAGCAACCTAGCTCTATCCCTGGCTGAGGGAGCAACCAAGCAGTGGAGGCTGCTGAGGGCATGACGGTTCACAATAATCGCTGGAATGTAACAAATCGAATGGCAAACACTTGGAAACCATGTGTTTGATGTATTTGATACCATCACACTTACTCCGCTCCAGCCATTACCACAAGCCAATTAAGGTGCCACCAACCCCCTGTGCAACCAGTGGGATAGCAGGAAGACACACAGAGGGGCTAAACTCCTTCCCAATCAACCCCATCTCTCTCGCCGTGCCATTGCCTATCCACCCAAAACTTGTACTCAAATTTTGTTCACTTTCCCATTACTCTAGGAGTACCTTTTTTTGTAGGATATGCAATCTTATGTCCTTTTAGATTTACCCATATGTCATGGTTTGTTGCTGTCTATCTTAACTTTAACGGCATCTCTCCCAACTGTACCTGCATTGCTGCCACCGAGGAGGTCCTGAGTGCTCCACAACATATTCTTAGGGCTTGTCTGAGCTGCTTATCCATATGCCACACTTTTAGGAAGTACATTTCCACTATATCGACATACGAACTACGTTTCCCATAATGCTTCTCGCTTCAGAATATACGTGTTTCTTTTGCGACCAGCTTTCATGCGCAGAAGTTGACCTACAGTCTGAAGAAAATGGCAGCATTAGGACTGGGGCTGCAGGTATGACTTTCGGATGAACGTGAATGTTATGCGATTCATGGCTGGGTTGTTAATTTGAGAATGTATGTATATTATTAATTGGCACAAAATGGATCAATGTGCATTGTTTTGATGTCGTGCAGAAATAGTTATCAACGCACAACACGCGAGGCCTTCTGTGAACTTGACAAGCCCGCTCCGCTACCGTTAACTAGCTAATGTTAATGACAGCCCGCTAGCTTGTTGAATATAGCTAGCTACCTAGTTATGCTTATTTGTCATTTTGCTACGGAGCAATGACATTACTGTTTACTGTTGTCCATAAGACAGGCGCATGACATTGTAGAAAATGTGGTCAAGATTTTTTGCTAGTTCAAAACGATTTTGATAGTTAGCAAGCTATCTTCATTAGCAAACTAACAGCTACTGCACTCCAGACGTCACTGTTATGTATTAATCATTTCCTTTATCATCTCTATCCTTCTTCAGGTGCGTCAATTCAGCACGTCGGTTCTCCGACAAGCTTTGATCAGGGTAAGTAATTATGAAGTTCAACTTCAAATTACCCTTGTCATCTGATCAGTGCAATATTCTGTTCTATGACTGATCATGTCCTTTGGTAATATGATTATCACGCACGCTACAGCTTGAGCAATGTCTGTGGTTCAAGTACGTGGTTGGTTATTGCTTATGTTTGTGTCCGTTTTCTATTTTAGCCCCCCATCGACGTGTATGGGGTCGGAGGCCGCTATGCCACAGCCCTGTTCTCTGCTGCCAGCAAGCAGAAGAAACTGGAACAAGTCGAGAAGGAGATGAGGACGTTGTCGGTGAGTTATCCACTGCACCTCTCTCTCCTGTCTTAGTACTCTCTGTCCACTTGTGTGTAATGTGTATATACACTCTCTATTAACTAGGGAAACATACATTAGTTTGTTAGGCACTGACTGCGGCCACTATCATTTTTGACCAGCTCTCTTTCTCTCTGTCTTTTCATTCTCTCAACCAGGTTCTGATCAAGGACCCCAAGCTGTCCAGTATTGTGATGAACCCTCATGTCAAGCGCAGCCTCAAGCTGAAGTTCTTTGGTGCTGCCATGACTAAGGCGAATCTCTCCCCAATAACAGTTAACCTCATCAGTGAGTCGCCCAGCCTAACTAAGTCATACTCCACAGTGCACTCTTGTTCTGGAAACTGCTGTTGTGTAAGACAAATAAATGGGGCTGGTTTGGGGAGGATGACATTGTTTTTCTGCTGTCAAGAGCCTCATCTACCAAACTGTTTAATTTCCTTGTCTTCTGACTCTCTTGACCATCTGAACTGGAAAAAGCGATATGGATGTTACTCCATACCTTTTTTTTGTCTCCACTAGTTACCACAGACGCAGTCAAAGTTGTGTAAATTCATGAAAACAAAAATGTGCTTTTTGGTCTATATTTAAGGTTGGAGTTAGGCATGAGGTAAGCAATGTGGTTACATTTTAGGTTTAAAATCAAATTTTAAGAGAAATTGTAGTAATGACTTTGGCTGTGGTAAGTAGTGACAACCTACCTTTTTGGTTGGCTAGTTGATACCGGAATATAAAGTAAATGTCAGCTAAGAGTACTGTTTACTGCTCACTAATGATCTTAATTAACTAGTGATACAAAGGAGAGATTAGGAGAAATAGTTGAGTATTTTTGCTTTTGTTATGAGAACATCGTCACCCTTACTAATGTTACTGAATGCAAATGCAGTTTGTGCAAATGTTATTTGTGGCTACTGGCTAAGCCACTGATGTTTCATTGTTCCCCTCTCTCCTCAGCTGTGTTGGCAGATAATGGTCGCCTGACCCTGACCGCAGATGTCGTTGGCGCCTTTGCGAAAATGATGAGCGCTCACCGTGGCGAGGTCATCTGCACTGTCACCACCGCACATGTACGGTGACCCACCACCATACACACATACACACTGTGGTTGTACAGTTGAAGTCAGAAGTTTACATACACCTTAGCCAAATACATTTAAACTCGGTTTTTCACAATTCCTGAAATTGAATCCTAGTAAAAAAAAATCCCTGTTTTAGGTCAGTTAGGATCACCACTTTTTTTTAAGAATGTGAATTGTCAGAATAATAGTAGAGAGAATGATTTATTTAATGTTTTATTTCTTTCATCACATTCCCAGTGGGTCAGAAGTTTACCTGCACTCAATTAGTATTTGGTAGCATTGCCTTTAAATTGTTTAACTTGGGTCAAACGTTTCGGGTAGCCTTCCACAAGCTTCCCACAATAAGTTGGGTGAATTTTGGCCCATTCCTCCTGACAGAGCTGGTGTAACTGAGTCAGGTTTGTAGGCCTCCTTGCTCGCACACGCTTTTTCAGTTCTGCCCTCAAATTCTCTATAGGATTGAGGTCAGGGCTTTGTGATGGCCACTCCAATACCTTGACTTTGTTGTCCTTAAGCCATTTTCCCACAACTTTGGAAGCATGCTTGGGGTCATTGTCCATTTGGAAGACCCATTTGCGACCAAGCTTTAACTTCCTGACTGATGTCTTGAGATGTTGCTTCAATATCCACATAATTTGACTTTCTCATGAAGCCATCTATTTTGTTTAGTGCACCAGTCCCTCCTGCAGCAAAGCACCCCCACAACATGATGCTGCCACCCCCGTGCTTCACGGTTGGGATGGTGTTCTTTGACTTGCAAGCCTCCTCCTTTTTCCTCCAAACATAATGATGGTCATTATGGCCAAACAGTTCTATTTTTGTTTCATCAGACCAGAGGACATTTCTCAAAGTACGATATCTGGCCCCATGTGCAGTTGCAAACTAGTCTGGCTTTTTTTTGGTGGTTTTGGAGCAGTGGCTTCCTTGCGGAGCAGCCTCTCAGGTTATGTCGATATAGGACGCGTTTTACTGTGGATATATATACTTTTGTGCCTGTTTCCTCCAGCATCTTCACAAGGTCCTTTGCTGTTGTTCTGGGATTGAGTTGCACTTTTCGCACCAAAGTACGTTCATCTATCGGAGACAGAACACGCCTCCTTCCTGAGCGATGTGATGGCTGCGTGGTCCCATGGTGTTTATACTTGCGTACTATTGTTTGTACAGATGAATGTGGTACCTTCAGGCGTTTGGAAATTGCTACCAAGGATGAACCAGACTTGTGGAGGTCAACAATTTTCTTTCTGCGGTCTTGGCGGATTTCTTTTGATTTTCCCATGATGTCAAGCAAAGAGGCACTGATTTTGAAGGTAGGCCTTGAAATACACCTACATGTACTCCTCCAATTGACAGGCTAATTGACATCATTTATCAGAAGCTTCTAATGCATGACATCATTATCTGGAATTTTACAAGCTGTTTAAAGGCACAGTCAACTTAGTGTTTTTAAACTTTTGACCCACTGGAATTGTGATACAGTGAAATAATCTCTAAACGATTGTTGGAAAAATTACTTGTCATGCACAATGTAGATGTCCTAACTGATTTGCCAAAACTATAGTTTGTTGACAAGAAATTTGTGGAGTGGTTGAAAAACGAGTTTTAATGACTCCAACCTAAGTGTATGTAAACTTCCGACTTCAACTGTATATAGTTGTCAAACCAAGTTCCATATTAGTTATTATAGTGTTTGATTTGATCTTTGTGTGTATGACACAGCCCCTGGATGAAGCTAACCTGGCAGAGCTGAAGGTGGCTCTGAACGGCTTCCTGGCAAAGGGAGAGACTCTCATACTAGAGACCAAGGTGAGACCATACTCAATTCGTGTCCTCGGTGGCACAATAAGGATTTATCTGCTGTCAACTCCTGGTAGGGCAGGGCGGAAAACTGTTAAAAATATATATATACTGGTATTCATTCACACAGTCCCCCCCCCCCCCCCCCCCCCCACCAGAGATGTGTTTAAATCAAATTGATTAGTTGTGGCTAAAAGGCTGTGCGTGATGACGTAGTGCACATAAATAACTTGCAGTTAAATTCTCATGTAGTGAATAGAAAATAGAAGTTAAATGGGTTTCCATCGCATTTTAAACTCTACTGATGGTTTTGCCATACACGCATTTTTAGTTATATAGCGAAAGTGCCCGATTTGGTCTTGGCACATGCTCTCCAGCCACAACCAAGCAAGGCTAAGGCTGTACAATGGCTTGGTTATTTCACCAGTAGGGGAGTGTGAACTACAAGCCAATCATGATGCGGAAACCTATGTGCTAAAGTTCCAAATGGTGAAAACTTTGCAAAAGCCTCTCCTTTCAGCAGAAACATGTGAAAAGCTTAAGTTAATACAGCTCAACCACCAACATGTTGTTCATCATGTCAGCACTAAAGAAAAACTAAATGTCCCATCATACTTGAACACCTCAGAGGCAATACTGAAACAGTTTGAGGACATTTTTGAAGGGTTGGAATATCTGTGAGGTGAGCTCCACCTAGTGGTGGATGAGTCTGTCAGACCAGTTCAACAACTTCCCCGCCAAATCCCCACTCCACTGAAGGAAACGATAATAAAGGCTGTTGATTCAATGGAGTAACAGGGTGTCAATACGAAGGTCACCAAACCTACTAAGTGGATAAGCAACATGATTGTGGTGGAAAAGCCAGGCAAAATAAGTCTGCCTTGATCCAAGTGCCCTGAACAAAGCCTTATGTGGGGTACATGACCAAATACATACTATTGAAGAGGTACTTCCTAGCCTGGAAAAAACAAATATTTTTGTGAATGGATGCAAAAAAATTAGTACTGGCAGGTATGCTGTTTGGATGAAGGGAAAAGTTACCTCACCACATTTTGGACCCCCAATGGTAGATACCGATGGACAAGGTTGGTTACCTTTTTGGAGTGAAACCAGCTGTAGACTAATATCAGCAAAGGCAACAGGATGCACTTCAGGGACTGCCAGGAATATTATTATTATTCAGAAACATTAAATACCGTCAAATGAGAAAAATACTTTGATATATTATGTCGATATTGCCCAGCCCTACCTAACACCTGGTGTATGCAAAGGCTTAGGACTGTCAGGCTAGCACTAATCTGGAACATGCTGATATGCCTATGGTTTGAATGGTGCTTTAACTTGTATTACTTTTCTCTTTCCTCCAGTCTGACGCATCCATCCTGGGTGGTATGATTGTCAGCATAGGAGATAAGTATGTGGACATGTCCACCAAGACAAAGATCCACAAACTGACCAAGATCATCAGAGATAGTTAAGTCCATTGCCCCGTCCAGAGAAGCATGGGAATGTTTCTCTGCTTCCTGCCACCTATACAGCGCTTTGTCCGCTAAAATCCTGTCTAGTTGTTATCGTAATAAAATATTCTGTAACATACACTTTGTATTTGTAATGTATTTTATTTTTATTTTTTATTTCACCTTTTATTTAACCAGGTAGGCCAGTTGAGAACAAGTTCTCATTTACAACTGCGACTTGGCCAAGATAGAGCAAAGCAGTGCGACACAAACAACACAGAGTTACACATGGGATAAACAAACGTACAGTCAATAACACAATATAAATATCTGTATACAGTGTGTGCAAATGAAGTAAGGAGGTAAGGCAATAAATTGGCCATAGTGGCAAAGTAATTACAATTTAGCAATTAACACTGGAGTGATAATGTGCAGATGAAGATGTGCAAGTAGAAATACTGGTGTGCAAAAGAGCAGAAAAAAACAAAACAAGTATGGGGATGACGTAGGTAGTTGGATGGGCTATTTACAGATGGGCTGTGTACAGCTGCAGCGATCTGTGAGCTGCTCTGACAGCCGATGCTTGAAGTTAGTGAGGGAGATATGTCTTCAACTTCAGTGATTTTTGCATTTGTTCCAGTCATTGGTAGCAGAGAACTGGAAGGAAAGGCGGCCAAAGGAGGTGTTGGCTTTGGGGATGACTAGTGAAATATAACTGCTGGAGCGCATGCTAAGGGTGGGTGTTGCTATGGTGACCAGTGAGCTGAGATAAGACGGAGTTTTACCTAGCAAAGACTTTTATTTCTGTTTCCATGCAGACTGGTTGTTGCTGGTGGAGGGAATATAAAATGCCTGTTTATCAGCTTGGATCATTTATGATGCACTTGATGTACCAGACTAGTGCTATAATCTCAATTATAAACTGGGTGGTTCGAGCCCTGAATTCTGATTTGTCTGAAAGCCATGGTATATCCGACTATACCATGGGTATGACCAAATATTTATTTTTACTGCTTACGGTGCTAATCCGTTTATAATAGCAATAAGGCTCCTCGGGGTGGGTCCGTGTAGCAAAGCCACACCGTGTTGCGTCTTACATAAGAACAGCCCTTAGTCGTGGTATATTTCCCATATACCGCACCACCTCAGGTCCTATAGCTTAATTATAAAATTACAAACTAGTTTGACTCCTGGATGCTGATATGATGCAAATGTATTTGTTTACGTTTTTTAATTATGATGGTAACCAGTTTATAATAGCAAGGCACCCTGGGGGGTTTGTGGTAAATGGCCAATATACAGTATCACAGCTAAGGGTGGTATCCAGGCACTCCGTGTTGCGAGAACAGCCCTTAGCTTTGGTATAACCCCTCGGCCTTATTGCTTAAATGTATTCTCTCCTTTGACTTCAACAGATATTAATATCAGAATGTAGCAATTAGTGTTTCCTCTCATTCATGGGAATATGCTCTGCCACTTCTTGGTATATCCGTTCATACTATGCTCTCTGCATAGTCGGGGGTGTGCTCCATACTACTTTAACAATTTTACATCCACACTGGTGATGCAGTGATTTCGGAAAGTATTCAGACCCCTTTATCCACATTTTGTTACGTTACAGCCTTATTCTAAAATTGATTTAAATTGTTTTTTCCCCTTTCAATCTACACACCCCATAATGACAAAGCAAAAACAGTTTTTTAGAAATTCTTGCAAATGTATTAAAAATAAACATATCACATTTACATAAGTGTTCTGACCCTTTATGCAGTACTTTGAAGTACCTTTGGCAGCGATTACAGCCCCGAGTCTTGAGTATGACACACCTGTTTGGGGAGTTTCTTCCATTTGTCTGCAGATCCTCTCAAGTTCTGTCAAGTTGTTCGATCAGGTTCAAGTCCGGGCCACTCAAGGACTTTCAGAGACTTGTCCCGATGCCACTTCTGCGTTGTTTTGGCTGTGGCTTAGGGTCATTGTCCTGTTGGAAGGTGAACCTTCGCCCCAGTCTGAGATCCTGAGCGATCTGGAGCAGGTTTTCATCAAGGGTCTCTTTGTACTTTGCTCTGTTCATCTTTCCCTCAATCCTGACTAGTCTCCCAGTCCCTGCCGCTGAAAAACATCCCAACTGCATGATGCTCCCACCATGCTTCACCGTAGGGATGGTGCCAGTTTCCTCCAGACAAGACGCTTGGCATTCAGGCCTAAGAGTTCAATCTTGGTTTCTCCAAGCAGGCTGTCATGTGCTTCCGTCTGGCCACTCTACCATAAAGGCCTGATTGGTGGAGTGCAGTAGAGATGGTTGTCCTTCTGTTTTCGCTTTGTCATTATGGGGTATTGTGTGTGGGTTGGGTTGGGGGGGAATAAGACTGTAATGTAACAGAATGCCAAAAAAGTTAAGGTTTCTGAATATTTTCCGGATGCAATGTACATCTGAATGAAAAATATTCTTTATTCACTGGTGACCACAAGGTCATGTGACTGTAGACTTTAGGGGTCACCATACTCCTACAATATAGCCTACTGCTTAAATTCCTCTGGTAATTCCGTTTTAATGTATGTTTAGATTATGTGGATGTGTTAGATGATTCATTTTTTACTGCATAGCAGCATACCCCAACAAGTCCTGTCGAGTTTCAGGGCGTGCCGGCTAATGTTATAGGCCATCACTAAAACAACTGATTAAACTACCATGAACCTTGATTAAAGTTTCAACGTTTATTCACAACGTGCACAGGATACAACCGGTGTAAAACAATAGTTAAATTCCTACCTTGAGAGCTTTTTTCCAACAATGCAGTGATGATAATAGAAAAGGTCATATAAATATTTATTATATTAAAACTACAAGAACTATTATGTGAGTTAGAAACACCAGTATGCAAGTATATACAGGTCAGTGCCAGTACCTTATTCAATATGCAGGGCAACTGGTGTGGTTGAGGTAGGTTTATACATAAAAGGTTAATGGTAGTAGGATATACTTGTAAAACAGCTGAAAAGTGACTGGTGTTAGGATTATATACAGTAAATACTTATGGTAATATACTAGTGGTAATATATACTGAACATGTAAACAGGAGTAATAGTGACCAGTTGGGATAAACAAATACGAATGGCAATCAATGGACAGCAGTGTAATGGAGTAATACATGTAATCAATAGTAATTTTAGCAGCAGCATAGGTTGTGTCTGAGTAGGTTGAGACCTATGGATGGGCATAGAGTCAGTGTGGATACTCTGAGAGGGATATTTTTTTCAGAGTTAGTAGTTAGCCATTAACAGTTTTATGGCCAGGGGATAGGCGCTGTTTAGGAGTCTGTCTGAGCCTTGATGCACCAGTACGGCCTGCCGGACGGTAGCATGTAGAACAGTCCATGTATTGGGTGGCTGGAGTTGAATAAGGTATGTAGCGCTGGGTCAGAGCAACAGCTGACAAACTAGCTCTCTGGATTTGTGGAGCGGCAGGTAGCCTAGTGGTTAGAGCGTTGAGCAAGTAACCGAAAGGTTCTGCCCCTAAACAAGGCAGTTAACCCACTGTTCATAGGCTGTCATTGTAAATAAGAATTTGTTCTTAACTGACTCGCCTCGTTAAATTTTACATTTAAAAAAAAAATCGCTGCTATAAAGTGTTTCATACCTATTAATTGTTATTGAGGACATAAACGTTTAACTCGGGAAATGTGTTTACCGGTAGCTCAGAATCTATGGCCCTCAAATTCAAATCTGGACCTTGAAGCCAGTTCCATTTTTATTTTTTTTCTAATCAGGGAAGGGTTTAGAACTGGGACACCAAGGTGTGTGCAATTAATTATCAGGTATAACAGAAGTCTGAACCTCATAGGGAAAGATCTGAATACCCCTGCTCTGTAGCTTTCAGAATCTATAGCTTTTGATTTCTCT
This sequence comes from Salvelinus namaycush, assembly GCF_016432855.1. NCBI lineage: Eukaryota > Metazoa > Chordata > Actinopteri > Salmoniformes > Salmonidae > Salvelinus > Salvelinus namaycush. Next base: position 13,178,674 of record NC_052325.1, read on the forward strand.
CTCTCTTTTTGAGGTGATGTCTGGCCCACAGGTGGCTCTGGTCACTGGTTCCACGTGGGGCCTGGGGTTAGCCATAGTGCAGGCACTGTGCCAGGGCTTTAAATGGGATGTGTATCTGAGCGCCTGGGACGTCCAGAGGGTGGTTGTGGAGGATCTGCAGAGGGAGGGACTCAAGCCCAGACTCCTCCGACTGGACATTACAGACCCGGCCAACATCCTTGCGGCATGGCAGCATTTCATGAAGGAGTACGGGGGTCTGGATGTGCTAATCAACAACGCACGCATCACCCCAAGACGTAACTGCACATTATTAATGCCTTAACATTCACTCACACAGTCTGACACACTGGCTGCTTTCACACAGGCAGCCCAATTTAAAAATAAATTCCCACATCAGATTTTTGTCAGAGCTAATTTGATTGGTCAAAATACAATTAGTAAAAAAAGAACAGAGTTGAGTTGCCTGTCTAAATGCAGCCATTGTGCAATAGTTATTGTGTGTTAGCTGGCCTGGGATACAGTGACATTTAAAGTAAACGAATAGCTCCCTCTATGTCCAGAAGGTGACCCTGCATCCTTCGGCAGCCAAGTAGAACACATTCTCTAAACCAAATTCTTCGCCACCAGTGACATGTGCAATGAGCTTCTTCCTCTCCATGTGTGTTCTCCGGACCTCCAGAAATGACATCGCAGAGGAGGAGCTAGTGGCTCTGATGAAGTGCTTTGTTGCCACGTCAGCAAGGGCTGGCCAAATTCTGGCTATGGGTTGTCCAAAATAGGCCTGATGGCTCTTAGAGACACCCCAGAGAGGATCCAGCTAAACCCCTGCTGCCCGGGCTGGGTGAAGTCTGACATTACCTATACCAACGGGACTAGGACGCCCGCGGAGGGGTTGGACACACCTGTACACCTTATTACAGGTGCAGTGAAATATGTTGTTTTACTGGGACAGCCATAGTAGTACGGCGCAAATTATATATTTTTCACCTTGTTGGCTCAAGTATTCAAACCAGTGACCTTACTTACTGGGCCAACGCTCTAACCATTAGGTTCCTTCCCACCCTACATTAAACAACCATGTTAATGTGTCTCATTTGTTTACAGGGCCAGAGGCTAGGTTGTGCACTGAATAGCTAGTATTATAACATAGTCTTATCTTTGATTAAACAAGTCACTTCATTGTCTCAAAAAGGACTGTTCAATGTAATACATGATTATTAAATAACAAATAAACAGATACAGTATGTTTGCAGTTATTTTTTTTAATGCTCTTTACCCCAGCTTTGACCAAATATCTGACAGTGAAGTGAGAGGTTTGTAAACGTCGCATATCCTGGAATGTACCAACACCGGGGGTGCCAGTGAGAAAAGATACATAATTTCTGATTTGAACGCCGAACTCAAGAAACAGGTTTACCTAACACGGCTGAATCGCTTATTCATTAATTGTGAATACTTTTAACTGACATTGTGAGGGGATTTTAGCTTGTGAAGATAAATACTGCACCTAAACTGTCAAGGAGCTCCACGCCCCACCCCTCCGAAGATCAGGAAGTGCGCTCTCCGTGCTCCAATCGCTCTCTGTGAATCAGCTGAGTTTGGGCTTTCCACACTGTTGCGTTTAGCATGATCTGCACGAGAGAAATTGGAAACGCACCCCCCCCTCCCCCCCCCCCCCCTAACGGTTGGTTGACGGTTTCTCAAAGCTTCAGTTACAGAACGGACGCTACACCCAGAACCGTTAACATTCGCCGGTTTCCCCGGATTTTGTGAAATTTGTTGGACGCACGCGAATGGTCAGCTCAAACCCGAGCTTGTTTTGCAGTTGGTGAGTCATTGATGCACCCATATGATGCACCTCGTGTTTTTTGTTTACCGCAACATTAGGTGCCGGTTTGGTGAGACTAAAAATTGACGGGGTGTAGCCAATAATATAGGCCTATAAATCACTGGATATAGCACATTGAAATCACCATGTTTCCATTTTAATTGGCTTGTGTTTTCTCCCCAGTTCACGTTTTCCTGTTGTGAATCAATATTATCTAAATATAGTGCTACCCTAATTCCTTTGACTCGGTGGACAACGGGGACATGATGCAGTGCCGCGTTCACGCTATTTTAATTATTTCTCTGCAACATCAACAACCATTCAATCTCAGTTATTGTAACATTGTTGCACTGAGTCTGGAGCTTTATAAACAACATTGGAAAGATGAAGAAGCAGCAGAATTTTGGTTGGGCCTGGGAGGGCATAGGCCCACCCACTGGGGAGCCAGACCCAGCCAATCAGAATTCGTTTTTCCCCACAAAAGGGCTTTATTACAGGTATAAATACTCGTCAGTATCATCAGCTGTCCGGGTGGCCATCCTGCAGGTGAAGAAGCAGGATGTGGAGGTCCTGGGCTGGCATTGTTACACGTGATCTGCGGTTGTGAGGCCTGTTGGATGCACTGCAAATTTCTCTAAAATGACGTTGGCGGCAGCTTATGGTAGAGAAATGAACATTCACTTATCTGGCAACAGCTCTCATGGACATTCCTGCAGTCAGCATGCCAATTGCACACTCCCCTTTTAACTTAAGACCTGTGGAATTGTGTTGTATGACATTTTAGAGTGGCCTTTTATTGTAACCAGTATAAGGTGCACCTGTGTAATGATCATGCTTAATCATGCTTTGTTTAATCAGCTTCTTGATATGCCACACCGGTCAGGTGGATTATCTTGGCAAAGGAGAAATGCTCACTAATAGGAATGTAAAGAAATGTGTGCAAAAAATATGCTTTTTGTGTGTATGGAACATTTCTGGGATCTTTTATTCAGCTCATGAAACATGGGACCAACACTTTACACGTTGCATTTATATTTTTGTTCAGTATACATTGCCAACAACATCTAATTGGATGAAATCGTTTCTCCTTCTCATTCTCTTTCTCACACACAGACAGATGGAAATCCCTGATTTGCTCTTTGATGAGGCCATCTTACATAATGCAGTCAGGTCTATAGAGTCACATTCAGAGCCATAGCGCTGCCATGACTCAATCTTTAACAGCAGTGTCTGTCCCATCCTAGAAGTTCTAGCCTGTTCTATTCATTTTATAGGCCTTGTCTCACAAGGCATACGGTAGTCATATGCTATATGGTAGTCAGTTTCCTGGTGTCACAATCAGGTGACTGATATCTCTTTGCATTTCCTATTGGGTTTGTGTCCCTAAATCAGCTGGTAGTGAGTCCACCCTCTAAACACACAGTCTCCTTTCCCCTTCAGGAGCAAACGTTGCAGGCCTACCACGAGCACTCCCAGCTCCCTATCAGCATGTTCATGAGATGGAGAATGAGTGTCTGATAGGCCGCTGCAGGTATTATTGTGTGTTGAAGTGCAACTTTGGGCTACACAGCAATGTGTTTGAGTATTTACACGATGTAGGCCTAAATATCTACATTTCCTTGTTTGAATTCAAACATTAGTTTATGACTAGATAAATATTCCAGGAAGCTAATAAAATCAGTTTTGTGAAAGATATTTGTATCCACAGGGTAATGTGTTTGCAGAAGGTTTTAGTAGGTCACTTGACAGGCTTGGGGTTGTGCTATGCAGGGCAGCCTGTATTTCTGCACCTGACGTGTTCACATGGCATAAAAATCAGGTAGCCTGGCAGGTAGGAGTGTTGGGCCAGTGGATCAAATCCCAGAGCTGACAAGGTAAAAATCTGTAGTTATGCACCTGAGCAAGGCAGTTAACCCACTGTTCCCCAGGCGCCAATGTTGATTAAGGCAGCCCCACGCACCTCTCATTCAGAGGGGTTAGGTTAAATGCGGAAGACACATTTCAATTGAATGCATTCAATTGTATGACTGACTAGGTATCCCCTTTTCTTCTTTACTTCTCTGTCAGGAGAGAACATACCACATTAGCAGAAGTTGCGAGAGTGAGACAGAAAGGAAAGGGGGGAAAAATGAACCTGACTGAAGATGTGTGGATGCGTCAGCAGCTGTAATGAGACTGGCCTTTTCACTAAGTTTGGGGATAGTACTGACCCAGCCTCTTAAAGGAGAGGTTCTGATCCAGAATATGTATTAAAGTGGAGCTCAACCAATCAACCAGTCGACTAATTGGGGTCGGCTCTAGTCCAATGGCCACAGCTGTGATAGAGAATGGTCAATTCACATCTTATCTGTTCTGTTATCTGACCAGAGCTAGACAGACTATAGTCAGTCAGTTCACGTACAGGCTAAAGTCATACTGTGTGTGTGTGTGTGTGTAGGTGTATGTACCAAAGTAGTAAGTCAGTTAATCTTTGTAATGCGTTGAGTTTGGGAGTGATTTGCAGGATTTAGTGGGTGAGGGTGTGTTATTCAAGGTCGGTCAGGAGATGAGGACATGATGTGTAAGTTGCTGTCAACGTCACTTCTGCCTACTCATAAGCCAGGATTCCCCTCTCAGTGATTAAATACTCCTCCTTATAGCTCTTGTCCTCTTTCTCGCTCTCTCTCTCTCTTACTCTCTTACTCCAATTCAAATTAAATCTAATTTTATTTGTCACATGCTTTGTAAACAACAGGTGTGTACTAACAGTGAGATGCTTACTTACGAGCCCTTCCCAACAATGCAGAGAGAAAGAAAATAGAGGAATAATAATAGAAAAGTAAAACCCATAATAAAAGTAATAATCGATAGACAATGAGTAATGATGATCTTGGCTATATACTAGGGGTACCAGTACCGAGTCGATGTGCAGGGGTACGAAGTAATAGATATCTACATATAACTAGGAATGAAGTGACAGATAGTGAAAAAGTAGCAGCAGTGTATGTGATGAGTCAAAAAAGGTTAGTGCAAAAAGGGTCTATGCGGATAGTCCTGGTAGCTAGTTGGTCAAAGTGGCAATATGTAACTTTTTGGGTGACCCGACCAAATTGACATAGAAATGTGAGTTATAGATCTATAATTCCACTTGAAAGCAAGTCTAAGAAGCGGTAGACCTGTTCTATGTGCACTGTTACTGTGCTTCCCCTTAAGTTTTGTTTTTGTGTCTTTTGGTTTTGTACACCAGATGAAACAACAATATTTTTGGTTATGGAAAATATATTTCACAGTGGTTTAAATGGTACAATGATTCTCTACACTATACTAGCTATTTTTGTCACATAAACTGAAATTAGGCAAACTATTAGAGTTTTAGCAACCACAAAATGGCAGCGCGATGTCTGCATAGTGCAACTTGAACTATTTAACTAACTATTTAGCAGTTTTATAGCTTGTGGGTAGAAGCTATTCAGGGTCCTGTTGGTTCCAAACTTGGTGTATCGTTACCGCTTGCCTTGTGGTAGCAGAGAGAACAGTATGACTTGGGTGGCTGGAGTCTTTGACAATTTTTAAGGGCCTTCCTCTGACACCGCCTGGTATAGAGGTCCTGGATGGCAGGGAGTTCGGCCCCAGTAATGGACTAGACCAGTCAAGATTCTCTCAATGGCGCAGCTGCAGAACATTTTGAGGATCTTAAGGTGTTGTTGTGGTGGAAGAGGCATTGTCATGCCCTTTTCATGACTGTGTTGGTGTGTTTGGACCACAATAGATCCTTAGTGATGTGGACACAGGAACTTGATGCTCTCGACCTGCTCCACTACAGCCCCGTCCATGTGAATGGGGGCGTGCTCGGCCCTTCGGGTCACGTAGTCCACCATCAGCTCCTTTGTCGTGCTGACGTTGAGGGACAGGTTGTTGTCCTGGCACCACACTGCCAGGTCTCTGACCTCCCTATATGCTGTTTCATCATCGTCGGTGATCAGGCCTACCACCGTCGTGCCATCGGCAAACTTTCCCGTCTGTCTCTTTGTCAACCTTTCTGTCTACAAAACCCTAAGCTTGTCTGAGATAAAGGTTTAGAGAGAAACAGAGACAGAAATAGGCCTAGATTTAAAGGAGATAGTCCTAGTCAATTATCAAGTCAATCCATGTGTGTGTCGGCGTGTCTGCTCATTTTGTTTCCAGGAAACACTTTGAAGATCAATGTTGTGGAGGAGACAGACAGATAAAGAATGCTAAGGCTGGCAAACAAACAAAAGCAGCCCCTCCTGTCCATTAGAACCCAGACTAGAGATGTTGACCTGAGATGGCCCTAATTTAATCAACCGACTGAGTGTGCCTGTGATCTCACTATCCACACACAGCCTCTAAGACACAGACACAGAGAGCTAGGTTGTTACACATATAGAGGGGAGGGATATGGGTTCTGAGCTTGAGGTGTGCGCCGGTATACCCCAGACAGAGTGATTAGGGTAGAGCATGTATTGGTAGACCACTTTGTCGTTGACATTTACTCTGACTTGGTTACTGGCTGCCATGTTATTGTTGCTCAGCAGCACCATGTTCTCTACTGTTTCCATGGCTCAAGGCATTGAGTTTTATAGTGCTTCCTCACTGTTATTCTGTTAATGGAGGAATTATTTCCAGAGGTAAGCTGACCTGCTACTGTACTGACATGGAGTGACCAGAATGAGACTCCTCCCATGTGGCAGTGCTCGTGTCTTTAACGAAACAACCAGGGAACTCATGATATTGTGTTTTTATAAGCATAATATTGTGTGTGCGTGTGTGTGTTGTCAGGCACGTGTTGGGCAGGCTTGCCCATGTTAAAGCCTCTCTCTCTCTCCCAAAGTGAGTCCAGATGTCTCTGTTGCTCTAATCCTGTCCTGTATGTTAGTCCCTCTCTCTGCTCTATTACATTGGCATAGTACACACACACACACACAAAACAACTATGCCACTGCAGAAGAGCCATCTGATCATAATACAGTTCAACCAAATATTTTTGCTAGCTGAATAAATGGTTTTATTGACTTTAAGCCTGTTTATTGCATATCGAGGATGAGGTTTCCATTTGAGATCTTTCAAAGGACTCGCTATCCCACTGGTTGTCATAGCAAGCGTCTGTGGGCGTTACTTGCTCCAGTATTCACAAATCATCTCAAGAGTAAGAGTGCTCCCATCTTATTCATCATGATTTAAAAGGCTAAATTACTCCTAGATCAGCACTTCTATCTGGAGACTTTGTGAATATGGGCCCTGATGTTTATTCCTCTGGGAGCACGTGTAAATGTGGTAAACAGGAATTCTTCGCCTTGTGTCCTAAATACCAGTTGTCTGTTGTACACACTCCTCCCTCTCCCATCGTTCTCAGAATTCAAGACAGGCCAGGCAGACCAGCACAGAGCAGACCCAATCATGATTGAGCACATTGTGATTCCTGCATGTGTGTGTGTGCACGTATGACTGTAAGCATATCAAACCACGTTTGCAAGAGAAATCCCTCTGCAACATGCTACAAACAGAGATCTGGGTTCAGGGTTGTGTTCATTAGGTTACACCGTATCAAAACATTTCAAGTACATGTAGCCTATTGGACATGATTTTGGTGTAGGGATTAATGTCTGACAACAATTCTCTGTTCTGTCTCCCCCTCTCTCCCTATCCTCCTCTGCTCCCCTTCCTCCCCCTTTCCCCAGACACAGGCTGAGCATGCTGGGGTGTGAGTGAGGCATCATGGATCCCGAGGAGCAGGAGCTGCAGAATGACTACCGTTACCGTAGCTACGCAGCGGTCATCGAGAAAGCCCTGCGGAACTTTGAGTCGTCCAGCGAGTGGGCTGACCTCATCTCCTCTCTGGGCAAACTCAACAAGGTATGGATGGCAAGGCTGGTACAATATATTGAGTCTGGAGGTCAGACATCCAGACACTCTATACTATTGAGTTGCACCCATGGTGTGACAGATGAAATTACTCAGTGGTGCATTCAGTTGTATTTCCATCCTGGTTTGCATTTCCTCAGTGTGTTCGTGTCCTGTCAGAGTAGAAGAGCACTGCTTATTCTTTTGCATTGATGAGTTAGACAGGCCATTGGTCTCTTGATCAGTGTATTGCCATTAGTGTTTTATTAGTTATTTTGTGTATGTTGGTTTGCATTGAGAGTATTTGCATGTGGTAGTGTCAGTTTAACAGTTCTGTAAACAAAGCAGGAATAGTTTTTGCTACTTTCGGCAATTTTAAACTCAACAACATGCATATTATATGTGTGTAAGAGTTGATGGGCGTATGTCTGTGTGTGAGTGACTCTCTGGCTCTGAGCCCAGTCACTACCTGCAGTCACTTATCTGGCCTTGCTGGCATTGCCATGGTTGCATCTGGTTCTATCTGGATCTGGCTCCAGGATCAGTGGACTGGGAGATGGAAATCATTCCCAATCTATCAATTGAGTTTCTAAAAATTATCCTACATCAGTGTTCATTCACTTATCCCCCAATCATTCAATGGAGAGGCTGATAGACTATCCCTTTCACTGAATAATGTATTTACCAAACACATTATTCAAACTCTTATTGACCTATCATATAGTGTGTATAGATTGCTTTTGCAGGCACTCTGTTTCAAGTTTCTCGTAAATTGTTCTACTTCAATAGCCCAGAATACATGGCCTGACTCTCTGTCCCCTGCTCCACCCAAGTGGGACTTTGGACACTAGTAGGTCCCTGCTTTAGGAAGAAGGATGTTTGCTAAGGAGTGTTATGGTAGAATGGCCGTGTGTTGATCTGTGTGTGTCTAGGTGGTATGTGTGAATGAATGAGAATTATTTCAGGCCACTTTAGCATTAATCTGTCAAGTAAACAAAGCAAATTACAAAGTAGCATGGTAATTATACAATAATTACCAATGAATTACGAACTTCATTGATATTCATTAAAACACATACCACTAACACGCACCACTGGCATATCTTTCACTGTCTGTCCCCCTAGGCCCTGCAAAGTAACCTGCGCTACTCTCTGCTGCCCCAGAGGCTGATCATTGGGAAGCGTCTGGCCCAGTGTCTGCACCCGGCCCTGCCCAGTGGAGTGCACCTCAAGGCCTTAGAGACCTATGAGATCATCTTCAAGATCATCGGCACCAAATGGCTGGCCAAGGACCTCTTCATCTACAGGTGTGGGACTCGTGCGAACCAGTCTAACCCATTTTGTGTGTGTGCATGTACATGCCTCTCTATTGTCCTGATTTGTTTGAAGGCCTATTGAACAATGTTAGTGTGTTTTGGGGGGATTTGTGTGTTGTTCACCTGTACTGTATGAGTTAGTGTGTTGTATTGATCTCTGTCGTGTGTGTTTTAGCTCAGGACTGTTCCCGTTGCTGGGCCATGCTGCGATGGCGGTGAAGCCAGCCCTGTTGACGCTGTATGAGCGCTACTACCTCCCTCTACAGAGGGCCTTACTGCCCAGCCTACAGGCCTTCATCACTGGACTACTGCCTGGCCTGGAGGAGGGAGCTGATGTCTACGACAGGTACACACACACGCACACATGTACCTGTGTATCTAAACAGAGCTAAAAATAGCTCCCATAAATATTTGCATAATATAACATATCCTCTTCCTTTTCCCACTATCTTAAACTTTGATCTCTCTCCCTTCTCTGTCCAGGACGGATGCGTTGCTACTGAGGCTGTCTCTGTTAGTGGGCCAGCAAGTGTTCTATGGTGCTCTGTGGGGCAGTGTGTTGGTCAGCCCTCTGGTCCGGCTACCCGCCTCTCTCTTCATCGTCACACACTTCGACCGCTTCACCCCACCGCGCCAGCAGAGATGCATGCTGGGCTATAACAACCGCTTGGTGGTGAGTTGATGTGTGTTTCCACATGTTAATATGAGTATGAGTGTCGGGATGTGTCTGCCATGTTGGATATGTTGTAGAACCTCTCTCTCCCTCTAGTGGTTAGAGCGTTGGGCCAGTAACCGAAAGGTTGCTGGATCGAATCCCCGAGCTGACAAGGTAAAAATCTGTCATTCTGCCCCTGAGCAAGGCAGTTAACCCACTGTTCCCCGGGCGCCGAAGACGTGGATGTCGATTAAGGCAGCTCCCCACACCTCTCAGATTCAGAGGGGTTGGGTTAAATGCGGAAGACACATTTCAGTTGAAGGCATTCAGTTGTACAACTGACTAGGTATCTCCCTTTACTTTCCTCTCTCTTCCAGATGAAGGCGTTGTGTCTGTCTCTGCAGGACTCTAATGTTCTGGTGCAGAGGAACATGTTGGAGATCCTGCTATACTTCTTCTCCTTGGCCACCTGCCTGGTGAGTAACTTTTCCTCCTCCTCACCTCCTTCACCACCTCACCTTTTTCAGCTTATCCACCCTGTCCTGCTCCTCCACTTCCCCTCGCTCCTCCTCCAACTCTTCCTTCTCTGCCTCTCTATCTTCATCCGCTACTGTTTCCTTCTCCCTCTTCATTAACTCCTTCTTCCTCCTCCCGGTGCCCCCTCTGTACCTGTTGTTCTCTCAGGACCCAACAGAAGGCAGTATTCCTATGACCAGGGAGGACACGATCACAGTGGTGTCTGCTGCTTCCCTCACGCTTCTCCGCAGAGACATGTCCCTCAACAGACGCCTCTACGGCTGGCTGCTAGGTAGCTACTGTGGATAGACATGCACCACACACACACACACCCACATGCAATGAAGTTATGGCTTTGAGTCCTAGTCTAGCAATAGGCCTGAATATAGTTCACCGTGTAGCTAATAATAGCTTTAGTTGCTTTAGTAGCTAATGTCGTTAAGGTCTAGGTAATACATTTATCCATATAGCTTCAATTATTTTCCCCTTGCATTAAAGAGACAAAAATGTATGCCTTGTTATTATACAGTGTCTTCAAAAAGTATTCATACCCCTTGACTTATTCAATATTTTGTTGTGTTACAGCCAGAATTCAAAATGTATTAAAAAAGTATTTATTTTCTACACACAAAACATGTTTTTAGAAATGTTTACAAATGTATTGAAAATGAAATAGAGATCTCATTTACATAAGTATTCACACCCCTGAGTCAATACTTTGTAGAAGCACCTTTGGCAGCGATTACAGCTGTCTTTCTGGGTAAGTCTCTTAGAGCTTTCCACACCTGGATTGGGCAACATTTGCTCATTATTCTTTTCAAAATTCTTCAAGCTCTTTCAAATTGGTTGTTGATCATTGCTAGATAAACATTTTCAGATCTTGCCATAGATTTTCAAGTAGATTTAAGTCAAAACTGTAACTCGGCCACTCCAGAACATTCACTGTCTTCTTGGTAAGCAACTAGTGTAGATTTGACCTTGTGTTTTAGGTTATTATCCTTCTGAAAGGTGGATTCATCTCCCAGTGTCTGGTGGAAAGCAGACTGAACCAGGTTTTCTGCTAGGATTTTGCCTGTGCTTAGCTCCATTCAATGTATTTTTTATCCTGAAAAACTCCCCAGTCCATGACGGTTGCAAGCATACCCATAACATGATACAGCCACCACTTTGCTTGAAAATATGGAGAATTGTACTCAGTAATGTGTTGTATTGGATTTGCCCCAAACATAACACTTTGTATTAAGGACAAAAAAATGTGCCTTGTTACAAACAGGATACATGTTTTGGAATTAGTTTAGTCAATTAGTTTAGTATTGTGGAGTAACTACAATGTTGTTGATCCATCCTCACCCTTGGCATCATGGCGAAATACCTGAGCGGTTTCCTTCCTCTCTGGCAACTGAATTAGGAAGGAAGCCTGTATCTTTGTAGTGACTTGATGTATTTATACACCATCCAGTGTTATTAGTAGTTCATTAGTAAACATTTTGAAAAGCATAATTCCACTTTATGGGGTGTTGTGTGTTTTTTTTTTTTTTTTTTTAAGCAATTTTCTTTTTAGGCTGTAACAACAAAATGTTGAAAAAGTCAAGGGGTGTGAATACTTTCTGAAGGCACTGTAAATTACTATCTGTCAGTGTGTGTGTGTGTGTTGCTGTTCGCCAGGCACAGACATTAAGGGGGGTATGATTGCAGCAGACCCTGACATCTCCATGGAGGAACACACAGCCTTCTACTTCAACACCCACTCCAGAGAACTCCTAGTGCAGGTCAGACACACTAACACTACTGTTGAGCAGTTATATAAATCATACTGTTACAGAGGATTAAACCTCACAAAGGACTTCTCGAAAAACACCTGCCCTTTAAATGCAAGTCACTCATTCAAATACGAAAACATAGAAACAATGTGACCTTGGATTCAGTCAATACCTGGTGGTGTAACCTTGTGTATGTATGTACTCTGTTTCTCTGTACTTAGGCTTTGATCAACATCCTGAATCAGAAGGATGTGGAGGCAGACCCGGAGAGCGTGATTGGTTATCTCCGACCCTTCCGCATCATCATCAGCCTCATGGATAAGCCAGAGATAGGTAGTCACACACACCTCCCCTCCTTCAGGCCTAAACACACACACACACACACACACACACACACACACACCTCCCCTTCCTTACATTTTACTTTTTAGTAATTTAGCAGACCCTCTTATCAAAAGCGACTTACATTTAGTGCATTCATCTGCAGATAGCTAGGTGAGACAACCACATATCACAGTCATAGTTTGGAGGGCCAAGAGACCAGAGGTGGCAGAAGAGTGCTCGGGTTGGGGTGTAGGGTTTGAGCATAGCCTAAAGGTATGGAGGGGCAGTTCCTGTTGCTGCTTCGTAGGCAAGTACCATGGTCTTGTAGTGGATGCGAGCTTCGACTGGAAGCCAGTGGATTGTGCGGAAGAGCGGGGTGACATGGGAGAACTTTGGAAGGTTGAACACCAGGTGGGCAGCAGCGTTCTGGATCATTTGCAGGGGTTTGATGGCACAAGTGAGGAGCCCAGCCAACAGCAAGTTACAGTAGTCCAAACGGGAGATGACAAGTGCCTGGAAAAGGACTTGCGGCGCTTCCTATGTGTGATAGGCTCATACTCTATGGATGGTTGTAGAGCATGAACCTGCAGGATGCGAGTCACTGCTTTGATGTTGTCCAGGGTCACGCCAAGGTTCTTTGCACTCTGATAGGGGGACACCATGGAGTTGTCAAAGGGGGGGTGTATCTGCCAGGCATGCAGAGATGTGTGTCACCACCTGGTGCAGACACAGATCCTCTCCACGTCACCTGGTAGAAGCAGCCTGCCAGGTAGGATGCAATCCAAGAGTGTGCAGAGCCTGAGACGCCTAGCCTGAGAAAGTGGAGAGGAGGTCTGATGGTTCATGGTGTCAAAGGCAGTGGATAGATCTAGGAGGATGAGAGAGGAGAGTCAGCTTTGGCAGTGCAGAGAGCCTCTGTGACACAGAGGAGCAGTCTCGGTTGAGTTACCCATCTTGAAGCCTGACTGGTTAAGGTCAAGAAGATCATTCTGAGAGAGATGGCAAGAGAGTTGGTCAGAGACCGACCGCACACTCAATGTTTTGAAAATAAAATAAAGAATACCGGTCTGTAGTTTTTGACATCAGAGGAGTCATGAGTGTTGCTTTGAGCAGGGGAGCGACTCAGGTGGGACGCAGCCAGTGGTCAGGGATAAGTTGATGAGGAATGGGAGAAGGTCTCAAGAGATATGGAGAGGGGATGGGGTTGAGTGGGCAAGTTGTCTGGCGGCCGGATCTCACTAGTCGCAGGATTTCATCGGGAGAGAGAGGGGATAAAGTGGTCAAGGCGTAGGGTAACTATGTGTGAGTGGGACCAGTGGACTCAATATGCTGAGTGAATGAGGAGCGGATGTCGTCAACCTTCTTTTTAAAGTGGTTGACAAAGTCATCCACGTAGGGGGAGGGTGTGGAGGATTAGGGAGGGAGAAGGTTGAAAAGAGTTTCCTAGGGTTAGAGGCAGAAGCTTGACATTTAGAGTGATTGAAAGTGGAGTTAGCAGTGGATACAGAGGAAGCAAAGGTAGAGAGGAGGGAGTGAAAGGCTGATAGGTCGTCCGGAAGTTTAGTCCCCTTTCCTCCCAAGCCGACCGGGAGGAAAGGGTTAGAGGTTGACCGATACCGATTATTGGAGGACCCAAAAAAGCCCATACCGATTAATCGGCCGATTTTATAATATGTATGTGTGTAATAATGACAATTATTGAACAATGAACAATCAACACTTTTATTTTAACTTAATAAAATACATAAATAAAATCAATTTAGTCTCAAATAAATAATGAAACAAGTTCAATTTGGTTTTAATAATGCACAAACACAGTGTTGGAGAAGAAAGTAGGTGCCATGTAAAAAAAGCTAACGTTTAAGTTCCTTGCTCAGAACATGAGAACATATGAAAGCTTCCTTTTAACATGGTTCGTTTTAACATGAGTCTTCAATATTCCCAGTTAAGAAGTTTTAGGTTGTCGTTATTATAGTAATTATGACTCGCCGACTATTTCTCTCTATACCATTTGTATTTCATATACCTTTGACCATTGGATGTTCTTATAGGCACTTTAGTATTGCCAGCCTAATCTTGGGAGTTGATAGGCTTGAAGTCATAAACAGCACTGTGCATCAAGCATTGCTAAGAGCTGCTGGCAAACGCAGTAAAGTGCTGTTTGAATGAATTCTTACGAGCCTGCTGCTGCTTACCAGCGCTCAGTCAGACTGCTCTATCAAATATCAAATCATATACTTAATTATAATATAATAAACACACAGAAATACGAGCCTTAGGTCATTAATATGGTCAAATCCGAAAACTATCATTTCGAAAACAAAACGTTTATTTTTTCAGTGAAATACGGAACCGTTACGTATTTGGTCGAACGTGTGGCAACCCTAAGTCTAAATATTGCTGTTACATTGCACAACCTTCAATGTTATGTCATAATTATGGCAAATTCTGGCAAATTAATTACAGTCTATGTTAGGAAGAAATGCTCTTCACACAGTTCGCAACGAGCCAGGCGGCCCAAACTGCTGCATATACCCTGACTCTGCTTGCACTGAACGCAAGAGAAGTGACAATTTCTCTAGTTAATACTGCTTGCTAACATGCATTTCGTTTTACTAAATATGCAGGTTTAAAAAAATATATACTTCAGTGTATTGATGTTTATGGTTAGGTACATTTGAGCTTTTGTTAAATCACCACCCGTTTGGCGAAATTGAAGTAGGCTGTGATTCGATGATAAATTAACAGGCACCGCATTTATTATATGCAACGCAGAACAAGCTAATTAACCTAGTAATATCATCAACTATGTGTAGTTAACTAGTGATTATGTTAAGATTGATTGTTTTTTATAAGTTAATGCTAGCAAGCAACTTACCTTGGCTCCTTGCAGCCACAGGTCGTTTTGATGCTGCACTCGCGTAACAGGTGGTCAGCCTGCCATGCAGTCTCCTCGTGGAGTGCAATGTAATCGGCCATAATCGGCATCCAAAAAGGCCGATTACCGATTGTTATGAAAACTTGAAATCGGCCCTAATTAATCGGGCATGCCGATAAATCGGTCGACCTCTAGTGCAAGTCATAGGATGCGGAAAGGGAGGAGAGTTGGGTTGAAGAGGTAGAATCAGGAGACAGGAGGGAGAAGGATTTAGCAGAAGGGAAAGATGAGAGAGTAGTGGGAGAGAGAGTGCAAAGATTGCGATGGCACATGATCATCTGGGTAGGGGCTGTGTAGCTATGGTTGGAGGAAAGGGAGACAGAAAAGGAAACTAAGTAGGGATCAGAGACCTGGAGGGGGATTGCAGTGAGATAAGTAGGCAAACAGCCTCAAGTAAAGATAAGGTCAAGCATATTGCCTGCCTTGTGAGTGGGAGGGGACTGGGAAAGGGTGAGGTCAAAAGAGGCAAGGAGGGGAAAGAGAGAGTTGGAAAGAAATGAGGTTGAAGTCGCCAAGTACGAAGAGCGGTGAGCCATCGTCAGGAAATTAGCTTAATCAAGGTGTCAAGCTCATTGAGGAACTATTTAAGGACACCTGGTGGGCAATAGGTGACATCATTGTTAAGCTTGAGTGGACAAGTGACAGTGACCGCATGGAATTTAAATGATAGAAAGTCTCCACTTAGGAGTTATTAGTAGTCCTGTGTGATGACCAGATGCTCTCGAACTATGAAGAGAGAGGAGCTGGAGTAGCAGTGTTCTCTGGGGGTATCCATGTCTCTGTCAGGGCCAAAAAGTAAAAGGACTGAAGGGCAGCATAGGCTCTGGTAGTTCCAAACGCTGCCAGAGACCAGGGTTGTGCGTGCAGGGTACACCAAATTAGATGGGTTGTAGCCAAGGGGTGGGGAGCATCTGTAAAGCCTCCAGGAAGAGGAGCGAACAGGTATAGAAAACACACACACACATATTGTAGTTGTCAAAGCTACAAAAGAGCAAAATGAGATCTGAAAATAACCAAATAAGATACTTAAGTGAGATAGTGGTGTGGATGGAGCCTTCCTCTCTTTCCTTCCTCGAACAACTCAGCAGAACCGTTTTTGTTTCGGTGACAATCTTCGTTTTGCGACTAGACCGCCGCTTAGAAATCAGGGGAGTCTGAAGTACTAATACTAATTGCTTGCAAAGGTGAAGAGCACACATCCTGGTACTAATTTCTGACTGCTGAGGAGAGGAAAAACCACTCCCCCTCCAATACAGCCACTGATTATGAAAACAACAAGAGTCACAAATTGCCTTGCCCCTTAATCCTGGTTTATGTGTCAACAATCATCTGCAAGTTATGAGCAGTCAGCAGTTCACACACCAAGTAAGCTACTGGGAAGACAGGCAGCACTTAAAGTAGATGGCCCTAGCTAGCAAAAAGACAGTACTAGACAACAACAGATAAAGAAAAATATTATACTCATCACTCCTGGAGATATCAGGAGTCCTCTAGCTATAGAATGAAGCACACCCTTAGGCCCAAACACACACACCTCCCCTCCCACAGGCCCAAACACACATACCTCACCTCCCTTAAGTCTTCCGAATGCTTCGGTTCGGCTGGTGCCTAGTCGAACGAGTCTGCTCGCATACTCCCTTAAAAGACTGCTTGAAAAACGAGAAAAAAGTGTCAATAGTATTTACTAAAAATAGATAACTCAAGAAATGTCATTAAAGTTTTTGCTGAGGAGATCTTACATCTAACTAAGATGTTTGTTGCAGTACAAGTGAAAGATTTGCATGAAAAATATTTGTCTCTCGTTGAATGACAACATTGAAGAATTGAAGAATTCCTACTATTGACCAACCACCGACGAAGGCGAGTAGACTTCGGCTTACCTAAAAAAAAAAAAAATGTGTGCACGAACAGCCGAAAAAACACTTTCCGAAGACCAAAACGAACAAAAAAACGTCATCATAATATACAGTGCATTCCGAATGTATTCAGATCCCTTGACGTTAAAGCCTTATTCTAAAATGGATTAAATCGTTTTTTTCCCTCATGAATCCTCACACAATACCCCATAATGACAAAGCAAAAACAGGTTTTTATACATTTTTGCAAATTTATAAAATAATATAAATATCGTATTTACATAAGTATTCAGACCCTTTACTGAGTACTTTGTTGAAGAACCTTTGGCATTACACCCGCGAGTCTTCTTGGGTATGATGCTATAAGCTTGGCACACCTGTATTTGGGGTGTTTCTCTCATTCTTCTCTGCAGATCCTCAAGCTCTGTCAGGTTGTGTGGGGAGCGTCGCTGCACAGCTACTCTTAGATCTCTCCAGAGATGTTCGATCGGGTTCAAGTCCGGGCTCTGTCTTGGCTGTGTGCTTAGGGGCGTTGTTCTGTTGGGAGGTGAACCTTCACCCCAGTCTGAGGTCCTGAGCAGGTTTTCATCAAGGATCTCTCTGTACTTTGCTCCGTTCATCTTCCCCTCAATCCTGACTAGTCTCCCAGTCCCTGCCACTGAAAAACATCCCCACAGCATGATGCTGCCACCACCATGCTTCACCATAGGGATGGTGCCAAGTTTCCTCCAGACGTGACGCTTGGCATTCAGGCCAAGGAGTTCAATCTTGTTTCTCATGGTATGAGAGTCTTTAGGTGCCTTTTGGCAAACTCCAAGCGGGCTGTCATGTGCCTTTTACTAAGGAGTGGCTTCCGTCTGGCCACTCTACCATAAAGGCCTGATTGGTGGAGTGCTGCAGAAATGGTTGTCCTTCTGGAAAGTTCTCCCATCTCCACAGAGGAACTGTGGAGGGCTGTCAAAGTGACCATCAGGTTCTTGGTCACCTCCCTGACCAAGGCCCTACTCCCCCGATTGCTCAGTTTGGCCCGGCGGCCAGCTCTTTGAAGAGTCTTTGTGGGTCTAAACTTCTTCCATTTAAGAATGATGGAGGCCACTGTGTTCTTGGGGACCTTCATTCCTGCATAATTGTTTTGTTACCCTTCCCCAGATCAGTGCCTCGACACAATCCTTTCTCGGAGCTCTACGGACAATTCCTTCGACCTCATGGCTTGGTTTTTGCTCTGACATGCACTGTCAACTGTGGGACCTTATATAGACAGGTGTGTGCCTTTCCAAATCATGTCCAATCAATTGAATTTACCACAGATGGACTCTAATCAAGTTGTAGAAACATCTCAAGGATGATCAATGGAAACAGGATGCACCTGAGCTCAATTTCGAGTCTCATAGCAAAAGGTCTGAATACTTATGTAAATAAGGTATCTGTTTTTAGTTTTTAATACATTTGCAAAATTGTCTAAACTTGTTTTTGCTTTGTCAATATGGGGTTTTGTGTGTAGATTGATGAGGGAAAAACAAATATTTAATCTGTTTTAGAATAAGGTTGTAACGTAAGAATATGTGGGAAAAGGGAAGGGGTCTGAATACTTTCCGAATGCACTGTATGCACAAACTGTTTCGGATGGGAAGCATGCAGACACCTTCAGGCCTAAATACACACATCTCCCCTCCCTCAGGCCTTATCTCTCCCCCCCACCCCTTCCCTTCTATCTCTCTTCATCTGTCTCAATCCCTCTGCTCGTAGATAGTGTAGTGGTGATGAAGAAGATGATGATGGTAGTCTCTCTCAGGACCTCTGGTAGTGATGATAATGATGGTAGTCTCTCTAAGGCCCTCTGGTATGGTGTAGTGATGATGATGGTGATGGTTTCTATCAGGTCCTCTGGTGGTGGACAGTGTGTAGTGATGATGATGATGATGGTGGTCTCTATCAGGTCCTCTGGTGGTGGACAGTGTGTAGTGATGATGGTGGTCTCTAACAGGTCCTCTGGTGGTGGGCAGTGTGTTATTGGAGGCAGTGAGAGCGTTCTACAGCTACTGCAGAGAGATGCTGGGAGAGGAGTCTATCACCAGCACTGGCCTGACGGGCAACCAACTAACCAGGTGAGAAGACCGGTGCGGAAGAGATACTGTGCCTTCAGAAAGTATTCACACACCTTGACTTTTTCCACATTTTGTTGTGTTACAAAGTGGGATTAAAATGTATTTAATTGTCATTTTTTGTAAACGATCTACACAGTACTCTAATGTCAAAGTGGAAGAAAAATTATAACATTGGTAAAACATTTATGAAAAATAAAACACTAATGTCTTGATTAGAGAAGTATTCAAACCCCTGAGTCAGTACCTTCGGCAGCAAAAATGTGTTTTTATGGGTAACTCTCTAAGAGCTTTCCACACCTGAATTGTGCAACATTTGCCTATTATTCTTTTCAGAATTCTTTAAGCTCTGTCAAATTTGTTCTTGATCATGGCTAGACAACCATTTTCCGGTCTTACCATAGATTTTCAAGCAAATTTATGTCAGAACTGTAACTCGGCCACTCAGGAACATTCACTTTCTTGGTAAGCAACTCCAGTGTATATTTGACCTTGTGTTTTAAGTTATTGTCCTGCTGAAAGGTGAATTCATCTCCCAGTGTCTTGTGGAAAGCAGACTGAACTAGGTTTTCCTCTAGGATTTTGCCTGTGCTTGGCTCCATTCCATTTATTTTTACCCTGAAAAAACTCCCCTTGCTTCTACATCTGTATTGCTTCCTGTTTTGGGTTTTAGGATGGGTTTCTGTATAAGCACTTTGTGACATCTGCTGATGTAAAAAGGGCTTTATAAATACATTTGATTAATTAACGATTACAAGCATACCTATAACATGATGCTGCTGCCACCACTATGCTTGGAAATATGGAAAGTGGTACTCAGTAATGTGTTGTAATGTTTGGGGCAAATCCAAAACACTTTGTATTCAGGTCAAAAAATGAATTGCTTTGCCACATTTTTTGCAGTATTATTTTAGTGCCTTGTTGCAAACAGGATGCATGTTTTGGAATATTTGTTATTCTTTACAGGCTTCCTTCTTTTCACTCTGTCAATTAGGTTAGTATTGTGGAGTAACTACAATGTTGTTGATCCATCCTCAATTTTCTCCTATCACAGCCATTAAACTTTGTAACTGTTTGAAAGTCACCATTGGCCTCATGGTGAAATCTGAGCGTTTTCCTTCCTCTCTGGCAACTGAATTAGTAAGGACGCCTGCATCTTTGTAGTGACTACGTGTATTGATACACCATCCAAAGTGAACTTATTTAGGCTTCTCATAACAAAGGGTTTGAAAACTTATTTTCTCAAGACATTTCAGCTTTTCACAATTAATTAGCCCGACTAACCGGTGCCCCTGCACGTTGACTCTGTACCGGTACCACCTGTACAGTGGGGCAAAAAAGTATTTAGTCAGCCACCAATTGTGCAAGTTCTCCCACTTAAAAAGATGAGAGAGGCCTGTAATTTTCATCATAGGTACACTTCAACTATGACAGACAAAATTAGAAAAAGAATTCCAGAAAATCACATTGTAGGATTTTTAATGAATTTATTTGCAAATTATGGTGGAAAATAAGTATTTGGTCACCTACAAACAAGCAAGATTTCTGGCTCTCACAGACCTGTAACTTCTTCTTTAAGAGGCTCCTCTGTCCTCCACTCGTTACCTGTATTAATGGCACCTGTTTGAACTTGTTATCAGTATAAAAGACACCTGTCCACAACTTCAAACAGTCACACTCCAAACTCCACTATGGCCAAGACCAAAGAGCTGTCAAAGGACACCAGAAACAAAATTGTAGACCTGCACCAGGTTGGGAAGACTGAATCTGCAATAGGTAAGCAGCTTGGTTTGAAGAAATCAACTGTGGGAGCAATTATTAGGAAATGGAAGACATACAAGACCACTGATAATCTCCCTCGATCTGGGGCTCCACGCAAGATCTCACCCCGTGGGGTCAAAATGATCACAAGAACGGTGAGCAAAAATCCCAGAACCACACAGGGGGACCTAGTGAATGACCTGCAGAGAGCTGGGACCAAAGTAACAAAGCCTACCATCAGTAACACACTACGCCGCCAGGGACTCTGCAAAGGGACCAGGACGACTGATCCGTGTAAAGGAAAGAATGAATGGGGCCATGTATCGTGAGATTTTGAGTGAAAACCTCCTTCCATCAGCAAGGGCATTGAAGATGAAATGTGGCTGGGTCTTTCAGCATGACAATGATCCCAAACACACCGCCCGAAGGAGTGGCTTCGTAAGAAGCATTTCAAGGTCCTGGAGTGGCCTAGCCAGTCTCCAGATCTCATTCCCATAGAAAATCTTTGGAGGGAGTTGAAAGTCCGTGTTGCCCAGCAACAGCCCCAAAACATCACTGCTCTAGAGGAGATCTGCATGGAGGAATGGGCCAAAATACCAGCAACAGTGTGTGAAAACCTTGTGAAGACTTACAGAAAACGTTTGACCTCTGTCATTGCTAACAAAGGGTATATAACAAAGTATTGAGATAAACTTTTGTTATTGACCATATACTTATTTTCCACCATAATTTGCAAATAAATTCATTAAAAATCCTACAATGTGGTTTTCTGGATTTTCTCCCCCTCATTTTTTCTGTCATAGTTGAAGTGTACCTTTACATTACAGGCCTCTCTCATCTTTTTAAGTGGGAGAACTTGCACAATTGGTGGCTGACTAAATACTTTTTTGCCCCACTGTATATAGCCTCGCTACTGTTATTTTCACTGTCCTTTTACTGTTTCTTTACTTATCTATTGTTTACCTAATACCTATTTTTTACTTAAAAATTGCACTGTTCGTTAAGTAAGCATTTCACCTGCTGTATTCGGCGCACGTGACAAATAAACTTTGATTTGAATTACACTGAACAAAAATATAAACTCAACATGTAAAGTGTTGGTTTCATGAGCTGAAATAAAAAAATAACAGAACTTTTCCATATAGTATGCACAAAAAGCTTATTTGGTGGACAGTGTGTAGTGATGCTTATTTTGCTAAAATTTTGTGCACAAATTTGTTTACATCCCGGTTAGTAAGCATTTCTCCTTTGCCAAGATAATCCATCCACCTGACAGGTGTGGAATATCCAGAAGCCGATTAAACAGCATGATCATTACACAGGTGCACCTTGTGCTGGGGACAATAAACGGCCACTTTAAAATGTGCATTTCTGTCACACAGCACAATGCCACAGATGTTTTGAGGGAGTTTGCAATTGGCATGCTGACTGCAGGAATGTCCACCAGAGCTGTTGCCAGAGAATTGGATGTTCATTTCTCTACCATAAACTGCCTCCAACGTCGTTTAAGAGAATATGGCAGAACTTCCGGCCTCACAACCGCAGATCACGTGTAACCATGCCAGCCCAGATCCTCCACATCCGGCTTCTTCAACTGATGGACTAGGAGTATGACTGTCTGTAATAAAGCCCTTTTGTGAGGTAAAACTCATTCTGATTGGCTCTACCTGGCTCCCCAGTCATAGGCCCACCCATTAATGCACCCCTGCCCAGACAAGTGGAATCCACAGATTAGGGCCTAATGATTTTATTTCAATTGACTGACTTCTTTATATGAACTGTAACTCAGTAAACTATTAGACATTGTTCCGTTTACATTTTTGTTCAGTATAATTTGTAAAAAATTCAAAAAACATCTTTCCACTGACATTTTGGGGGTATTGTGGAGGCCAGTGACGCAATCTCAATTTAATCAATTTTAAATTCAGGCTGTAACACAACAACATTTGGAAAAAATCAAGGGTTGTGAATACTTTCTGAAGGCACTGTGAGTGGAGAATAAACTGATATCTAAATGAGTGTTATTTATTGGGAATGGTTGTCCTTATATCCTAACATTTTTCTAAAAAGAGAGTGACATGATAGTGACTTCGAGGATGTATTTGTATTGTGTTGTCTGTGCAGTAAAATAAAAGAAAACAAGAACGCGTCAGAGATCATAAAGACAGTGAACATGCTGGTGAGCTCCATGAACAGTGATTTCCTGTGGGATTACATGACCTGCCACTTCTGCACCTGCCTCAGGTAACACCTCTACTAACCCTTACTGTACCTCCTCTGGAATAGTCATAGTAGCTTTAATGTTATAAAGCATATTTCTCAAACATTGTTTAACTGCTCTCTCTCTCTCTTCCTGTCTCTGTCTCCATAGTGACCTAGCTGACCTGCCGCTACCCACTCTGCAGTATCAGAGTGCCTCTCCTGCTCCCTCTGTCACAGAGATCTCCACACTCATCATATTTCTAATGGATGTTATCCCTCTGGTACTCTCTCTCTCTCTCATTGGTCGGTTTCTCTGTGTCTCTCTCTTTGATTGGTCCGTTTCTCTGTGTCTCTCTCTTTGATTGGTCCGTTTCTCTGTGTCTGGTCCAATAGGAGCTCCATGCTGACATCCAGTCTCAGTTCCTGCCCCAGATGTTGTGTCGCATGCTGAATGCGCTCTGCACCCACATGACTTCCCTGGACTTATTGGAGCTCACGCAAGGCCTGCACGCCTGCTTCAAGGTGCTCAGTAAGATCCAGATGCCCGTGGCTCATATGGACGTGGAGGCACAGGAGGAGAGCTTTGAATATGTTCAGGTCAGAGAGTGTGTGTGTGTGTGTGTGTGTGTGTGTGTGTGTGTGTGTGTGTGTGTGTGTGTGTGTGTGTGTGTGTGTGTGTGTGCAGTGGTTCAGATAAGCTATGACATGTATTGAGAGTAGAAGAAAAATGGGAGTTAAGGATGCAGCATTACAGAGGTACTTCAGAAAGGACATGCCTTTAGGTCAGGATACTGTCTGGGAGGTGATCTGTCTGACCGAGGGATAACATTTCTGGTAGGGTACTATACTACTCTTGTCTTGATCTTAGATCCTGACTGTACACAGGCCGGCCAATCACATGCTTAACATTTCACTGTCCATTCAGATGTAATAGTTTTTTTTGCCAAGGTCTGGAGTCCAGCTGTAACATTGACCTGTCTGTCTGTCACATAGACACAGCTCCCACTGATCTCTAGCTTTGTTCAGTCACTGACTGGACCGTGATGGGATTTCTCCTTGAAAATTAATGGATATTTGAGAAGTTTAAGGACAAGGAGATGGTTCTTTAACAGTCCTTTTAGGTCATATTACACTCTCCCTCAATGGTGATAATCTGGTTGGATCATACATTTTCTACCCTACAGGACGTGGACAAGGAAAGGGATGAGGAGGATAATGATGAAGATGGTGGTAAGGTCAACGGTAACCATGACAACACAGAACCAGAGGAAGAACCTAAACTGAATGGGGACATGGAGCACGAGACTGGTCCAGGAGAGGGAGAAAGCCCCTTCCTGCCCCTTCGGTCTGAAGACAGCGGATTGGGCATCAGCGCCTCGCCGTCAGAGCTGCACTTCCTACCAGGGGCGGGCCTGGGCCCTGAGGAGGCAGGGATTGTGAAAGAGGGCGAGGGCGTGTGGAGGAAGGGGGGCAGTGTGGAGACCATAACCCAGTATCTGCAGGATATCCTGGCCTTCATCACCAGCAGGTAGAGAACACTATCACATCAGGGAAACATAATCATCAACTCTTAACAAACTTTATCTGTCTCTTTCTCTCACTATACTGGATTCGCTAAATGTACAGTAGCCCTTATCCAGCTATCCAGTTAGCTAAACACTAACTGCAACAAACACAAAAGTGCATGTTGTCAGTTACAGTAGTATAGAGCACAGAATATCTTCCACAATAACTGCACTAAATGTATGAAATAAGGAATAAGAGTACTCAATCTAGAGCCAAATATAAAATAAAGTTACTACAATGCAATTGTATGCTTAATATTACTCAGCTAGGTATCCCTAGGGAGAAATAGCATTGAAGCTAATGCAAAGTAACTAACCGCGAACTCAATTATTCATCTTTTACAGAAACATGAAAATGGTGTGATAAACATTTACCTTGTGTTAATAAACAAATGTACTTACAGACATTGTGTCAGACAAGCTTATAAAGAAGGATGTTGAAGGATTGTAACTACTCACACTTGCACATCTTACACATTGCTTCACTTCTAAAATAAAAACATTGCTTCACTTCTGAAACTGCTTCCTGTCACATGACACAAACAGGTCAATTCTAGACTGCTGAACTTAAACTGCCACTAGGGGGTTCTAAACAACTAACAGGTCTAGAAAACTCACTCTCTATGTCTCTGTCTACCTCGCTCTCTCTCCAACTCTCTCTTTCTCTCTCCCCTCTCCTTCCTTCTCTCCCCTCCCAGGTACCTGCTTGTTCAGGTGGAGGATGTCAGGGGGCAGGAGGAGGCTGTACAACCTGACCCCGCTGCCCTCTCCCCTGGTCTGAAGTCCTCGTTCCGAGAGGGCCCTCAGATCACCACCACCCAGATCAAAGACAAGCTAGCCGAGCTCTTCACCCCCAACAAACACAAACCACGTGCCACCTCAGACCCCCCTGTCCCAGACCCCCCTACAGAGAGGAAGAAGGGGCGAAGGTGTGCAGGAGGAGGGGTGGACTGGGGGGCAGGGTACATGCCCCGGAGCAGGGTGGAGATTTCGGAGGAGTGTCGACAGGCGTTCACGGCAGCGTGCCACCTTCTGTTGGAGTCTACCACCTTCCCCCTGTACCTGAGTGAGGGGGAGAGCCATGGGCTCTATAACGACATGTTCAACCATACAGGTGATGTCACTGTATGAACTTTTACCCAATAATAGTTGTTTACCCATACCCTAATACGGCTTACTAACAGGGTTGATTTGACTACTTTATGATGCTTAAAGTCAGCACCCTGATATACTTTCCTAATCGTTGAACATATTGAATGTGAAGTCACCAACATGTTTTTTTTTTATCTTACAGTTGAAATCGGAAGTTTACATACACCTGAGCCAAATACATTTAAAATCAGTTTTTCACAATTCCTGACATTTAATCCTAGTAAAAATTGCCTGTCTTAGGTCAGTTAGGATCACCACTTTATTTTAAGAATGTGAAATGTCAGAAGAATAGTAGAGAGTGATTTATTTAAGCTTTTATTTCTTTCATCACATTCCCAGTGGGTCAGAAGTTTACATACACTCAATTACTATTTGGTAGCATTGCCTTTAAATTGTTTAACTTGGGTCAAATGTTTCGGGTAGCCTTCCATAACCTTCCTACAATAAGTTGGGTGAATTGTGGCCCATTCCTCCTGACAGAGCTTGTGTAACTGAGTCAGGTTTGTAGGCCTCCTTGCTCGCACATGCTTTTTCAATTCTGCCCACACATTTCCTATAGGATTGTGGTCAGGTCTTTGTGATGGCCACTCCAATACCCTGACTTTGTTGTCCTTAATTCATTTTGCCCCAACTTTGGAAGTATGCTTGGGGTCATTGTCCATTTGGAAGACCCATTTGCGACCAAGCTTTAACTTCCTGACTGATGTCTTGAGATGTTGCTTCAATATCCACATAATTTTACTTTCTGATGATGCCATCTATTTTGTTTAGCGCACCAGACCCTCCTGCAGCAAAGCACACCCACAACATGATGCTGCCACCCCCGTGCTTCACGGTTGGGATGGTGTTCTTCGGCTTGCAAGCTTCCCCCTTTTTTCCTTCGAACATAACAATGGTCACTATGGCCAAACAGTTCTATTTTTGTTTCATCAGACCAGAGGACATTTCTCCAAAAAGTACGATCTTTGTCCCCATGTGCAGTTGCAAACCGTAGTCTGGCTTTTTTATGGTGGTTTTGGAGCATTGGCTTCTTCCTTGCTGAGCGGCCTTTCAGGTTATGTCGATATAGGACGCGTTTTACTGTGGATATAGATACTTTTGAACCTGTTTCCTCCAGCATCTTCACAAGGTCCTTTGCTGTTGTTCTGGGATTGATTTGCACTTTTCGCACCAAAGTACATTCATCTCTAGGAGACAGAACGCGTCTCCTTCCTGAGCGGTATGACGGCTGCGTGGTCCCATGGTGTTTAGACTTGCGTACTATTGTTTGTACAGATGAATGTGGTCCCTTCAGGCGTTTGGAAATTGCTCTCAAGGATGAACCAGACTTGTGGAGGTCTACAATTTTTTTCTCTGTCTTGGCTGATTTCTTTTGATTTTCCCATGATGTCAAGCAAAGAGGCACTGAGTTTGAAGTTAGGCCTTGAAATACATCCACAGGTACACCTCCAATTGACTCGAATTATGTAAATTAGCCTATCAGAAGCTTCTAAAGACATGACATCATTTTCTGGAATTTTCCAAGCTGTTTAAAGGCACAGTCAACTTAGTGTATGTAAACTTCTGACCCACTGGAATTGTGATACAGTGAATTATATGAAGTAATCTGTCTGTAAACAATTGTTGGAAAAATTTTGTGTGTCATGCACAAAGTAGATGTCCTAACCGACTTGCCAAAACTATAGTTTGTTAAGTGGTTGAAGAGTGGTTGAAAAACGAGTTTTAATGATTCCAACCTAAGTGTATGTAAACTTCCGACTTCAACTGAATGTGTTTCTCTTCAGGCAGTGATGTAGACAGCCTGCCTGTGTGGCTGAGGTCCTTGATGACTCTGTGTTGCCTGTCGAGGGACTACCACGTGCAGCACACGGCCATGTCGTCTCTGCTGGAGCTCATCAACCACTCCCAGTCCCTGGCCCTGGTCATTCAGGACAAGACCAGGCGCTACCAGGCCAGCGATGCTAACCCCCTCAGTGGGCGGCTGCAGATGGTCACTATTCCCCCCATCTACCCAGGCCTGCTAAGCACCATCGAGCAGGGCACAGACTTCTACCAGGTCAGGAAACAATTGTCTGCCATGGCAGTTGGCTTGTATTACTGCCACATGAAGAGGGAACATATAAGGGGGCCTAGCTGGTCCGATGTGTTACTGTATAATATGATGAAATATGTCAATTTCCTTACTGAAGATGTCGTCTGTAAAACTCACTTGTACAACAGCATCATCACCTTTTATGTCCGCTGCCTATTACCTCACCAGATCAAGAATGTTTGTCATATGATGATGCTGCCTTCAGTTGATCCAAATGAACACCAATCAACCTCACCTCTAACCTTAGACCTCTGTGACCCCATGCAGCGGGTGGCCCAGGTGCTATGGGGTCAGCTGGACGTGGAGCGTCGAGAGCAGCACACCTCCTGTGTGGAGCTCTTCTATCGGCTCCACTGCTTGGCCCCCTCCGCATCCATCTGTGAGGACATCGTCTGCCAGGCTTTATTGCACAGAGACAAGGTACAGAACACACACATATACACACACTAACAAGAGTTTACCGTACTATCAAACAAATTGTGCACTACACGCCTACTGCAAAGATCCATCCTATACCACTATAGCAGGGTTCGGCAAAATGCAGCCCACGGGCCAAAACCGGCCCACAAGTGAATTGTTTAGGCCCCCAAAGTTTTTTGTTAAACAAATAATATATATGTTGGTTTTTGGTAAAATACTGTAAAATCTCCTGGAATTCATCTAAAAATGTGTTTAATTTAGGAAATCTGTTCCCAATAGAGTTTTCCCGGTGTTTTACAAATGTTCCATCCCGAGAATAAATCAGTTTTCTCCTAGATAATCCGGTATTTCCCGCCAAAACCGGAAGTGTCATTATAAAGCATATAAATATGTCTGGATTTCATTCAAGCTATGATCAGCATGAAAATTCAAGCCTGATGCTACCTGAGCCTGATGAGTCATACACTACAGACATTTTATGTACCCTACATTAAAGACATTTTATGAGCCCAAGCCCAAATTATTGTGCCGTCATCCAATACATAGCCTATGGTGACTCCCTGCTTAGTCTAGCTTTTCCCGAGACTCCAAGAGCTAAGGAGTGTTTTTTTAAGGAGAGAGGCCAGCAGAGCGCAGCTGCGTATTGAGCAAGAGGCTATAAATTAGAACTGTATGCATAACCTTTCATTCATGAGCTAAAGGCTATACTGCATTGAATTTATTACCTGAAAGAGGTAGGCTAGAACATCTATATATCTATCTATCGTGAACAGGAATATCTATTTTGTATTTTGATTGGAATTGATGAAGAGACAAAATGACAGTGAGTGCTCAAGTGCGCACTGATTTAAAGCAATTATATTCGAGTGTTAGGCTGTTTTTTAAAACTCTGCAGATGCAAATATCACAAAAGTATCTTTAGGCTACAATTAAAAAGTAAGGTGGCCCCTTGGTGATGTGTAAATTAGTCCTTATATTATATACTGTAACATAGGCTTTGCTGTAGCAAATGTAGGCTTGTCACAAGAAAATAAGTTACTATGATAAGATGATTCATGTATTGTGAACTGCGCTCCATAGCTTAATGAGATGCACTGTCTGTCCCCACCCTGAGCGTTGATGATTGATAATGCAGATTATTATTTTTCTTTATTTAACTTTATTTAAGTCAGTTAAGAACAAATTCTTAGTTCCAATGACAGCCTACCAAAAGGCCTCCTGCGGGGACAGGGGATTAAAAATAAAAAATAAAAATAAAGAACATAAACACACATCACGACGAGAGACACCACAACACTACATAACGAGAGACCTAAGACAACAACATAGCATGGCAGCAACACAACATGACAACAACATGGTAGCAACACAACATGGCAACAACATGGTAGTAACACATGGCAACAACATGGTAGCAACACGACAACAACATGGCAGCAGCACAACATCGTAGCAGCACGAAAGATGGTACAAACATTATTAGGCACAGACAACAGCACAAAGGGCAAGAAGGTAGAGACAACAATACTTCATGTGAAGCAGCCACAACTGTCAGTAAGAGTGTCCATGATTGAGTATTTGAATGAAGAGATGGAGAAACTGTCCAGTTTGAGTGTTTGTTGCAGCTCGTTCCAGTCACTAGCTGCAGCAAACTGAAACGAGGAGCGACCCAGGGATGTGTGTGCTTTGGGGACCTTTAACAGAATGTGACTGGCAGAACGGGTGTTGTATGTGGAGGATGAGGGCTGCAGTAGGTATCTCAGATGGGGGGAGTGAGGCCTACGAGTGTTTTATAAATAAGCATCAACCAGTGGGTCTTGCAACAGGTATACAGATATGATCCGTTTACAGAGGAATATAGAGTGCAGTGATGTGTCCTATAAGGGGCATTGGTGGCAAATCTGATGGCTGAATGGTGAAGAACATCTAGCCGCTCGAGAGCACCCTTACCTGCCGATCTATAAATTACGTCTCCGTAATCTAGCATGGGTAGGATGGTAGCTGGGGTGAAAGAGGAGCGATTACGATAGAGGAAACCAAGTCTATATTTAACCTTAGCCTGCAGCTTTAATATGTGCTGAGAGAAGGACAGGGCACTGTCTAGCCATACTCCCAAGTACTTGTATGAGGTGACTACCTCAAGCTCTAAACCCTCAGAGGTAGTAATCACAACTGTGGGGAGAGGGGCATTTTTCTTACCAAACCACATGACCTTTGTTTTGGAGGTGTTCGGAACAAGGATAAGGGCAGGGAAAGATTGTTGGACACTAAGAAAGCTTTGTTATAGAGCATTTAACACAAAATCCGGGGAGGGCCCAGCTGAGTGTAAGACTATCATCTGCATATAAGTGGATGAGAGAGCTTCCTACTGCCTGAGCTGTGTTGTTGATGTAAATTGAGAAGAGCGTGGGGGCCTCCCTTGGTGACAGGCAGTGGCTGAGACAGCAGATGTTCTAACTTTATACACTGCACTCTTTGAGAGAGGTAGTTAGCAAACCAGGCCAAAGACCCCTCAGAAACACCAATACTCCTTAGCCGGCCCACAAGAATGGAATGGTCTACCGTATCAAAAGCTTTGGCCAAGTCAATAAAAATAGTAGCACAACATGCTTAGAATCAAGGGCAATGGTGACATCATTGAGGACCTTTAAGGTTGCAGTGACACATCCATAACCTGAGAGGAAAGCAGATTGAATACCAGAGAAAATACTATAGACATCAAGAAAGCCAGTCAGTTGATTATTGACAAGTTTTTCCAACACTTTTGATAAACAGGGCAAAATAGAAATTAGTCTATAACGGTTAGAATCAGCTTGATCTCCCCCTTTAAATAAAGGACGCACAATGGCTGCCTTCCAAGCAATGGGAACCTCCCCAGAGAGGAGAGACAGATTAAAAAGGTCAGAGATGTGCTTGGCGATAATAGGGGCAGCAACCTTAAAGAAGAAAGGGTCTAAACCATCTGACCCAGATGGTTTTTTGGGCTCACATTTAAGGAGCTCCTTTAGCACCTCGGACTCAGTGACTGCCTGCAGGGAGAAACTTTGTAGCGGGGCAGGAGAAAAGAGGGTAGAGCAATGGGGATAGTTGCATTAGAAGGTGTGGGAGATAAGGAAATGTTGGACGGGCAAGGAGGCATGGCTGAGTCAAATAGGAATCCTGACTTAATGAAGTGGTGATTAAGGAGCTCAGCCATGTGCTTCTTGTCAGTAACAACCACATCAACTTTAAGGGACATGGGCAGCTGTGAGGAAGAGGGTTTATTCTCTAGGTCTTTAACCATTTTCCAGAACTTCTTGGGGTTAGACCCACAGAGAGAGAACTGCTCCTTAAAGTAACTAACTTTGGCCTTACGGATAGCCTGAGTGCACTTATTTCTCATTTGCCTGAACGAGAGCCAGTCAGCCTGAGTATGCGTGTGCCGAGCCTCTCGCCAAATGCAATTCTTTAGGTGGAGTAACTGCAAGATCGCGGTCGACCCAGGGGCTGAACCTGTTTTGAATTCTAATTTTCTTTACGGGGGGCATTTGTTAACAATACCACTGAAAGTATTAAAAGAATAGCAGAGAGAAGTCCATAGATAAGTCAGATTTAGACATTGCATATAACTTAACAGATATATTTCACGTCATGCTGTTCATTTAAGTAATTTCTTATAATTTACCGGTTTCTCGCAGTTATTTATTCTTTGAAAAGGTAACCCGGTTCCCGCTATTCAACCCTAGTTCCCAAGCATCCCCCCTCCCCCCAAAAAGAGAGACATGATCAATGTAATCAAGGTATGAAATACAATCTCATTTTGGGAACTCGGGTTGAATAGATTTTCAAATACAATCTCATTTGGGGCTTTGTTGTGGTCAATTTGTAGTGTATCATTTATAATTTTGTTCCGGCCCCCCAACCATCCACTCCGACAGAAATCTAGTTGCCTACCCCTGCCCTACAGCATCCATAACACATTTAAACAAGGCCCTGTAACTAAGAAACCCAGTTTTACACATATCCACCTTACATTGACGAGGAACAAATACATGAAGCCATGCTCATGTGATATGACTAAGACTAAGTTATCCTGTGTGTTTAACTAACATGTAAATGACGTGTGTGTGTTCCTCAGGCTGTACGGTTGGAGGCCCTACACAGGTTCTCAGTGCTGTGGCACCTGACCAGGGACATCCAGTCAAACCGGACCATGTCTCTGAACCGCTCATTTGACCGGTGAGTACAGAGCTGGAGTGCGGTCAGTGGTTTCCTACAACATCACTCTTTACTACCATGGTGAACCTGTTCTCCTTTTCCTCAGATTGCGGAGATGGGATGTGTATCTCCTTCTCCTTATCTCTCTCGCTCCTCTCTCTCTCTCTCTCTCTGGTCACCATTTAAGATTATGTGTGTGTCTCTCTCAGCTCTCTATGACTGACTGTGTATCTCTGTCCCAGATCTCTGTGTGTGGTGGTGGACTGTCTGAACAGCCCAGATGGTTCTGTGAGTGCTGCAGCCCAGTGCTGGCTGGTCAGGGCTCTCTCCCTGCAGGACGTTGTCCGCATCCTGGAGCCTGTTCTGCTGCTGCTGCTCCACCCTTCCACCCAGCGCTGCACCATCCAGAGTGTCAAACAGAACCTCACCGCAGGTATGGGTGTGTTTTGGTGTGTGAAGTGGTGATTGTTGGAGTGTTTAGGGATGTTGCTCTCCTAGTGTGTGTGTGTGTGTGTGTGTGTGTGTGTGTGTGTGTGTGTGTGTGTGTGTGTGTGTGTGTGTGTGTGTGTGTGTTGATACGCTCAGAAATATCTTTCTCTCTGTAGGTATTCCGAAAGATTTAAAGAGCAGAAGTCGAAGCACTACCAATGGTTACACGAACGCCATGACAACCAGCACCCAAACAGATGAAGGTACACTGGGTCACATGATCCTGGTGGACCGGGAGGCCCTGTGGGGGGAGCTAGAGCATGACCCGGAGACAACCAAACCACCGGCCGACTCCACGGGGGTGTCTCGCAGCGATAGCGAAGCGACCGAGGAAGAAAACGAACCGGAGGAAGAGGAGGAGGAGGATGAGAGTGTACACACCGAGTCGAGCGGCGTCCAGGTCTCCACGGAGAACTCTAGCTCTGGCTCCGCCCCTTATGGTAGTAGTGTAGAAGAAGGAAGCATGGTCAACGGCCTGAGGAGGGTGGAATCGGAACACACGCAGGCGTCCGATTCGCTGTCGAGCGAGGAGGAGGAGGACTTGGAGCTTGAAGCCATGGCTCGGTCACGTCTCCTCAAACAGGAGCGTGAGAAGCGGGAAGCCATTGACTCTATGTTCCGCCATGTTCTGCTGTACTCTGTGGCTGGCGGCTGGCCCCGTCTGCTCCACGGCCTGGCCCTGCTGGACAGCCTGTTGAGGAGCAGTGCCCAGCAGCCTCTAGTGAATGCCCTCTCCTCCACCTCCCTGGACACCAGCTCAGCTGCACACCTCAATTTGGTCTCCAACCTGCTCCAGCGCCACCAGCAGGCCCAGGACGGAAGAGGCTTCTACGGACGCCTGCTCTTGCCCAACGCTTCGCCCTCCAGTCCCCTCTCCCTGCTCATCGAGCTGATGGTGTCCCTGTGCCTGAAGTTCCTGCGCTCCCACTACCCGTCCTACCTCACTCTGGACCCCGGGGAGCTGCAGGGGAACAGGGAGGTCCAGGTGAAGAGCGTGGGGGTGCTGACCCGCCTGGTGACACAGCTGGGGATCGTGGCGCGGGGCCAGGGAGACACCTCCACCCAGGGGGAGGCTGGGGTCAGCCCAGAGCCCATCTGTAAGCTGCTGGCCAGGTGTAAGGTGCAGCAGTACGCCCTCCTCACCCTCTCAGCCTCCATGTACATCAGCCAGAGAGGAACGGAGAAGGGCTCTGCCATGGGGGGTGTAGATCTGTTAGATGAACAGGTGGGTCTGTCTGAGGAGAGCCTGGTGAATCTGGGAGGGGGAGGGGGACAAGAGCAGTACCCCTTACAGATGGAGCTGCTCAAGCTCCTACAGGCCCTCATCGTCCTGGAGTACCATGTGTGGCCAGGGGATTCTGGTTTGACCCTGCACTCCGATGAGCCCCGTGACTCCCATGCCTCCTCAGCACTAGCACGGGAATGGCAGACAGCGGTTCTGTTCCAACAGTCCATCAAGGCAACTCAGTACGTCCAAACCCAGCCCATCACAGCCCAGGGGATGTTTGTGTCTGCTGCAGCCCGGGCTCTGCAGCCGCAGTACGGCTATGCCATGCACCCCCACTGGGTGGCGCTGCTTTGCTCGTCTCTGCCATACCTGCGGCGCTCGCTGGGCATCATTGTGGCTCCTCTCATCACTCAGATGTGCAGGAACCTGGACGAGCTGGTCAAACAGTACGATCACGACGGGGGGAAGGCTACACAGAGTCTGATTGGCAGGAAGGAGAACATCGCTCCTGATTATCCTCTCACCCTACTGGAGGGACTGACCACACTCACTCACCACTGTCTACTGGACAACAAGAAGGTGAGGCACACACACACATCCATGCAGTCTGCTGATTTGGCTACATTTACATTTACATTTTAGTCATTTAGCAGACGCTCTTATCCAGAGCGACTTACAGTAGAGTGCATACATTTTATTACATTTTTTACATACTGAGACAAGGATATCCCTACCGGCCAAACCCTCCCTAACCCGGACGACGCTATGCCAATTGTGCGTCGCCCCACGGACCTCCCGGTTGCGGCCGGCTGCGACAGAGCCTGGGCGCGAACCCAGCCCAGCCTGGGCGCGAACCCAGAGACTCTGGTGGCGCAGCTAGCACTGCGATGCAGTGCCCTAGACCACTGCGCCACCCGGGAGGTCTCGATGTACATGGCTACATGTAGGTGGATCACTGTGCCACACACTTAGACACACAGAGTTGAATGCAGAAAACTTTTAAATGTTTCTCTCCCACCTTCTCAGTCCCTGGTGGCTTGTGACCCTGCAGACGTCCGGAACGCCCGCAACGCTGTGATTGAGGAGCTGCCGCACATGCTCAGTAGCATGGCTCTGCTGTGGGGTGTGGTCAAGAGGGAGGAGTCCCAGAGTAGGGGCTCAGACTATTCCCAGACCGCCAGACACACCTCTACTTCTGTCTACTTCAGGAGCTCCAAGGTATGTATGTATGTGTGTGTTGGTGTGTGTGTGTGCATTCTTATGGACAGTAGTGCTGTGATATGTTTTGCATGTGCATTTGTGTGTCACTCTCTGATGGTACTACTCATTGTGTGTGTGTGTGTGTAGACCCTGAGACAGCGTGTGTTGGAGTTCCTGACTCCTCTGACGGGGCAGTACGGGGTGCAGCTAATGGCCTCAGTGGGAGCTGTGTGGAGCAGCCGGAGGAGCAGGAGGAGACACACCAAAAACAAAGTGAGTGCTTTAAAACATCATTATTTATTTAGCAATAAGCGGGTGGGACATGTAGGCTACACACACACATACACTACACTACAAAAGTAAGTGGACACCTGCTCGTCAAACATCTCATTCCAAAATCATGGGCATTAATATGGAGTTGGTCCCCTCTTTGCCGCAATAACAGCCTCCCCTCTTCTAGTGGAAAGCCTTCCCAGATGTTGGAACATTGCTGCAGGGGCTTGCTTCAATTCAGCCACGAGCATTGGTGAGGTCGGTCACTGATGTTGGGCGATTAGGCCTGGCTCGCAGTCGGCGTTCCAATTCATCCCAAAGGTGGTCGATAGGGTTGATGTCAGGGCTCTGTGCAGGCCAGTCAAGTTCTTCCACATCGATCTCGACAAACCATTTCTGTATGGACTTCGCTTTGTGCACAGGGGCATTGTCATGCTGAAACAGGAAAGGGCCTTCCCCAAACTTTTGCCACAAAGTTGGAAGTATGTAATTGGATTTTGTAGCGTTAAGATTTCCCTTCACTGGAACTAAGGGGTCTAGCCTGAACCAAGAAAAACAGCCCTAGACCATTATTCCTCCACTAAACTTTACAGTTGGCACTATGCATTCAGGAAGGGAGCGTTCTCCTGGATCCGCCATACCCACATTCGTCCGTTGGACTGCCACACGGTGAAGCGTGATTCATCACTGAGAGAATGCTTTTCCCTTGCTCCAGTGTCCAATGGCGGCAAGCTTTACACCACTCCAGCTGACTCTTGGCATTGCATCACATGATGATCTTAGGCTTGTGCGCGGCTGCTCGGCCACGGAAACCCATTTAATTAAGCTCCCACCGAACAGTTCCTGTGCTGACGTTGCTTCCAGTGGCAGTTTGGAACTTGGTAGTGAGTGTTGCAACTGAGGACAGACAATTTTTACCCGCTTCAGCACTCGGCGGTCCCGTTCTGTGAGCTTGTGTGGACTACGACTTCTCGGCAGAGCCGTTGTTGCTCAAAGACATTTCCACTTCACAATAACAATACTTACAGTTGACCAGGTCAGCTCTAGCAGGGCAGAAATTGAACGAACTGACTTGTTGGAAAGGTTGCATCCTATGACAGCGTTACATTGAAAGTCACTGAGCTTTTCAGTATGGCCGTTCTACTGACAATGTTTCTATTTGGAGATTGCATGGCTGTGTGCTCGATTTGAAATGTCAGAATCCACTAATTTGAAGGGGTGTCCACATATTTTTGTATATATAGTGTACCTTCATCACACACCCCTGTTTACATGACAACAAGAAGGTGACACACAAAGTAATCCCTCTCTCTCTCCCCCTCACTCTCCCCCCCCCCCCCCCCCCCCTCTATCTCAATCTAGATCTTACCTGTGGCCAGTGAGTCTCGTCTGACCATCGTGGATCTGGTGAAGTCCTTGGGCACGCTCAGTACAGAAAATATCCTGCAGATGGTCAAAGAGGTGGTGAAAAAACCCCACCAGATCAAACGAGACCAGGTACACACACATACACCTAAACATTTGACTGTTTAACCCAGAGATAAATGACACGGTGGTAATCTGAAGGTCATAGTTGATGCAAGTCCTTTTTTTGTTTCCTTCCTCTGTGTGGCAGAAGTCCACCCTGGTAGACATCCCAATGCTACAGTTCAGCTATGCCTACATTCAGAGGTAACAAACTACAACAACAACACAGAGATTCACAGTGTCATGTAGTTAGTAATACACTTCAGTTCTTGCCTATATGTGATAGCATTTAAAAGTGTTTCACCTTCCTCCTCTCTCTGTGTGTGGTAGTATTCCGGCACAGGCACTCCAGGAGAACATGGCGCCCCTCCTCACTCTTCTCAGAGAGTCTGTGCAGCTCAACCTGGCCCCGCCCGGACACTTCCTGCTGCTGGGGTGAGTCAGCAACTTCCTTTCTGTCTGACACATGTACTGTCATTTGTTGTCCAATGCCCATAAACCATTATCAGCAGTGGTGGAAAAAGTACCCAACTGTCATACTTGAGTAAAAGTAAAGATACCTTCAAGTAAAAGTGAAAGTCACTCAGTAAAATATTACTTGAGTAAAAGTCTAAAAGTATTTGGTTAAATAAACTCAGCAAAAAAAGAAATGTCCCTTTTTCAGGACCCTGTCTTTCAAAGATAATTCATAAAAATCCAAGTAACTTCACAGATCTTCATTGTAAAGGGTTTAAACACTGTTTCCCATGCTTGTTCAATGAACCATAAACAATTAATGAACATGCACCTATGGAACGGTCGTTAAGACACTAACAGCTTACAGACGGTAGGCAATTAAGGTCACAGTTATGAAAATTTAGGACACTAAAGAGGCCTTTCTACTGACTCTGAAAAACACCAAAAGAAAGATGCCCAGGGTCCCTGCTCATCTGCGTGAACGTGCCTTAGGCATGCTGCAAGGAGGCATGAGGACTGCAGATGTGGCCAGGGCAATAAATTGCAATGTCTGTACTGTGAGACGCCTAAGACAGGACTACAGGGAGAAAGGACGGACAGCTGATTGTCCTTGCAGTGGCAGACCATGTGTAACAACAACTGCACAGGATCGGTACATCGAAACATCACACCTGCGGGACAGGTACAGGATGGCAACAACATCTGCCCGAGTTACAACGGGAACGCACAATCCCTCCATCAGTGCTCAGACTGTCCGCAATAGGCTGAGAGTGGCTGGACTGAGGGCTTGTAGGCCTGTTGTAAGACATCACCGGCAACAACGTCGCCTATGGGCACAAACCCACCATTGCTGGACCAGACAGGACTGGCAAAAAGTGCTCTTCACTGACGAGTTGCGGTTTTGTCTCACATGGGGTGATGGTCGGATTCTCGTTTATCGTCGAAGGAATGAGTGTTACACCGAGGCCTGTACTCTGGAGCGGGATCGATTTGGAGGTGGAGGGTCCATCATGGTCTGGGGCGGTGTGTCACAGCATCATCGGACTGAGCTTGTTGTCATTGCAGGCAATCTCAACGCTGTGCATTACAGGGAAGACATCATCCTCCCTCATGTGGTACCCTTCCTGTAGGTTCATCCTGACATGACCCTCCAGCATGACAATGCCACCAGCCGAACTGCTCGTTCTGTGCATGATTTCCTCCAGTGTTCTGCCATGGCCAGCGAAGAGCCCATATCTTAATCCCATTGAGCACATCTGAGACCTGTTGGATCGGAGGGTGATGGCTAGGGCCATTCCCCCCAGAAGTGTCCGGGAACTTGCAGGTGCCTTGGTGGACGAGTGGGGTAAAATCTCACAGCATGAACTGGCAAATCTGGTGCAGTCCATGAGAAGGAGGTGCACTGCAGTACTTAATGCAGCTGGTGGCCACACCAGATACTGACTGTTACTTTTGATTTTGACCCCCCCTTTGTTCAGGGACACATTATTCCATTTCTGTTAGTCACATGTCTGTGGAACTTGTTCAGTTTATGTCTCAGTTGTTGAATCTTGTTATGTTCATACAAATACAAAGTTTGCTGAAAATAAACGCAGTTGACAGTGAGAGGACGTTTCTTTTTTTGCTGAGTTTATACTTAAGTATCAAATGGAAAAGTAATTGCTAAAATATACTTAAGTATCAAAAGTATAAATCATTTCAAATTCCTTATAATAAGCAAACCAGAAGGCACTATTTTATTGTTGTTATTTTTTTACAGATAGCCAGGGGCACACTCAAACACTCAGACATAATTTACAAACTAAGTATGTGTGTTTAGTGAGTCTGCCAGATCAGAGGCAGTAGGGATGACCAGTGATATTATTTTCGTACATGCGTGAATTTTACCATTTTCCTGTCCTGCTAATAAGCATTAAAAATGTAACGAGTACTTTTGAGTGTCAGGGAAAATGTATGGAGTAAAAAGTACATGATTTTCTTTAGGAATGTAGTGAAGTTAAAGTAAATAGTAAAGTACAGATACCCATACAAACTACTTAAGTAGTAATTAAAATTATTTTTACCGAAGTACTTTACACCACTGGTTATCAGTCATTAATCTCTGGTCATACCGATTTATTACTATAGATATTGTTCCTAGCATAACACTCTCTGTTTGAAACAATGTTTCTCCTATATGTTTTTACCAAACATAAGTAGAATGTCACACATCTCTCAGATGTGCTTTGGTTTGATACTGTATCATAATCAATAAGATATTATTGCACTCTGGTCTACCAATCCATAATTGTACTGTTATTTTAATTCTCTCCTACCACAGGATCCTCAATGACTTTGTAAACCGGCTCCCCAACCTGGACAATAAGAAGGACACTAGGGATATGCAGGTAAGACATGGGTCACAGTGTCACCATCCTTCAGCCTAATTTACACCTTTCTCTTCCGCACCATCCGCTAGGTCTGTCCTCACGGATTCAGAAACCCCACTTTGCAGAACTGTGCGAAAGGGAGCGGACATTTGATTGAAGTGAAAGGTGTAAATTAGGCTTTAGTGTGAGATTGAAAGGGTACAGTGTGAGATGCATGATGATGGTGGTAATGATGGTGATGCCATGTAGGAGGTGACCCAGAAGATCCTGGAGGCTGTGGGCGGGGTGGCGGGGTCGTCTCTGGAGCAGACCAGCTGGCTCAGCCGTAACCTGGAGGTCAAGAACCAGCCTCAGGTGTGTCCTGAGACAGAGGAGCCATCCGATGAGCTGGACCTGGACCTCTATGGTAACCATGGATACCACACACACACTCACCTGTAGACATCCCTGGTTTCTATCAGGTACAGACTCAAGCCTAGTTTACACCTTGGTCTGATAGGTCCGCTCTAAAGAAATGATGCCATATCAAATGTCCACTCCTGTCTCTATATGTCCACACTTTTCCAGGTGCGGACTGGAGCGGATGTTCAATTGACATTCGATTGAAGCAGTAGGTTAGGCTTCAAACTGGCTCAGAGCTGCTCACATCCTAAACCCTCAGGACATGACTCTCCTCTGTAACCATGGCAACCAAACCCTGACCCCCTTATGCACGTTCCACATTAGCTGAGAAAGGGCCCACCTCAACCAACAGTCTCCTTTCCTCTCTTCTCATTTATTTTTAATTTAACCATTTAACCTTTATTCTCTACTCATCTCTCTTCAGGTCTACATTAGAGTGGACTGAGAGAGTCCACAGACCCATACTGTAACCATGGAAATACAGCACTTCCCCTCTTAGTCCCCCAGTGTAGTGATCGAGGGAGGAAGAAGGACACTTCTCTCAAAAGTGCATTGGGAGAAATGCTTCTCTCCTCTGCTGTTACCATGGCAACCAGACTAGTTCCTCCAGTGACGTAAGAGCACTGCAGCTTCACTGGCATTGGTACTTCATGGGTAGACTCAGGATGTGGTCTGAAGTATGAGATAGAGTTCCTTCCTGATACCCTGAGAAGGTTAAGCCTTGGGTCTGTCCTCAGGGCACGCACTAAAGAAGAAAGTCATAAATATTTATGAGTAACAACACTTCTGTCCCCATCTCCTTCTTTCCCTTTCTCCTCAATTGTCTTCTCTTCTCCAGACTCTGAGGCTCAGGCCAGCACCATGGTCTCTTCCTCAGCCCCTTCTGTGTACAGTGTGCAAGCCCTAGTGCTATTGGCAGAGGTAAGTGTGTTTGTGTGCAACTATGGTTTTCACGCCTATGTATGTGTTTCTGTATATGACAGACCCTCCTCCTCTGCAGGTTCTAGCCCCTCTCCTGGACATGGTGTATCGCAGTGATGAGAAGGAGAAAGCCGTCCCTCTCATCTCTCGCCTCATGTACTACGTCTTCCCTTACCTGAAGAACCACAGTGCTTACAACATGCCCAGTTTCGGTGCGGGTGCCCAGCTTCTGAGCAATCTGAGTGGGTACGCCTACACCAAGAGGGCCTGGAGGAAAGAGGCCTTCGAACTCTACATGGACCCCCTCTTCTTCACCATGGATGTCTCCTGCACCCCCCAGTAAGATTGGATTTGTGTGTGTGTGTGGGTGCGTGTGTACATCACATGTACATTACATGTAAATATTGACATTATTATCATCAGATAAAATGTCAAAAGAAATGGTCTGTTTGACCTCCTCATTTGTTTTCTATAGCTGGAGGTCTATCATCGACCACCTGCTGACCCATGAGAAGACCATGTTCAAAGACCTCATGAGTAAGTAGAGCCACCCAACCCTGTTTGTGTGTTCATGCATGTGTTTGTACGCACGTGCGTGTTAACTCTGTGTGTGTATTGCAGGCATGCAGAGCAGTTCTCTGAAGCTGTTTCCCAGTGCAGAGCAGAAGCCCATGTTACTGAAGCGTCAGGCCTTTGCCATGTTCAGTGGAGAGTTAGACCAGTACCACCTCTACCTGCCCCTCATCCAAGGTGGGTGTGCTTTTTGTGTATTTAGGCATTTCTTTGTGTGTGTGACTGAATGCTTTGCATGAACATTGCTGCTGTGTGTCTGAGTATGTAGACAATGAAATGCGATAGAGAATGTGAGTGTGTGTGTGTGAAATGTTATAAGGTCAATATGAGTCCTTAATTTACAGTATAATGTAATTAGGAATGGGCATTTGAAATGATTTCAGTATTCTAATGATATCATTATATTTTTTCAGATTTCCGGACAGTCCAAATACATGTACAATTTTGTTAACTTTACAAAAATAAATCAATGCTCGTGCAACTCGATAGAGCCGGTTTGCTGTGCTCTGCTTGTGTCAGCAGAAGGGTGGGGGTGGGGCGAGAGAGGAGCAGGGGCCAGTGATCTGTATATAATGACGAGATGCTCATGCTCGTTGTCCCAAAGATGGGCGACAAGCTTAGATCCAAAATAAGCCCATAGAAACGCATTGGGCTTATTTTGGACAGATTTCAGCGGGTGTGTGGGTTTGTGTCCCAAACCAACTTGCACTAGTTAGACAAACTTGTTGCTGCCATATGTTATCTATCATACCAGCTGGTAGTGCTTGTCTTGACTACATCAAATCGTTGTAAAGAAGCTAGCTACATTAGCCAGCTACACTATATATACACTTCAAATTAATGGATTCGGCTATTTCTTTTATTTTTTTATTTTTATTTTTTTTTACCCCCTTTTCTCCCCAATTTTCGTGGTATCCAATCACTAGTAATTACTATCTTGTCTCATCGCTACAACTCCCGTACGGGCTCGGGAGAGACGAAGGTCGAAAGCCATGCGTCCTCCGAAGCACAACCCAACCAAGCCGCACTGCTTCTTAACACAGCGCGCCTCCAACCCGGAAGCCAGCCGCACCAATGTGTCGGAGGAAACACCGTGCACCTGACCCCCTTGGTTAGCGCGCACTGCGCCCGGCCCGCCACAGGAGTCGCTGGAGCGCGATGAGACAAGCATATCCCTACCGGCCAAACCCTCCCTAACCCGGACGACGCTAGGCCAATTGTGCGTCGCCCCACGGACCTCCCGGTCGCGGCCGGCTGCGACAGAGCCTGGGCGCGAACCCAGAGACTCAGGTGGCGCAGCTAGCGCTGCGATGCAGTGCCCTAGACCACTGCGCCACCCGGGAGGCCCCGGATTCGGCTATTTCAGCCACCCGTTGCTGACAAGTGTATAAAATCAACACACAGCCATGCAATCTCCATAGACAAGCATTGGCAATAGAATGGCCTTACTGAAGAGCTCAGTGACTTTCAACGTGGCACCGTCATAGGATGCAACCTTTCCAACAAATCAGTTTATCAAATTTCTACCCTGCTAGAGCTGCCCCGGTCAACAATAAGTGCTGTTATTGTGAAGTGGAAACATCTAGGAGCAACCACGGCTCAGCCTCGAAGTTGTAGGCCACACAAGCTCACAAAACAGGACCGCTGAAGCGCGTCACTCGTAACAATTGTCTGTCCTCGGTTTTAACATTCACTACAGAGTTCCAAACTGCCTCTGGAAGCAACATTAGCACAATAACTGTTCATCGGGAGCTTCATTAAATGGGTTTCCATGGCCGAGCAGCCGCACACAAGCCTAAGATCACCATGCGCAATGCCAAGCATCGGCGGGAGTGGTGAAAAGCTTGCCGCCATTGGATTCTGGAGCAGTGGAAACGTGTTCTCTGGAGTGATGAATCACGCTTCACCATCTGGCAGTCCGACAGACAAATCTGTGTTTGGAGGATGCCAGGAGAACGCTACCTGCCCCAATGCATAGTGCCAAATGTAAAGTTTGGTGGAGGAGGAATAATGGTTCGGGCTAGGCACCTTAGTTCCAGTGAAGGGAAACCTGAACACTGCAGCATACAATGA
Source organism: Salvelinus namaycush (assembly GCF_016432855.1). Taxonomy (NCBI): domain Eukaryota; kingdom Metazoa; phylum Chordata; class Actinopteri; order Salmoniformes; family Salmonidae; genus Salvelinus; species Salvelinus namaycush. The sequence continues at coordinate 13,222,650 of NC_052325.1, forward strand.
CATTCTAGGCGATTCTGTGCTTCCAACTTTGTGGCAACAGTTTGGGGAAGGCCCTTTCCTGTTTCAGCTTGACAATGCCCTCATGCACAAAGCGCGGTCCATAGAGAAATGGTTTGTCAAGATCGGTGAGGAAGAACTTGACTGGCCTGCACAGAGCCCTGACCTCCACCCCATCGAACACCTTTGGGATGAATTGGAACTCCGACTGCGAGCCTGGCCTAATCGGCCAAAACATCAGTGCCAGTCCTCACTAATACTCTTGTGGCTGAATGGCAGAAAGTACCCGCAGCAATGTTCCAACAGCTAGTGGAAAGCCTTCCCAGAAGAGTGGATGCTGTTATAGCAGCGAAGGGAGGACCAACTCCATATTAATGCCCATGATTTTGGAATGAGATGTTCGACGAGCATGTAGTGTAAGTCATCTAGCTAGCTAAAGTAGCAAGGCTAATTGAGGCTATTTTTCTGCGCTTCCCATCCAATGTTTCCTTTTTATGGGACACACTCATAAAAACTGTAGAATGTAATAGTCTATCCTTGTAGGCTATGTAGCAATGTCACAGATACATATATTTCAGTGGCGGTTAGTGCCGTTTAAGATGTGTTTTTTTTTATGAGCATGGCCTTATTTCTATTACAGCATATTGGATGACTGTCATGTATATTCCATTCACCTAGTTCAATGTACTGTAACAGCCATAGGTTTTGGCTACAACACGATGCTCATATTTTCCCTATACCTATCATGAGGTTGCTACAACCTAGCCTATGAGTGATAGTTTACAATGTAGGTGCACACAGGTCGAGAGAAACATTTTAGGCAGACAGTGACACATGGACAGACAGTGACACATTCAATACCGCCTTGCACACTCTTGCCTGCATCGAGCTTATCTAGGTGTAATCATTAGTCCAACAGTTGCAAGCTAGAGTTTCTATTGGACAAATTAGGGTATGTTTATCCCCGTTCCGAAAGAAACGTTTTTCAACATAATCGGCAGGAATGAATACACCCCTGATCACGCGTAAACACAGTTTACTTTCATAGCAGCCATGTTGTATTCCTTCTCGCATCCAGCGCTCGCCTCCTCTCACCTTTTCCCTTCGCTCGTGTACTTCAATGGACAACACTGTATGTGACCAGGCGAAAAAACCTTTCCAAGCCAAACCATATCATAACTGCTACACACAGTCTACATCATTGTCACCATATTAGCTAAAGTAACGTCATAGTCAACATACTATAGCTAATAGAACTAACATGTTTGCTAGCACAGACTGGAATATGTTCCGGAATTCTTCCGATGGCATTGAGGAGTACACCACATCAGTCACTGGCTTTATCAATAAGTGCATCAAGGCTGTCGTCCCCACAGTGACTGTACGTACATACCCCAACCAGAAGCCATGGAAAGCTGCCGCTTTCAAGGAGCGGGACTCTAACCCGGAAGCTTATAAGAAATCCTGCTATGCCTTCCGACGAACCATCAAACAGACAAAGCGTCAATACAGAACTAAGTTCGAATCATACTACAATGACTCCGGCGCTTGTAGGATGTGGCAGGGCATGCAAACTATTACAGACTACAAAGGGAAGCACAGTCGAGAGCTGCCCAGTGACACGAGCCTACCAGACGAGCTAAATAAATTCTATGCTCACTTCGAGATAGGGAACACTGAAACATGCAATAGAGCATCAGCTGTTCTGGACAACTGTGTGATCACGCTCTCCGCAGCCAATGTGAGTAAGACATTCAAACAGGTCAACATTCACAAGGCCGCAGGGCCAGACGGATTACCAGGACGTGTACTGCGAGCATGCGCTGACCAACTGGCAAGTGTCTTCACTGACATTTTCAACCCCTCCCTGTTTGAGTCTAAAACCAACATGTTTCAAGCAGACCACCATAGTCCCTGTGCCCAAGAACACTAAAATAACCTGCCTAAATGACTACCGACCTGTAGAACTCACGTCTGTAGCCATGAAATGCTTTGAATGGCTGGTCATGGCTCACATCAATATCATTATCCCAGAAACCCTAGACCCACTCCAATTTGCATACCGCACCAACAGATCCACAGATGATGCCATCTCTATTGCACTCCACACTGCCCTTTTCACACCTGGACAAAAGGAACACCTACAGTTGAAGTCGGAAGTTTACATTAACACAATTAACACAACATTTAAACTCAGTTTTTCACAATTCTTGACATTTAATCCTAGTAAAAAATCCCCTGTCTTAGGTCAGTTAGGATCACCACTTTATTTTAAGAATGTGAAATGTCAGAATATTAGTAGAGAGAATGATTTATTTCAGCTTTTATTTCTTTCATCACATTCCCAGTGAGTCAGAAGTTTACATACACTCAATTAGTATTTGGTAGCATTGCCTTTTAAATTGTTTAACTTGGGTCAAACGTTTCAGGTAGCCTTCCACAAGCTTCCCACAATAAGTTGGGTGAATTTTGGCCCATTCCTCCTGACAGCGCGGGTGTAACTGAGTCAGGTTTGTAGGCCTTCTTCATCACACATGCTTTTTCAGTTCTGCCCACACATTTTCTATAGGATTGAGGTCAGGGCTTTGTGATGGCCACTCCAATACCTTGACTGTGTTGTCCTTAAGCCATTTTGCCACAGCTGTGGAAGTATGCTTGGGGTCATTGTCCATTTGGAAGACCCATTTGTGACCAAGCTTTAACTTCCTGACTGATGTCTTAAGATGTTGCTTCAATATATCCACATAATTTTACTTTCTCAAGATACCATCTATTTTGTTTAGTGCACCAGTCCCTCCTGCAGCAAAGCACCCCCACAACATGATACTGCCACCCCCGTGCTTCACGGTTGGGATGGTGTTCTTCGGCTTGCAAGCCTCCCCCTTTTTCCTCCAAACATAAGGATGGTCATTATGGCCAAACAGTTCTATTTTTGTCATTAGACCAGAGGATATTTCTCAAAAAGTACGATCTTTGTCCCCATGTGCAGTTACAAACCATAGTCTGGCTTTTTTATGGTGGTTTTGGAGCAGTGGCTTCTTCCTTGCTGAGCGGCCTTTCAGGTTGTCGATATAGGACTCATTTTACTGTGGATATAGATACTTTTGTACTTGTTTCCTCCAGCATCTTCACAAGGTCCTTTGCTGTTGTTCTGGGATTGATTTTCTCTTTTCGCACCAAAGTACGTTCATCTCTAGGAGACAGAATGCGTCTCCTTCCTGAGCGGTATGACGGCTGCGTGGTCCCATGGTGTTTATACTTGCGTACTATTGTTTGTACAGATGAACGTGGTACCTTCAAGCGTTTGGAAATTGCTCTCAAGGATGAACCATACTTGTGGAGGTCTACAATTTTTTTTCTGAGGTCTTGGCTAATTTCCTTTGATTTTCCCATGATGTCAAGCAAAGAGGTACTGAGTTTGAAGATGGGCCTTGAAATACATCCACAGGTACACCTCCAATTGACTCAAATGATGTAAATCAGCCTATCAGAAGCTTCTAAAGCCATGACTTCATGTTCTGTAATTTTCTAAGCTGTTTAAAGGAACAGTCAACTTAGTGTATGTAAACTTCTGACCCACTGGAATTGTGATGCAGTGAATTATAAGTGAAATAATCTGTCTGTAAACAATTGTTGGAAAAATTACTTGTCATGCACAAAGTTGATGTCCTAACCAACTTGCCAAAACTATAGTTTGTTAACAAGAAATGTGTTGAGTGGTTGAAAAATGAATTTTAATGACTCCAACCTAAGTGTATGTAAACTTCCGACTTCAACTGTATGTGAGAATGCTATTAATTGACTACAGCTCAAAATTCAACACCATAGTGCCCTCAAAGCTCATCACTATGCTAAGTACCCTGGGACTAAGCACCTCCCTCTGCAACTGGATCCTGGACTTCCTGACGGGCCGCCCCCAGGTGGTAAGGGTAGGTAACAACACATCCGCCACTCTGATCCTCAACACAGGGGCCCCTCAGGGGTGCGTGCTCAGCCCCCTCCTGTACTCCCTGTTCACTCTTGACTGCATGGCCAGGCACGACTCCAACACCATTAAGTTTGCTGATGACACAACAGTGGTAGGCCTGATCACCAACAACGATGAGACAGCCTATAGGGAGGAGGTCAGAGACCTGACCGTGTGGTGCAAGGACAACAACCTCTACCTCAGCGTGATCAAGACAAAGGAGATGATTGTGGACTACAGGAAAAGGAGGACAGAGCACGCCCCCATTCTCATCGACGGGCTGTAGTGGAGCAGGTTGAGAGCTTCAAGTTCCTTGGCGTCCACATCACCAACTAACATGGACCAAGCACATCAAGACAGTCACCCTCAGGAGACTGAAAAGATTTGACATGGGTCCTCAGATCCTCAAAAGGTTTTAAAGCTGCACCATCAAGAGCATCCTGACGGGTTGCATCACTTCCTGGTATGGCAATTGCTCGGCATCCAACCGCAAGGCACTACAGAGGGTAGTGCGTACGGCCCAGTACATCACCGGGGCCAAGCTTCCTGCCATCCAGAACTTCTATACCAGGCGGTGTCAGAGGAAGGCCCTAAAATTTCAAAGACTCCAGCCACGCTAGTCATAGACTGTTCTCTCTGCAACCGCACAGCAAGCGATACCGGAGCGCCAAGTCTAGGTCCAAGAGGCTCCTAAATAGCTTCTACCCCCAAGCCATAAGACTCCTGAATAGGTAAGCAAATGCCTACCCAGACTATTTGCATTGCCCCCCGCTCTGGAACGCTGCTGCTACTCTGTTATTACCTACATGTACATATTACCTCAATTACCTCGACACCGGTGCACCTGTACATTGACATTGACTCTGTACCGGTACCCCCTTTATATAGCCCCACTCTTGTTATTTACTGCTGCTCTTTAATTATTTGTTATTCTTATCTCTTACTTTTTTTTTAAATTAAGGTATTTTCTTAACTGCATTGTTGGTTAAGGGCTTGTAAGTAAGCATTTCACTGTAAGGTCTACACCTATTGTATTCGGCTCATGTGACAAATAAAATGTTATTTGATTTATTAAACCCGATACAATCATGCAGTAACGTTAGTGTACAGTCAGTAAGCAGTTTAGCACTGACACCGGCGGGCCCCGTGGCAATTAATTTGTTAAACCTAAACCTTACCTTGACTTGGAAGATTTCCAGTGTTGTGTTGCATAGCCAGCTAGCTAACATAGCATCCCTCTGTTTGAGCAGGGTGTTTGAGTAGGCTAAACTAGCTAGCTGCATTTGCTAGCTAAATAAGTGAAACTGAATTTAATTTTTTTTTTTTTTTATGAAATCTCTCTCGATCTCTCTATGGCTTCTCCTTCATTTTGGAACACTGTTCAACTATTTTATTTCTCTCTGAGTCAACTACTCACCATATTTTATGCTCTGCAGTGCTAGCTCTGTACCTTATGCTTTCAGTACTAGATTAATTCTCTGATTCTTTGATTGGGTGGACAACATGTCAGTTCATGCTGCAAGAGCTCTGATAGGTTGGAGGACGTTCTCTGGAAGTTGTCATAATTACTGTGTAAGTCTATGGAAGGGGGTGAGAACCATGAGCCTCCTAGGTTTTGTATTGAAGTCAATGTACCCAGAGGAGGACGGAAGCTAGCTGTACTCCGGTTACACCATGGTGCTATCCTACAGAGTGATGTTGAGGCTACTGTAGACCTTCATTGTAAAATAGTGTATTTTAATCAATTATTTGGTGGTGTGAATAGTTTTAACTTTTTAAATGTTCAACAATTTATTTTGTAATGTTTTATGGTTCTCCCCTTCCTCCTCTGAGTAGCTTCCACTGATTTTATTTAAATTTCAGACAAGGCCTTTAAAATAAAAGCCTATTTAAAAAATGAATACTCTCTTAAGTAATCGAATACCTATGTACGTTCAGATATTTGAATATTCAAATAACCGTACCCATCCCTAAATGTAATGATGATCTCTCCTCCCATCCTCACTCAGAGCGGCTGACAGAGGCTCTGCGTATGGGTCAGACGCCCTCCGTCTCTGCTCAGATGTTTCTGACGTTCCGTGTTCTTGTGCTGCGGATCTCCCCCCAGCACCTCACCTCCCTCTGGCCAATCATGGTCACAGAACTGGTGAGGAACAACCCCGCCCTGATGACATCACTTCCTGTCACTGTTGATTTCCTGACATGCATTGTTTTTAGCAGAGTTGTGGCATGTAAAAATAAAGTGTTTGTCCAGTCCTGTCTTCTAATGGCGTGTCTCTTCTCTCCGTTTGTCAGATCCGAATATTTGTTCGACTGGAAAAAGCCTTGTTGGACGAAAAAGAGGTGTCAAAGTGAGTCAGTCTACCCATCCATTATTTTATCTACATATATAATGTCAATGTATCAGGCAGTATCTCATGTGAATATCTTGACTATGTTTCATTCAGACTTATTGTGTTGTCTCTTGCTTTTTCTCTGTTCTCCTTCTACTCTGTCTTTCTCTGTCAGGTTGACTAAAGTTGTACGTGGAGCCATGGGGAACGGGCCATTGGCTTTCCCCCAGCCAGAGTTGGACATGTACCTGTCTGCATGCAAGTTCCTGGACACCGCCCTGGCCTTCCCCCCAGAGAAGATGCCCCTCTTTCAGATGTAAGAGCCTCATCGGCTTAGTATCTGCTTCGCATCTATGTAGGGTGTGCTTAGAATGATTACAATTGCATTCCATTCTCTCTGCTCTTGTGTGTGTGTCTGGTGTGTGCATGTGTGTCTAGGTATCGCTGGGCCTTTGTTCCAGAAGTGGATATGAGCTGCTACAGTGGCCCAGAGAATAGTCTCCTGGAGGGAGAGCAGGAGTGCAAACCCCATATTGTCAAAGTACTAGAGGCACTACACCAACGCTACGGAGTAAGGGAACACCCTACCTTGCACTATGCACACTCACACACACACACAGTCTTGTACGACTAATCTTGTGGGGACACACAATTCAGTACCATTCAAAATCCTATTTTCCCTAACCCCTAACCTTAACCAGTGCTCTTACCTTAACCCCAACCTCCTAGCTCCTAACCCTAAACCTAATTCTAACCTTAACCCCCTAGAAATAGCATTTGACCTTGTGGGGACCAACAAAATGTTTGTTTGTTAATTTACTATTCTTGTGGGGAGTTCTGATCCCCACAAGTATAGTTAAACATGTCCACACACACACAGACACTCTCACACAAAACTCACACACACATGCATATCGACAACGCAAACACATATACACACAGATACCAACACAACACAAACGCACATACACACGCGCACACACACACACTTTTACACTCATCATATGCTGCTGCTACTCTATTCTTTATTTGACTCTTCTTTATTTGACCCCAGTCAACTCTTAATTGCTGTTATTGTGAAGTGGAAATGTCTAGGAGCAACAACAGCTCAGCCGCAAAGTGGTAGGCCACACAAGCTCACAGAATGGGACTGCCGGGTGCTAAAACGCGTAAAAATAGTTTTTCCCTTAGTTGCAGCACTCACTACCGACTTCCAAACTGTGTCTGGAAGCAACGAGCAGGTTGTCAACATACTTTTGGTCATGTAGTGTACCTCTCACCTCTGCACATTGATCTGGTTCTGGTACTCACTGGATATACCTCCATTCTTGTGTATTTTATTCCTCACGTGTTACTATTTTATTATTATTATTTCTTAACTATGCATCGTTGGGAAGGGTTTGTAAGCAAGCATTTCATGGATAAGTCTACACCCATTGTATTCGGCGCATGTGACAAATACATTTTGATTTGAACACACACACCGTTATCGAGCAAAATAACACGTCCTTATATACACCATGATAACGAGCTGACTCAATCATGCAGTCCCATCGTCCCTTTCTGATGAGCACATGTATTTTCATTCCAGATGCTGAACGGGCTGAGCGAGGAGTCATCTACGGAGCGTCTGGAGTTCCCCCTCCTCACCCGTCGCTTTCTCACCTCCATCATCCAGCTTGCTCCCTTCCTCCATACACTCTGCTGTTCCTTCCAGGGCACTTCACCCAGCAGCCCTCCAGATTACCCTGTGACAGACTACCCTGCAGCCAACGCCGACCAAGTCCTGAAGAGACTGGAGCACATCACTGAGGAAGAGTTCCTAGACTCCATGGAGAGTTAGAACTCCACCAAGGATCTAAATCTTAGAACGTAGAGGAAATGAGAACTGGAACCATAGAAATGGAATGTGTAGAATGGGCACAACCACTGAAAGCAATGTTGTATTGTAGGTATATACCAGCTAAATTGTCATCTTTTGGGATGTTCTTTTGAATTTTGAATTGTTTACCTTACCTGGTTGAGATTTAACACGTCTATATAGGATATTCTACATTTGAGATACTCGAAAATAATCTAGAATTAACTGACACAAACTGGAATGGCAGTTGGGGCGGCAGGTAGCCTAGTGGTTAGAGCGTTGGACTAGTAACCGAAAGGTTGCAAGATCGAATCACCGAGCTGACAAGGTAAAAATCTGTCGCTCTGCCCCTGAACAAGGCAGTTAAACCACTGTTCCTAGGCCGTCATTGAAAATAAGAATTTGTTCTTAACTGACTTGCCTAGTTAAATAAAGGTGAAATACATTTTAAAAATTAGGCTCTCTCTGAGTACAAGTCTGAATGTGCTGACTTAAAATAAGAGTAGTACTGATACTAGCTAGCTTTTAGAGGTGACACTGGTCATAAAAGAAGCACCACTGTAACCACTGTAACAAAGAGAGAGACCGCAGTACTGACTACTAATTGCTCTACAAAGCTCTCCATAAACCTGCTCCCTCCTATTAGCATATGTTGTAATATATTGCAATGAGACAGGAGTAGATGAGTATACCTGCTGGTCAGTGACTATGGGACCTCTAAGGCTTTTAATAGAGGATGGTTGATTTTTTTTATGTTTAAAAAGCTCTGCTTGTCATCAATCATGTCACAGTTTTATTTGTGGGTAAATTCTTTAATTGGATTTGTGTGCATAGTAATACCTCTAGATATCTAATATAAGTTAAATAACGTGTGGTATTTGTTCATTGGGAGTCTGTCTATTTTTAGGTGTTTTGTGGAATGTTTGGACATATGGTGCTTTCAAAGCAACTCAGAATCTCTGAAATTTGACTTGGAAACTAGTTGTAGAATGATGAGGCCCAAGTTTCTAGAATCAACCAATAGGAAGCTCTATGCAAACAAATGTAAATTAACTCAGAGGTTCAGTTTACCACTTGTCATGAATACACCATTACCACTCAACACAATTTTATTCTTCAAATGTGAATGCTTAACTAAACTATGTAAATGTTTGACCTCCTGAAAATGATTACTTGTTAATATCCGAATTAATATATCATGGTCTGCAAATAAAACATTTAAAAATGGCCACCAGACTATTTACATTGATACCCCCCCTTTGATTTTACACCACTGCTACTCACTGTTTATTATCTATGTATAGTCACTTTACCCCTACTTACAAGTACAAACTACTTCAACTAACCTGTATCCCCTAACACGGATAACTCTGGGCCAATTGTGCGCCGACCTATGGGATTCCCAATCACGGCCGGTTGATACAGCCCAGGATCGAACCCGGGTCTGTAGTGATGCCTCTAGCACTACGATGCAATGCCTTAGACTGCTGCGCCACTCAGGATCCCAATAGCATATTGTATGCAGGTTTTATAACTGTTTATCAAAGCCAATTCTTCCTTTGGCCGCCTTTCCTTTCAGTTCTCTGCTGCCAATGACTGGAACGAACTGCAAAAATCACTGAAGCTGGAGACTCATATCTCCCTCACTAGCTTTAAGCACCAGCTGCCGGAGCAGCTCACAGATCACTGGACTTGTACATAGCCCATCTGTAAATAGCCCATCCAACTACCCCATCCCCATACTGTATTTATTTATGTTACGGATACAGGTATTCTGTGTGTATCCTGTGTGTATTTCTTTTCTCTCCTTCTCCCCTACTCACAGGTGACAATCATCATTCCCCAATCAGTCATCAATCAGTCGCTAATCAGAAGACACCTGCTCCTTTTCTCCTACCCAATCACAGTCCCTTTCCCTTGGGTTAAAAACCCTGTCAGTTGTTTTCTCTGGAGCTCGATCTCTTTGTGTAGCAATCTCTGTAAATGCCATATGTTTGTAGATCTCTTGTGTGGTTTAGGATACATGTCACTTTGTCCCCACCTGTGAGTATTGTTTTTGGTTATGGTGTTTGATGGTGGGGAAAGGGGGTAACCAGACAGGTCGCCCATGGGCATACACTACCCGTAGGTAAACTTTGTTAAATACACTAGTTAGAACTGGGTGGACCACCCACTGTATTTTTAGTTGTTGTTTAAATAGGCTATTCTAGCTTAGGGGTGCTTTTTCTTTCCTTGGGTCCAGCTCAGCCCCTTTTATAAAATAATAATCTAGGGAGGCAGGTGTTTGTTCTGGGTCAATACCAGCTTCTCTCTTTTAAATTAAAATCAATTGGTTCATGAATAAACAGAAATTAAGTTATTCTTCAACACTCCAAAGAGTGTTCAGTTTGATTCACCCTGTTACACCCACCAAATGGAGAAAACGTACCTCAAAGTCTGTTCCAGAACATTTTGGGGTAACATGTAGTTCAGTACAAACTGTTCTGCAACATAGCAGTTGTTCCATCGAACTGAAAGCACCCCTGACTTGTCCCACAAGCTGACCTCTACTAAAGAAATTACCTAGATAATAGCATTTTAGTCAGTTAAATACAACAAAACATTATTTATAAAAAGCAAATGTTTTTAACACTATTTTGTTTACATTCATGATAACCATAAACTAAAAGTACAGTTGATGGAGCTTGTGTGAATTGGCATTTTTCAACGTGTTCAAAGAAAGTGAATACATTTAACTGGTAATTACCACCTTCCCACTTGGCTATAAATGCAGCATTATTATTCAAAACACCCGCTCAGCCCAGCTGGATGGTGCCCCACCGCTAGGCTTGTGCATGTATACATTTAACTGGTAATACCACCTTCCCACTTGGTTCTGAACGCAGCATTATTATTCAACACACCCGCTAGGCCCAGCTGGGTGGTTCCCTCGCGCTAGACTTGTGCATGTTGTCCCTTCTGCATTTCGGAGAAGATGGCGTCGCAGAGAGGAGTCCCTATAAGTAAGGTAGGCGTTAACATGATATTTTACTTTTACAGTATCTAGCCACAACCTGTTGACATTATGCTATGTAGAAGTAAATTATATGCAGTTGCTTCTGATTATAGTGATTAAACTAATCATCGAAATCATAGCACGTTTTTGGTCTCGATCAGTAGTTTTTACCTGATAAAGTAGAATCCTGTTGAATAAGTATTTTAAGTACCGTTTATATTCCTAAAACATATAGAAGATTATACTGTTGCTGTTTCCTATTATCATGGCTTTTTTATTTATGGCCCACTGTCCAAGCGCCGGTTTTAAATGTTCAAATTAATAATCAATATGCTGAAATAAGTTGTGATATTTTGAATACGTAAAAGTTACTGCCTACACACACGTATCACACTTGTGTTTAGAATATTTGTATTTGGCAAATTCGTAGCCTACCTTCTAACCTGCACACGCAGCAATATTTACCAAGCGGTCACTCAAGGCTGGAATTGATCGCTTGTTCTACTGTAATCAATAGTGCGCGCAAATATACCAGTCACGTCGATATTGTGTTTAAGTCAATAGAACTGGGACAATAACCGCTGGGACATGTACGGTTTGCACACATTTTACAGACAAACTCAAAGAACTTTGGTATAGGCTACTACTTATGCCTGTCAAGAGATGACAACCTGTCGTAGCCATGTATCACTTATATTTCTGTAAGAACGTTATTTCGATAGATGGCCAGGAAAAAACACGTTTTTTACTGGATAATTTAAACAAATCACCACCTCCATAATGGTTTCTAGATAGCGACAGGGGTTGGCTTTCATTTCAATGATAAACCCTTAAGTCCGTGACTTAATGTGAGCCCAGGACTTTTAAGGGAGTATCGCCTGACTTTTTTTTTCTAGCCACGGTGGTCTGAAAATGGCAGCTCCATTTCCAATGCCGCATTCAAAACAACTGGGAACTCTGAACTGGGAAATTTCCGACTTCCGAATTCAGTGCGTTCAAGACAACTGGGAAGTCTGGGGAAAAAACGAGTTCCGACTGGGAAAAAATTGAAAACTCTGAATTCCAATTCGGGAACACGGGCCTCTTTCTAGAACTCCATCTTTCCGAACTGAAGATCACTGACATCATGATTCGACCTCGTTTTTTTCCGAGTTCCCAGTTGTCTTGAAAGCACTGTTGGTTAAGGGCTTGTAAGTAAGCATTTCACAGTAAGGTCTACACTTGTTGTATTAAAGTTTGATTTGATTACCAATCTGAGGTAAAGGGGATGTGTATTTCCTTTAATTCGTGTGTGGTGAAGTAGTAACACGTTCTGTCTACTATAGGGAAATGAGCGTAATATAGAATAATCAAATGTTATTGGTCACATACACATGTTGTAGCTCCAACACTCACTTCTCCAAATCAAAGCGCCAGATTTGTTCCCACTACTAGACATTCCAGAGGCAAAGTCAAAATTGATGAATACAAAATGTTCCTTTTTGGTCTTAATTCAAGGTAAAGGTTAGTATTGTGGTTAGGGTTAGGTTTAAAATTGGATTTTAACCTGTTTGGGCTGCAAGCCCGACACCGGTACACTTATGACAACAGCCAGCTCAAAGTGCAGGGCGCGAAATTCAAAAGATATTTTTTTTTAAATATTTAACTTTCACACATTAACAAGTCCAATACAGCATATGAAAGGTACACATCTTGTGAATCAAGCCAACATGTCCGATTTTTAAAATGTTTTACAGGGAAGACAAAATATGTAAATCTATTAGCTAACCACGTTAGCAAAAGACACCACTTTTCTTACTCCATCAGTTTCTTACTCCATCACTAGCTATCACAAATTCGACCAAATAAAGAAATAAATAGCCACTAACCAAGAAAAAACTTCATCAGATGACAGTCTGATAACATATTTATTGTATAGCATATGTTTTGTTCGAAAAATTTGCATATTTCAGGTATAAATCATAGTTTACATTGCAGCTACATTCAGAAATTGCACCGAAAGCAGCCATAATATTTACAGACACCAACGTCAAATACCTAATTACTCATCATAAAACATTTCTGAAAAATACATAGTGTACAGCAATTGAAAGACAGGCATCTTGTGATTCCAGACAATATTTCCGATTTATTAAATGTTTTACAGCGAAAACAAAATGTAGCGCTATATTAGCGTAGCCACAATAGCCAGAAACACTTGGGCGCCCACGACCAGTTCACATGCACGACAGATATTAGAAATAGCATCATAAAATGTTTCTTTCTTTTGGTGATCTTCCGTCAGAATGTTGGACAAGGTGTCCTTTGTCCAGAAGAGTCGTTGTTTTGATCTGGAACGGCAAATATCCCTCTTCATTTAGCATGGGCACTTGCCAAGTGGTACGGATCTCTCCAACGTCAACAAAGTCAGAGAACGGAACACGGCAAAACTCCCGAAAAAATTTCAATAATCTGATTAAACTATATTGAAAAAACATACGTTACTATGATATGGTCACGTATCAAATAAAATCTAAGACGGAGATGTTAGTCGTTCATAACGACAGCTAAACAGAAGGCATATCCATGTCCAAGTCGCGCGCTTCAGAGTACCGGAAGTGGACGGTCACGTCAAAGAAATAGCTTTTATTCCACCTCAGACCAAGATAAACACAAAATTTCTTCTCTCACATCCTCTTGACACCCAGAGGAAGGCGTAAGAAGTGTACGTAGACTCTTACGTATCATGACCATGTATAGGCAGGAAGTTGAACAGAGCATATATTTCTGACATTCCACTTCCTGGTCAGGAAAAGTGCTGCATAATGAGTTCTGTTTCACTCAGAGAAATAATTCAAACGGTTTTAGAAACTAGAGTGTTTTCTATCCAATAGTAATAATAATATGCATATTGTACGAGCAAGAATTGAGTACGAGGCCGTTTGAAATGGGCATCTTTTATCTGGCTACTCAATACTTTCCCTTGCAGCCATAACAGGTTTTAAGAGATAAATTGTAGAAATAGGCAGTATTTACAGTTTTGCCGCTTGCCCAGATAGTGAGAAACCTCCAGATTGGCGACGCATCCAGCTACAGATTATGCATGCTGACGCTGCTTGGTCTGCGAACCTCTAAGTGCATGCAGGTGCTTCTCAGATGGTATGTGCACACGCAACCTGTAGATGTTTGTTGGTTGTGTGTATTGCGTGAGTCGCTAGCTTTGTTCCAAGGCACCAGTCGGTGTACTAGCTCTGGTCCGGGGCGTTATGCTAACCACTGTTGCTTGTGCAGCTAGCTAGTACACACTACTTAGCTAGCTAGTACAAACTACTTAGCTAGCTAGTACACACTACTTAGCTAGCTAGTACACACTACTTAGCTAGCTAGTACACACTACTTAGCTAGCTAGTACACACTACTTAGCTAGCTATAGTACCTAGCTTCTAATGCTACAAGTAATTTCACCACCAGTGCGGGATGGTGGCGGTAAAACACCATCCTTTCTGGCATCAGTAGACCTATCTGAGCTGGTATGTCTCACAGTCTGTGTCCTGAGAAAGTATCTGCTGGAGCCAGACCCTATTGCCTTAAACCAATGACTGAATGGACAAAGCCATCATCACTTGACACCATTCATTTCTATGTGAGGACTCAGACTGCAAGTGGGTTCATCACCACCTTCAACTGTATCCCAATTTTTGTTCATTATGCACCCATTAAAACTTTACACACAATGACTGTTCTGTTGTACTAGCAAATGGGTGACAATATACATTGTTCTGTTTACTCTATAACTAGACCAGATCCAGTTGACAAATGCATATAGGCCAATGAACAGGTTAAATGTAGTGAAATACAGGGGATTCTATTCATCTGGCCGGGTAGGCGTAGTTTGCACCGGGTGAAAAGTGATTGTATTCATTTTGGAACCAGGCTGCCATGCAGGGCTGAGCCGGATGCCCCGTTCTGGCCTACTGCGAAATCAGCTCAAAACAAAAGTGACGTAGGTTAAGCACATGGAGTAATGAGTAGGATTAAGGATTCTTCACATGCAAAAGTGATTGCTTTTGATAACTCTTTATCTCGTTTGAAAATTCAAATATATTCTATGGAAAAGAGATGTTTCTGAACGATGGATCAACCACCCAACTTTGGAGTGGTTGAAAGGAGCTAGCTAGTAGTTCCTGCAGACTTCTAATAATTGTGCTCAGCTAAAACTACACACAGAGACATAAAAATGGTATCATTTAGTTTGTGACTTTGGGTAAGTAAGAAAAATGGCTTAATTGACAATCCAAAGTATCCCTTTTAGTAGACCGGAACTGTGACCATTTTTTCCAATGGTAAACGGCCAGTGTAAGACATCTTCTATTATCCACCATCTTTGAATGCATTTGAAGCCAAGGGAGTCGGCAATGATGGCGTCTCATGGAGACATAGGTCGCGTTCCTCTGCCCAGGAGTTGCTGACATGCCAGATCTAAACAATGCCTGGATAGGTATTTTATGTGTCAGCTAACCACATATGCTATAGCAATCTGGTGCCCGACGGCACAGTCTGTGGCACACAACCATTGGTTGATGCATGTAATGTCTTAGTGTAACTGGTGTGAAATTCCTAGCTAGTTAGCGGTGGGCACTAGTAGTATTTCAATCAGTGACGTCACTCACCCTGAGACCTTGAAGTGGTTATTTCCCTTACTCTGCAAGGGCCACAGCTTTTGTGGAGCGATAGGTAATGATGTTTTGTCGGAGGCAGTTGTGTTCAGAGAGTCTGTGGTACGAACCCAGGTTGGGGCGATGAGAGGGACGGAAGCAAGATTGTTACATTGATGTTGTTGACTCGGATTACTGGTTGTTGCAGAGAACTAGGAGGTTAAAAGGGGGCTAGCTAGTTAGCAGTGCATGCTAGTAGCATTTCAATCAGTGACTTCACTGGCTCTGAGACCTTGAAGTAGTTGTTTCCTTTCCTCTAAAGCTTTTGTGGAGTAATATTGATTTAAGGACATCTAGTGTAATAGAAATCAAATTTTATTTGTCACATACACATGGTTAGCAGATGTTAATGCGAGTGTAGCGAAATGCTTGTGCTTCTAGTTCCGACAATGCAATAATAACCAACGAGTAATCTAACCTAACAATTCCACAACTACTACCTTCTACACACAAGTGTAAAGGGATAAAGAATATGTACATAAAGATATATGAATGAGTGATGGTACGGCACAGGCAAGATGCAGTAGATGGTATAGAGTACAGTATATACATATGAGATGAGTAATGTAGGGTATATTGGCATAGTTTAAAGTGGCTAGTGATACATGTATTACATAAAGATGCAGTAGATGAGAGTACAGTATATACATATACATATGAGATGAGTAATGTAGGGTATGTAAACATTAAGTGGCATTGTTTAAAGTGGCTAGTGATACATTTTTACATTTCCCTAATAATAGATGCAACTATTGGTATGATGATTGTATTTGATTTATAGATTTTTACACAAAGATTGGCCACGAATATTGGCAGTGTATCTTTCGTATTTCCAAAACCGTATCGCAAGCGTATTAGTAGAGCGTTTGGGAAGTGTCTGGGCATTTGCGTCTGACGGCATGTAGGAACATGGAATGACCCAATGTAATGCAGTTGGAGTCATGATTGGCACACCCCCATCAGAGAGCGAGACACAGCTGCATGTGAGCTCTCACATTTTTCAACATGTTTTTTACAAAAGGATAGATTTGAAGTTAGATAAACTTGATTTTTCAGCAGGTACATGTGCAGGATGCTACCCTCTACAGCATGGCCTTCACTCCAGATCAAAACTGAATGCTAAGTTAAGGCTCCCAGGCTTGCAAGGACAGACCAGATACAAATCCAATTAGCACTAAGGTGTGAAGTAAATGGTGTCGAGGCCTTTGGGCCCAACAGGAGGAGTCTTTGAAGCGTCCTCTGAAGCCCCCTCCTACTGTTCAAAGACCATTCACTGGCATTTTCTACAAGAAATCTGCCTCCAGAAATTAAAGCTTCTCCCAAGTGGGTATGACACCTACTCCCGTTGCCTGCTGCTTGGATTCCACTTGGAGATGTGTTCACCGTCTGCCCTGGCCTGTCTCCCCCTGTCTGGTACAGGTACCCCCACCACACTCAGCCCTCTCTCCTGAGCTGTCGCTCGCTTCCAGCACTCACACTTTTGGGGCGAGTGACTCTGAACTTACAATGGCTAGCCACAAGTCGTTATATATATTTTTTTAAATTATTGTTTACACTGACATTTGGCCTCCCATCCTAACCACCTCTTGCCAGCTTTGGATTCATGTTGCCTGATGAAATTGCTATACAATATGATCTTGTTGCCATCTGATGCACATTCAGATATCATACGTTACGTACGCCTCTAGGAAGAGGGAACGCAACACCCTGCTACAACTCAACTCCCCGTGGAGTGAAAGAGGTATGGGACTGTAGGTGCGAGTAAGGATGACAAAGGCAGAGATTGGTACCGTTTACAGGGAATTTATTCCATCACACGGTACATTTGGGGAAAAGGGGCTGAACGGAACCAAAGCAAAGAAAGTAAATGTCAAAGGCAAAGCCCCCTCTCCTACCTTATCTGCCTACCCACCTAACTTAGCACCACCTGGTGCGCTAACCAAAATAAAGGGGGTGGTCCACCCAGGTCTTACCTAGTATGTATAGACAGTAAATACTACTGGTTATGTATGCCAGCAGGCCTCTTGCCTAAGCACTCCATATGTCCCTTCCCCCCTGGGAACAAATGAAACAGAATACAAACAATTACTATAATCAAAAACAGTCCCTTTGTCATAGATGTACCTTAGCAGGACCGACTATAAAATACTGCCAACAAATTATACTTCTGCGCAACAACCAACACAGGATATAACAATAAGCTCTCTGAGAAACAACCAACACAGGATATAACAATAAGCTCTGAGAAACAACCAACACAAGATATAATAATCAGTGCTCTGTCAGCAACATAGGACATACCAATCAGCTCTAGTCTCTCAGCAACAACCAACACAGGACATACTAATAATCTCTCTAACAAAGGAACACTGACTTTTTCTAGCTGGAGAAGGAGTCTGTAATGGGATGCAGCTGTATCCTCTGACGAGAGGGCGGGGTCAGCTCCAATTAGCAATGGGGCCAACCAATCAGCTGCTTGGGGGAATTTCAGGAAGCCATCCTGAAAAACACACATACAAACAAAACCACAACACAGAAACTGGGGAACGTAACATACGTCAGCAATGCAGAGCTCTCCCTGTCCTATGGCATGCCTTGATTGTGTTACTGTTGATGATATCTGGAAATGTGTATGTACACCCTGGCCCATCTACTGTTGCTAGCCCCAATTCTGACTTGTGCTCTGATATCTGATTTCTGCCCTCATAAAAGCCTGGGTTTTCTGCACGTTAACACTAGAAGCTTATTACCTAAAATGGATCAAATGAAAGTGTGGGTTCACAGCTCCAATCCAGATGTGTTGGTCATTACTGAGACATGGTTAAGGAAGACTGTTTTGAACACTGATGTTAACCTTTCTGGTTATAACCTTTTTCGGCAAGACGGATCTTCCAAATGTGGGGGAGTGGCATTCTTTACCAAGGAACACCTTCAGTGCTCGGTTGTCTCCACCAAGTCTGTCCCGAAACAACAATTTGATTTGCTGGTTTTAAGCATTAAACTTTCAAATAGCTCTTTGTTGACTGTTGCTGGGTGCTATTGTTCTCCATCAGCACCGGCCTGTACCCTACCTGCCCTAAGCTCTCTCCTGGCCCCATACACTAACTCTGAATTTGTCCTGCTAGGTGACCTAAACTTGGACATGCTTAAACCACCAGACCAAGTCCTAAAGCAATGGGACTCCCTAAATCTTTCTCAGATTATTACCAATCCCACAGGGTTTGACTCCAAACACCCAGAAAAGGCTACTCTCCTCTGTTATCCTCACAAATAATCCTGATGGGTATCAGTCTGGTGTTTTCTGTAATGACCTTAGCGATCACTATTCACCGGCTAAGGAGTATTGGTGTCTCTCTCTGAGGGGTCTTTGGGCTGGTTTGCTAACTACCTCTCTCAGAGTGCAGTGTATAAAGTCAGAACATCTGCTGTCTCAGCCACTGCCTGTCACCAAGGGAGTACCCCAAGGCTCGATCGTAGGACCCACGCTCTTCTCAGTTTACATCAACAACATAGCTCAGGCAGTAGGAAGCTCTCTCATCCATTTATATGCAGATGATACTCAGCTGGCCTCTCCCCGGATTTTGTGTTAAATGCTCTACAACAAAGCTTTCTTAGTGTCCAACAAGCTTTCTCTACCCTTAACCTTGTTCTGAACACCTCCAAAACAAAGGTTATGTGGTTTGGTAAGAAGAATGCCTCTCTCCCCACAGGTGTGATTACTAGCTCTGAGGGTTTAGAGCTTGAGGTAGTCACCTCATACAAATATTTGGGAGTATGGCTAGACAGTGCCCTGTCCTTCTCTCAACACATATCAAATCTGCAGGCTAAGGTTAAATATAGACTTGGTTTCCTCTATCGTAATCGCTCCTCTTTCACCCAGCTGCCAAACTAACCCTGATTCAGATGACCATCCTACCCATGCTAGATTATGGAGACATAATTTATAGATCGGCAGGTAAGGGTGCTCTCGAGATGTTCTTCACCATTTGGCCATCAGATTTGCCACCAATGCTCCTTATAGGACACATCACTGCACTCTATATTCCTCTGTAAACTGATCATCTCTGTAGACCAGTTGCAAGACCCACTGGTTGATGCTTATTTATAAAACCCTCTTAGGCCTCACTCCCCTTATCTGAGATATCTACTGCAGTCCTCATCCTCCACATACAACACCCGTTCTGCCAGTCACATTCTGTTAAAGGTCCCCAAAGCACACATCCCTGGAACGAGCTGCAACAAACACTCAAACTGGACAGTTTTATGTCCGTGTCTCATGGACACTCTTACTGACAGTTGTGGCTGTTTTGTGTGATGTATTGTTGTCTCTACCTTGCCCTTTCTGCTGTTGTCTGTTCCCAATAATGTTTGTACCATGTTTTGTGCTGCTACCATGTTGTTCTGTTGTGTTGCTACCATGCTGTGTTATCATGTGTTGCTGCCTTGCTATGTTGTCTTAGGTCTCTCTTTATGTAATGTTGTCTCTATTGTTGTGGTGTGTTTTGTCCTATATTTATATTGTATACATTTTTTATCCCAGGCCCCCGTCCCCGCAGGAGGCCTTTTGGTAGGCCGTCATTGTAAATAAGAATTTGTTCTTAACTGACTTGCCTAGTTAAATAAAGGTTAAATAAATAATATAATAAAAATAAGGGCAAGAGTAGGCCTAACTTAATCCAGGAGGTGGTAATATGCAAAAAATAAAATCCCATTTCATGTCAGCATTTGTATATTGTAACTCTAATCCTCTGCCCCTTCCTTTACAGCTATGTCCAAAGTTCCTCCACACAAACTCCACCAGCCACACCTGGCCCTTCAGCGCCATCGCTGAACTAATAGGTGAGTCATCGTCATATTGTCCAATCACAAAACCAGTGTTTTCCAACCTTTTTTAACCCTGATATACATTGATGGGATAAAACATTCTAAGGCACACCTAAAATGTCCCTATTCGTTTATTTAGTGGTAATACCCTCCCTGCAAACAATAATGAGTCGTTAGGAAATGGTCACCTAAAATCGTCAGGATGTTGTGTCCGGGTCCCCTGGAGGTTTTGTCTATTTCTAGCTTGGTTCCGGGGATGTCTCCAAGAACTTTTTAGGATGTTCTTGGGACGTTGTATCATGGTCCCCTGGTGGATTTGTCTAGTTCCCGGTTGGTCCTGAGTATGTCACCGAGGACGTTCTTGGGATGTTGTGTCATTATCCCCTGAAGGTCCACCGAATGTTATTTGGACGTTGTCATGGACCCCTGGAGGTTTTTGACTAGTTTCCGGTTTGTCTCAGGGATGTCACCTGATGGTCGCAAAAATGAAATCAATGAGCGAATACTCCGATTAATTGATAACTAAAATAGCAGTGCAGATGGCACTCTTTTGCTAAATGCAGAGATTAATGAATGTGTCCATCAATCTCTCCTTCTCTTATCTCCATCTTTCTCTGTGTCCCTTTATCTCACACTCTTGATTTCCTTCCATATCCTCACTATTCTTAACCCATCACACTATTTCTGTCTTTTTACCTCTACCTGGAGCAATAAAGGCTTAGGATATATTCATATATTTCATCAGCCAGTGTCTCCCATCTACTCAGTACACACACACACACACACACACACACATTGCCAACCCCCCCACCCCCACCAGTATGGCTTTGGACAGGCCTTTGGATTCAAGCCTACTCCAGACAGAATAATGGAGAGAGGGTGGGCTAGGCAATAACATATAGTAGTACAAAAATTGCAGTAGGGAGGAAATGTGAAAAGGAGATGGCTGGATTAATAGAGAGATTGATTTGAAAATAGTTGGGGAGAGTGGGAGACCAGACCACATGTTTGTGTTAGCCTGATGTTACAGTAGTGTCTTGAGGATATAGCATCAGTATACGAGGCTGGGGTTCCATCCTCCGTGACAGCTGTCCCAGACAGGCTGTTCTAAAGGAGAAAACACATTGCACCGAATGACGGTCTGCCTTTCGCTCGCAGTTCGTTCAGCTTTTTGTGATTTCGGTACCAACCCCCGGTAGGCGTCAACATTTGCAGCCGTCTCTAGATGACGAATTGATTTGCAGTCAATATGCAAATGAAGGCTGTCACTTTGTTCAGAGGTATGTACTCTTGGTCTGCAAACGCTACCAGTGTGTCCAAGCCTTAATGGTTCACATTGCACAATCAACAAAGGGGGACATGTTCTATCTATCACACTTTACCATACACCATTTTGAATGTAGAATTTCTGGGGGGGGTCTAAACCCCTCGTGGTGTGGTAATTTTCCACAGCAGTAGCAACACAGCTGGTAAGTGGAGGGTTTGGCTTGGATGTGCCGGCTTGGCCATAGTCTTGTTCTCATTGAAAAGCAATAAGAAGGTGTCATGAGTGGTCTAGTATAGGGTTTTATCATCTACACTATGAAAGGGACTGGTTATTTGCACAGCAACCTACTGTAATAACAATATTCTTTATGTATCAAAGTAATTGTCAGTATTATATGTATGCACCAATGCTTACATCCTCTATCTATCTTTCACCAGACAATGCCTATGATCCTGATGTTAACGCCAAGCAGTTCTGGATTGATAAGACCCAGATCAAAGACCAAGACTGCCTCATCTTCATGGACAATGGAAATGGATTGGACTATGAAAAGATGCACAAGATGCTCAGGTATGGACAGTTTTTCAACGACTGCCACTACTTCAGCAGGGTAAATCAGGTTAGATCTAGACAAAAGTCCTGCAGAGACCTCCCTTGGGACCATCACAAGACGTCCTGACAACTGGTATATTGATGAATGTTCTGAGAATGTCCTAAAAACGCTTGACACATCCTCTGTAATGTCAAGGGAACTTACAGGGAACTTACAGGGAACTAGGAAGTCCCCTAGAGAATGTTCCCCTTAGGACCATTATTTTATGTTTTAAAGGAAATACAGATGTTCAGAGCACGTCCTGAAAACATCCTAAGGGATGTCCCCGGAACAAACCAGGGACAAGTCTTATGCTGTACTATAAGAATGCACGTTTACGATTGATGTACACAAAAATAGCATGTTTCCTTCTTTTTCTCTTTCAGTTTCGGTTACAGTGATAAGAGGGTCATAAATGGCAAATACCCGATTGGTCTCTATGGTAACGGCTTCAAGTCCGGGTCCATGCGTCTGGGGAAAGATGCCATTGTGTTCTCCAAGTCGCAAGACGGAGACACCATGCAAGTAGGCATGCTCTCCCAGAGCTACTTGGCACAGATCAAAGCAGACGAGATCATTGTGCCCATCATCTCCTTCCAATGTGTCCCACACAGCCAGTATAAGTATATCCTTTTATAGAGAGACTATACACATACACATAGTGACCAAACTGTCATCACCTCCAAACAGGTTGGATTTAGATCCCTCTATAGATGTGCATGTACAGTGTTATTTTATAGTGCCAACCTTAAATACTGTTAGCTATTTGTCTATCTACCTTTTGTGTTGTCCCTGTGTGTTGTCCTTGACTTCCGGTGCACTCTATGTGAATGAGAAGCACAAGGCTAGTCTGCAGGACATCCTGCGCTACTCTATCTTTAATACTGAGAACGAGCTGCTCGAGGAGCTCAAAGCCATCAGCTCCACAGGCTCCTCGGGAACACGCATTATCGTCTGGAACCTGCGCAGGTCAGACACACACATGCATTCTCTTCCCTTTCCTTCTCCACATCTATTGGGTTTTGCTATGTGGAATTTTACTTTCAAATGTCACTTCTCCCTCTGCCTCTATGAATGCCCTTGGTTGAATTTTCGGTTTCACTTCTGTTTTCCCCATAATCAAAACCTAAAATTCCACCATTAGGGGTTGACAGAGGCCCTTTTTGAAGTGTGGAGTAAGTACAACTGTTGAGTAAGAGTCTATACAGTAAGTGTTTGTTATTGTCCACAGGACGATAACAGGTCCGACAGAATTTGATTTCACGACATTCAGCGACGACATCAAAATCCCATTGGATGTATTGGAGAGCACCATTGAGCAATACAGACAGTCAGAGCTGCTCACAAAACCAGAGAGTTACTACTCACTACGTGTAAGTGATGACTGAGTATACTGATTATAATGTTATTGATTTACCATACAGCATTTTGCACAACAGATCATAACTTGAGTTAGAACTTCTAAGGTTGACTCAAATACAGTGCCTAGTGAGTCTACACACCCCTTGCACAGTCTTCACATTTTGCTGCCGTAAAATTCAATCTGACTGATCTTCACAACCTACTCCAAATTTTCAAAGTGAAAGAAAATTATAGAAACTTTCCCAGATTAACCCTATATGCATAACCATGCTAGCAATTGAAAGGGAAAGGTTAGGAGATTATGGGATAATTATTAGACCAAAGTTGAGGACACACCATTTCACCTGACACAAGACTGAATCCAAACATTGCGCTTTAAACCTAAACTTAGAACGTACACTCTCATCAAAGAGAACTACACCCCTGAACCAAATGTTTGCCTGAACCTAACAAAAATCTAAAGGTCGGTTTGTGCCGATCCGTCACCCTCCCTCTGGCTATAGAGATGGGTAGATTTAACAGAGTGCCTGAAGAGGAAAGACTTTGCCTGCTGTGTGATCTTGGGAAAATCGAAAACAAAGTCCATTTAGTGTTTCTATTGCCCTCTGTATAACGATCTGAGACCATGTTTTTTAGTTGTTGATAACCCTGAAGGATTCTGGTTACGGGACGAGCAGAGGCTTGAATTTTGTTTTAGACAGGGCGTGTTTGTTAACAATGCCTGGAGGAGAATGAGAAATGTACTGTTTGTAGTGTGGCTAGATGGTAGCTGTACTTGCCATGATCATTGTATGCATATAATTTTAAAATATTATTTTGTTCTGTAGTGTCTTGGAAGCCCCTTTGGTGCCCTGTAGGTTTATGACACTTAATATCATATCAATACACTTAACATTTACTGTACCTTTTGCCGCATTTGTTGAAAACGAAATCAGAAAATACTCTTGATACATTTAGTAACATGATAAGAATATAGGTAGGTGCAAAACACCCCAAAAAATGGAGGGTTTGAGTGAGAGGACAAAAACAATAGATACTTATATTATATATATATATATATATATATATATATATACAGTTGAAGTCAAAAGTTTACATACACCTTAGCCAAATACATTTAAACTCAGTTTTTCACAATTCCTGACATTTAATCTTAGTAAAAATCCCCTGTCTTAGCTGACCTAAGGATCACCACTTTATTTTAAGAATGTGAAATGTCAGAATATTAGTAGAGAGAATTATTTATTTCAGCTTTTATTTCTTTCATCACATTCCCAGTGGATCAGAAGTTTACATACACTCAGTAAGTATTTTGTAACATTGCCTGTAAATTGTTTAACTTGGGTCCAATGTTTCGGGTAGTCTTCCACAAGCTTCCCACAATAAGTTGGGTGAATTGTGGCCCATTCCTCCTGACAGAGCTGGTGTAACTGAGTCAGGTTTGAAGGCCTCCTTGCTCTCACACGCTTTTTCAGTTCTGCCCACAAATGTTCTATGGGATTTAGGTCAATGCTTTGAGATGGCCACTCCAATACCTTGACTGTGTTGTCCTTAAGCCATTTTTCCACAACTTTGGAAGCATGCTTGGGGTCATTGTCCATTTGGAAGACTCATTAGCGACCAAGCTTTAACTTCCTGACTGATGTCTGGAGATGTTGCTTCAATATCCACATAATTTCCCTTCCTCATGATGTATTTTGTGAAGTGCATCAGTCCCTCCTGCTGCAAAGCACCCCCACAACATGAAAAAAAGTATGATCTTTGTCCCCATGTGCATTTGCAAACCGTAGTCTGGCTTTTTTATGGCGGTTTTGGAGCGGTGGCTTCTTCATTGCTGAGCGGCCTTTCAGGTTATAGATACTTTTGTACCTGTTTCCTCCAGCATATTCACAAGGTCCTTTGCTGTTTTTCTGGGATTGTTTTGCACTTGTCGCACCAAAGTACGTTCATCTCTAGGAGACAGAACGCGTTTCCTTCCTGAGTGGTATGACGGCTGTGTGGTCCCATGGTGTTTATACTTGCATACTATTGTTTGTACAGATGAACGTGGTACCTTCAGGTGTTTTGGAAATTGCTCCCAAGGATGAACCAGACTTGTGGAGGTCTACAATTTTTTTTCGGAGGTCTTGGCTGATTTCTTTTGATTTTCCCATGATGTCAAGCAAAGAGGCACTGCGTTTGAAGGTAGGCCTTGGAATACATCCACAGGTACACCTCCAATTGACTCGAATTATGTCAATTAGCCTATCAGAAGCTTCTAAAGCCATGACATAATTTTCGGGAATTTTCCAATCTGTTTAAAGGCACAGTCAACTTAGTGTATGTAAACTTCTGACAAACTGGAATTGTGATACAGGGAATTATGAAATAATCTGTCTGTAAACAATTGTTGGAAAAATTGTGTCATGCACAAAGTAGATGTCTTAACAAGAAATGTGTGGAGTGGTTGAAAAACGAGTTTTAATGACTCCAACCGAAGTGTATGTAAACTTCCGATTTCAACAGTATGTACTTATACAGTGCAGACCTTGATTTTTTCCACAATTTGTTACGTTACCGCCTTATTCTAAAATTGATTAAATAAATGTTTTCCCTTATCAATCTACAAACAATATCCCATAATTACAAAGCGAAAACAAGTTTAGATTTTTTTTGCAAATGTATTACAAGTCAAAACCAGAAATAACTTATTAACATACGTATTCAGACCCTTTGCTATGAGACTTGAAATTGAGTTCAGGTGCATCCTGTTTTCATTGAGCATCCTTGAGATGTTTCTACAACTTGATTGGAGTCCACCTGTGGTAATTCAATTGATTGGACATGATTTGGAAAGGCACACTCCTGTTTAAATAAGGTCCCATAATTGACAGTGCATGTCAGAGCAAAAACCAAGCCATGAGATCAAAGGAATTGTCCGTAGAGCTCCGAGACAGAATTGTGTCGAGGCACAGATCTGGGGAAGGGTAGCAAAAAATGTTGGCAGCATTGAAGGTCCCCAAGAACACAGTGGCCTCCATCATTCTTGAATGTATGAAGTTTGGAACCACCAAGACTTTTTAGGGCTGGCCACCCGGCCAAACTGCAACCAGGGAAGAGGGGCCTTGGTCAGGGAGGTGACCAAGAACCCGATGGTCACTCCGACAGACCTCCAGAGTTGCTCTGTGGAGATGGGAGAACCTTCCAGAAGGACAACCATCTCTGCAGCACTCCACCAATCAGGCCTTTATGGTAGAGTGGCCAGACGGAAGCCACTCCTCAGTAAAATGCACATGACAGCCTGCTTGGAGTTTTCCAAAAGCCACCCAAAGGACTCTCAGACCATGAGAAACAAGATTCTCTGGTCTGATGAAACCCAGATTGAATTATTTGGCCTGAATGCCAAGCATGACGTCTGGAGGAGACCTGGCACCATCCCTACGGTGAAGCATTGTGGTGGCAGCATCTTTCTGAGGTGATGTTTTTCAGTGGCAGGGACTTGGAGACTAATCAGGATCGAAGGAAAGATGAACGGAGCAAAGTACAGAGAGATCCTTGATGAAGTCCTGAGGGCTCTGGAGCAG
Source organism: Salvelinus namaycush (assembly GCF_016432855.1). Lineage (NCBI taxonomy): Eukaryota > Metazoa > Chordata > Actinopteri > Salmoniformes > Salmonidae > Salvelinus > Salvelinus namaycush. The sequence goes on from NC_052325.1 coordinate 13,250,105, forward strand.
GTTCTTAGACTGGGGCAAAGGTTCTCCTTCCAACAGGACAATAACTCTAAGCACACAGCCAAAACAACGCAGGAGTGGCTTCGGGACAAGTCTCTAAATGTCCTTGAGTATCCCAGCCAGAGCCAGGACTTGAACCCGATCGAACATCTCTGGAGAGACCTGAAAATAGTTGTGCAGCGACGCTCCCCATCCAACCTGACAGAGCTTGAGAGGATCTGCAGAGAAGAATGGGAGAAACTCCCCAAATACAGGTGTGCCAAGCATGTAGCGTCATACCCAAGAATACTCAAGGCTGTAATCGTGGCCAAAGGTGATTTAACAAAGTACTTAGTAAAGGGTCTGAATACCTATGTAAATGTGATATTTCAGCTTTTTATTTGCTAAAATGTCAACCTGTTTTTGCTTTGTCATTATGGTGTATTGTGTGTAGATTGAGGAAAAAATATATTTATTCCATTTTAAAATAAGGCTGTAACGTAACAAAATGTGGAAAAAGTCAAGGGGTCTGAATACTTTCGAATGCACTGTATATGTTGCCCAAAGAGTTGCGCAAGAATTTTAGAATCTTATCTAAAATTGTTCACAGCTTGTAATGGCTGCTAAAGGTGCTTCCACCAAGTATTAACTCTGGGATGTGAAGATATACGCAATCAATTATTCATTTGGAAAATGTTTTATAATTTTTCTTTCACTTTGAAAATGTAGTGTAGATATAGCAAAAAATATCTAATTTAATCCCTTTTTATTTAATTCTAAGGCAGCAAAATGTGAAGACTATGCATGATGTGTGAACCTCGTCCTTTGACTAGTTTATTCATTTTGTATGTGTGAAATATTTCATATTTTGATTGTTTATCAAAGTGTTGTTGTGTGCTCAGGCATACTGCAGTATTCTGTACCTGAAGCCCCGGATGCAGATCATAATTCGAGGTCAGAAAGTGAAGACTGAGCTCATCTCCAAGAGCCTGGCTTACATTGCTAAGGACCATTACAAGCCCAACTTTGTGGTATCCTTCACCCCGGATCCTCTCTGGATGGCTTTAGTCTGTGTGCGTGCGCATGTTGTCATATCCTCGAGACACTACTTTTTGTTTGCATTTGGAGGGAAATTAGAAATAGGAAAATATGGGTAGTATGCTCTATATACAAGACATACCATCAGTCACTGCTATAGACGCAATACTTTATAAGCTTGCAATAATCAGTTACCTATCTTTAGCTAATTATAAGTTAAATGTATTCCATAGTTGGATGTTCATGTTCAACACAGTGATACAATATGGTATTTTTCATAAAGGGGAAAATGATATATATATGCCACTGTTCTCCTTTCTGTTTGAGTTGTCCTTAAGTCCTCTACCAGAACAGACGCATCCCCGTGACCTTTGGGTACAACACCAAGAGCAAGGACCAATACGGCATCATGATGTACCACAAAAACCGCCTTATCAAAGCCTATGAGCGAGTGGGCGTTCAACTCAAGGTAGAATAGTGTATGTGCTTGTGCATGTGTATAAGAAAAATGACTGCCATCCATTGTGGTACTCCGATGCTTCTATTGTGGGACTTGTATTCGGAAAGTATTCAGATCCACTTGACTTTTTCCCCCCAAAATATGTTACAGCCTTATTCTAAAATGGATTAAATTGTTTTTCCCCCTCATAAATCTACACACAATACCCCATAATGACAAAGCAAACACAGGTTTTTATTTTTTCCAAAGAAATACTGAAATATCACATTTACATAAGTATTCAGACCCTTTACCTAGTACTTTGTTGAAGCACCTTTGGCAGCGATTACATTCTTGAGTCTTCTTGGGTATGACGCTACAAGCTTGGCACCCCTGTATTTGGGGAGTTTCTCCCATTCTTCTCTGCAGATCCTCTCAAGCTCTGTCAGGTTGGATGGGGAGCGTCACTGCACAGCTATTTTCAGGTCTCTCCAGAGATGTTCGATCGGGTTCAAGTCCGGGCTCTGGCTGGGCCACTCACGGACATTTAGAGACTTGTCCCGAAGCCACTCCTGCGTTGTCTTGGCTTTGTGCTTAGAGTCGTTGTCCTGTTGGAAGGTGCCCCAGTCTGACGTCCTGAGGGCTCCGCAGCAAGTTATCAAGGATCTCTCTGTACTTTCCTCCGTTCATCTTTCCCTCGATCCTCAACTGACAATTCCTTCAGCCTCATGGCTTGGTTTTGTGCCTTACCAAATCATGTCCAATCAATTGAATTTACCACAGGTGGAGTCCAATCAAGTTGTAGAAACATCTCAAGGATGATCAATGGAAACATGATGCACCTGAGCTCAATTTCGAGTCTCATAGCGAAGGGTCTGAATAGTTATGTAAATAAGGTATATTTTTATTTTAATAAACGTGCAAAAAATTATACAACCCTGTTTTCGCTGTGTCATTATGGGGTATTGTGTGTAGATTGTTAAGGGGAACAATTTAATCAATTTCAGAATAAGGCAGTAACGTAACAAAATGTGGAAAAAGGGAAGCGGTCTGAATACTTTCCGAATGCACTGTATATCCTATCACTGACCCCATAACCACTCTTACCCCCCCCCCCTCAGGCCAACATCCAAGGTCTCGGGGTCATTGGGGTCATCGAGTGTAACTTTCTGGAGCCCACCCACAACAAGCAGGATTTTGACAATACTGACAAATACAGGTAATGAGGAGAGTGCTCCATTCAAGAACATGTCCCGAGGAACTGTTTTCCACTCAATAAAACAAAACTATTTATCGTCAATCTGCCCACACTCACTTTAAAGATGGTGTACTTTCAATAACCTAGTTGAATAAATCAGCACGAGGTGAACTGTCTGTTTATTTCTTATTTCCTATGTGCAGGAAAACCATCAACAACTTGGGGTTAAAGCTGGAGGACTACTGGAAAGAGATACGCTTTAAGAGAAACAAAGAAGATCCTAGCAGCACCACACCAGTGGAAGACACCATGTAAGTAAAACACTCCTCTGTTTTCCTTTCTCCTCTCTCCATCCCTCCTCTAACTGGTTCTTCTGTGTATCTCTACATCCATAGGAAACGTCCAGACCAGAACTGGGTGCAGTGTGACACCTGCCTGCGCTGGAGGAAGCTGCCAGATGGAATTGATTGCAAACGGCTCCCAAAGGAGTGGTTCTGCCACATGAACCCTGACCCCCAGTTCAGGTGAGTCCCACCTAGATCAAATAATAATACTTATAACAGGTGTTATAAAATACACTGAGTATGCCAAACATTAAGAACACCACAGGCTTGTAAGTTACCATTTCACGGTAAGGTCTACCTGTTGTATTTGGCACATGTGACAAATACAATTTGATTTGATTTAAGAGTTGCACCCGCCCATTTTGCCCTCAGAACATCCTCAATTCGTCATGGTATGGACTACGTGTCGAAAGCATTCCACAGGGATGCTGACCCATGTTGACTCCAATGCTTCCCACATTTGTGTTAAGTTGGCTGGATGTTCTTTGGGTGGTGGACCATTCTTGATACACACGTGAAACGGTTGTGACTTTACTTTCATTAATCTGAAGACTGTTATTTATCTAATCAAGCAACTATGTTTAATTGTTACCCCAATTTTTTTTTTTACATTTATTTTAAATGTTTATTTTTTATTAATCATGTAACAATTAACTCATTAGGATCTGAGGCACCACGAGAGCGGTTCTTTAGAGTTACCATCTCCCGAATTGCCTATCACATCCATAAACAGTCAACTCATTAATCATAACCTCTTATCATTCTGAACAGTTGTAACCTCCTTGCTTCTGCAAAAACACGAGCCTTACTTATGATACAGTACTGCACAAATTGGTTTAATTATTTACTAGCTAACTAAATGGTAACAGGATGAACATACACATTTAATAAATTAACTGACAACAATATGGCTGCTGAGAGAGAGAGAGATATTTTTGTTACGTGAAAATCCTTGGTTTCTCTCAGTGGACAGGGCCTTTTTCGTGGCACATTTGTAAGTCTCTGATTGTCCAAAAGGGGTTTCTCTGTTGTTCTCCTCTGCAGTCGTCCGGTTTCCGGTGACTTGTTGTGTAGTCCTGAACAGAACTACAAGTTTATTCTTCTTCCATTCGCTCTGGAAGATGCTTCTTTGAAGATAGGCTAGTCAGCTGTGTCGATGGTTCCCAGTGGGGTGATGAGACTAGTGTACTACAGTGGTTTGAGCAGAGTAGTAGAATGGTTCCACTTCAATTCGCGTTTCTAGATACTTTACTTAGGACGGCTAATCAGCCGTACCCGTGATTGTCCGGGAGGTGACTTTGTCTCTACCTCGTGTTGAGATTTAGAGTTCAAACCACTTTAAACGTAAAGCTGCAGCTCTACATCTCTCTGGTCTGGTATGTTAATTCTTATCCCCTAATTTTATACAGTTTGTTCAAAATGGGTGATTCCATCAGCTTGACATGCTCTCTGACCTCACTCAAGCGGGCGGTGACTACTTACTGTGGACAGTTATAGAAACAATTTCCTCCTATAGTTTCTCAAATCACATCCCTTAACAAAAACACATCATTTTTCATATAGCATGCACAACAGAGGATGGAAACCTCATAGTGTGTATACTTTAAGTTACAGTATTTCCTTTATAACATTTAATGACATCACAAAAAGTACTACCCAAAACGACATTAGTGTTAGGTTGCCTCTGACCATTCCCAACGTTCTATGTTAGAAATATTGTTCCAGTAGTTACTTTTGAACGAGTTAGAGTTTCGGTGGGAAAAGTCTTCTTTAAACAAAGCCCATTCCTTGGGTGAATTTGGATAGGGAAGGTCTGAGTGTTCTGTCCTTGATTTACAACAGGGTGTGAGGTGTTAACCCCCACCAGTCTCCCCCCTCTGTGGGTGAGAGGTAGTCTGGTTGAAGTTATTTATTGCAAAGCTGATCTGACCTATTTGGATCCTCACAGGACAGTCATGACAACTGTTGAGTGTAAAAAAAAAACAGCAGCTTTACAGTTCTTGACACAAACCGGCGAGCCTGGCAACTACTACCATACCCTGTGCAAAGGCACCTAAATCGTATGTCTTGACCATTCACCCGCTGAATGGCACACATACACAATCCATGTCTCAAGGCTTAAAAATCCTTCTTTAACCTGTCTTCTCCCCTTCATCTACACTGATGAAGTGGATTTAACAAGTAACAACAGTAAGGGGTCATAGACTGACCGGGTGAAAGCTATGTCAAGGAAAGAGCAAGTGTTCTTAATGTTTTGTATACTCAGTGTATATTGTCTGTGCATGCCTACTTGCCAACCGGTGTGCATGTGTGTGTGTTGACGTTGCAACTACAGTATATAGGCATTCAGTATCCCCTATTCCAGGAGCTGCACGGTAGAGGAAGAGCCTGAAGACTCTGATGATGACCAACCTTCATACCAGAAAACCCACAAGCAGCAGTGAGAACCCAACCATATACTGTATCAATGATGCTGCATCTAAATATATTTGTAATGCATAACTGAACATGTAGGTTGTTTGCAGATAATGATCCTTGAGGCTGAAACATGCATCGTTATTTTGTCTATGCATGGAGTGAAAAAACAACGTTAGGCACAAAATGTGTTAAGATTGACAATAAAGTGCTTTATATGATTTATTGATGGAGGCAAAGTAATCGTAACATGTTTACCATGCTGGCTCGTGGCACAAGTTTTCATGATGCTGAGAGTTTTCCCACCACAATACTTGCATTTGGTAGAAGCTGGACAGTTTACGTTTTACTAGACGCAGGTGAAACATTTTTTTGTGCGACATGTTAGACAAATAACCGGCTTACTATCAAACGCAAAATAGCTAGCTGGCATAGTCAACTGCATGCTTGCAGTCACATGTCAAATGGCATTTGTATATTTATAAGGACGAATGAGCTGATGTTCAGACTAGAAAAGTGTAAAACCCAAAGAAAACTGTTGACTTGACAGATTCATATGCAAGTGAGATTTTGCCTTCATTTAGCAGCACAGTAGGCAAGGCATTAACATTGTATATAGGCTATTCTATAGAATGTATAGGATGTCAGCAGGTGAGATGAATGCAATTACTGATTTATGTTCAATCAAATCTAGATGGTGCCAGTGTTTTTTAATATGTCAGTCAATCTGTGTTCTGTTTCACAGTGAAAGGAACACCAAAATGAAGCCGGATAAGAAACGACAACAGGTTAGCTGTCTGTGTGTCTGTCCATCAGTGTATACACTAAATATGCAAAAGTATGTGGAAACCCCTTCAAGTTAGTGGATTCGGCGTGTTCAGCCACATCCATTGTTGACAGGTGTATAAAATTGAGCACACAGCCATGCAATCTCCATAGACAAAAATTGGTAGAACTGCTCGTACGGAAGAGCTCAGTGACTTTCAACGTGGCACTGTCATAGGATGCCACCTTTACAAAAAAAGTAAGTTTGTCAAATTTCTGCCTTGCTAGAGCTGCCCCGGTCAACTGTATTGCTCTTATTGTGAAGTGGAAATGTCTAGGGGCAACAATGGCTCAGCAGCGAAGTGGTAGGCCACACAAGCTCACAGAACGGGACCGTCGAGTGCTGAAGTCTGTCCTCGGTTGCAACACTCCCTACCGAGTTCCAAACTGTCTCTGGAAGCAACGTCAGCACAAGAATTGTTCTACGGGAGCTTCATGAAATTGGTTTCCATGGCCGAGCAGCGGCATACAAGCCTAAGATCACCATGCACAATGCCAAGCGTCGTCTGGAGTGTTGTAAAGCTCACCGCCATTGGACTCTAGAGCAGTGGAAACACGTTCTCTGGAGTGACGAATCACGCTTCACCATCTGGTAGTCCGACGGACGAATCTGGGTTCGGCAGATGCCAGGAGAATGCAACCTTCCTAAATGCATAGTGCCAACTGTAAAATTTGGTGGAGGAGGAATAATGGTCTGGGGCTGTTTTTTTATGGTTCGGGCTAGGCCCCTTAGTTCGAGTGAAGGAAAATCTTAACGCTACAGCATACAATGACATTCTAGTCGATCTTTGTGGCAACAGTTTGGGGAAGGTCCTTTCCTGTTTCAACATGACAATGCCCTGTGCACAAAGTGAGGTCCAGAGCCCTGACCTCAACCCCATCAAACACCTTTGGGATAAATTGGAAAGCTGACTGCGAACCAGGCCTAATCGCCCAACATCACTAATGCTCTTGTGGCTAGAATGGAAGCAAGTCCCAGCAGGAATGTTCCAACATCTAGTGGAAAGCCTTCCCAGAAGAGCGGAGGCTGTTGTAGCAGCAAAGGGGGGGACCAACTCCATATGAATGCCCATGACTTTGGAATGAGATGTTCGACGAGCAGGTGTCCACATGCTTTTAGTCATGTGGTGTGTCACACCCTGGTTCATGATTATGTTATTCCCACAAATGTTTTGTTCTCCCTAATATGTTGTGTGCCCTACCCAAACTACCCTTGTGTGTGTGTGTGTGTGTGTCAGAATGAAGATGAGCAGAAGCCAGAGCAGATGCAGATTAAGGCGCTGGCTCAGAACAAGACTCTGAAGCACCAGAGGATCTCTTGCCTCACCAAAGCATGTAAGTCTCCTGTACGAGATGTGTGTGCATGTGTTGTGTTGATGGGGATGTTTTTAATAATGTCGGTATTGATATACATGTGGGTCTCTCTTCATATCAAATTTATTTATAAAGCCCTTCTTACATCAGCTGATATCTCAAAGTGCTGTACAGAAACCCAGCCTAAAACCTCAAGCAAGCAATGCAGGTGTAGAAGCCAAGTGGCTAGGAAAAACTCTAGAAAGGCCAGAACCTAGGAAGAAACCTAGAGAGGAACCAGGCTATGAGGGGTGGCCAGTCCTCTTCTGGCTGTGCCGGGTGGAGATTATAACAGAACATGGCCAAGATGTAGGGACTGACCAGCCCTTCCTCCAAAAACATTTCCCAAATCGCTACCGTGTGCTCTCTGTCAACCCCTCCAGCCCCGTCAACCCCTCCGGCCCCGTCAACCCCTTCAAACCCAAGGTAGGCCCACTGTCTGAGTGGTAGTGTCTCTCCTCCCTTGAATGCTCTCTCTCGTAGTGTTTGTAGTTCATATCATTGCCACAGGGGACAGAGAATTTCTGTCAATAATCATCATTATTCATTCAATAGTGCATCAAGTGATAAGCCCCCATACCCTCTCTACAGAATGAAGAGAACCCTGGCCATGACCCCTGCAAGGGAGACAAAAAGACCCAGGTTGAATGGTTTCCACAACAACACCCCCATGGAGACTGTATCACCAGCTGCAGAAACAACCATGTCATCCACGTTAGTCGTCATCCCTGTTGACGATGACGACGATAACATCATGGATGATGAGGACATTATGATCTTGGAGATCAACAGCACCCCTATTCAAAAGAAGGCAACCTTTGACCTTGCCATGGTAAAATCAGAGCGCAGGGCCATGGAGACACCTTCTGGCACTGGCAACGTTAAAACTAGCTGCACAGGAACAAGCTCTGTGGAGACGGGAACTGCGGCGACCAGCTACTCCCCTCCACCACCTTCCTCAGAGCAGGTGAGCATCACCACCCAGACAAAGATATGGAGCACAGTGAAGGACGAAGATGAGGAGCACAAGGAGGAAAAAGGGAGGGACAGAACCGAACCAGGCCCTTCCACACCAAACCCACCCTCTGCTGGCCCATCCACACTAGGCCCATCCTCTTCTGGTCCATCCGCCCCAGACCCATCAGACCATCCTATGATTGACTTCCGTAACCTGTCAGAGGCCCAGGAGCAGCAGGACCAGCTGCTGGAGCTCATGCAGGCTGCAGCCCACGAGAGGGACCAGTTCAAGGAGCAAGTCATCAAGTTGACCTCCCAGCTCCATAACCTGGAGGGCAGCATGCAGGAGCTCTCCCAGGCCACTGTGAAGGGAGAGCACTGCCACCAGGCCTGTCAGACTGGAGAAGGAGGGGAAGAAGGAGAGCAGTCGGAGAGGATTAAGGTCAGTCACCAGCTGGCCATCTTGTAGCCTCATATATATTTGTATGCTGTTAATATTTAATGAGTAAGATTTGCCCAGCAGCTGTCGGTACAGTTAGTATTTGTTAAATGGACAATGCAGTGTGCGAAAGAACATTGCCAGGGTGTCTATCTGATAACTTCTTCCTCTCCCCATAATCTTTTGTCATCCATCCCCTCTGTGACCCTGCCTGCTCCCCAATTTACAGGTTGAGATTATAGAGGAGGAGAGGGGCAACCTCTGGTCTCTTTGTGAGACGCTGCAGCAGGACGTGGTGGAGCTGAGGAGGGAGAAACAAGAGTGGGAGCGAGAGAAACAGGAGAGAGATAAACAAGAGAAAGAGAAACAGCTGAGAGAGAAACAGGAGAGTGAGGGAGCTCAGACATCAGCTGACCAGGCAGAGAGGTGAGACGGAGAGGCCACTAGTGCTGCTAATGGCTCGACCTCGGAGACGCCCCAGACGTGAGGATAAGATTGTTTCCTTCAGTATTCATTTCTGACAGTGTACATGTTGACAATCTGTTTCTCTGTCTCTGTCTCTGTCTCTCAGACTGAGGGAGCTTCGGAGGAGCATTGGTCGTCTCCTGGTCACATTTGTCCCAGCGCTGGACCTCGAACAAGTAAACTATGACTGTTCAGTCATTGACGAGATCCTCGACCAGGTTCTTACTGACGTGGAGTCCATGGGGCCTGTGTAGGGGCCTGTGGGCGGGATATGGATGGAGGGGTTGTCATCCATCTTACTCTGTAAGGTGAGGCAAACTTGGGGATAGTCACATGATTCCTGCCTATCCCTTTTTACACTATTTAAACTTGTTTTATAGGGATTTCTTTTACAAAAAAAAGGAAATGAACACATAATACCCCATAATGACAAAGTAACAACAGGTTTGTTGAAATTTTTGCAAATCTATTAAAAATAAACATACCTTATTTACATAAGTATTCAGACCCTTTGTTATGAGACTCGAAATTGAGCTCAGGTGCATCCTGTTTCCGTTGATCATCCTTGAGATTGATCATCCTTGATTAGAGTCCACCTGTAGTAAATTAAATTGATTGGACATGATTTGGAAAGGCACACAACTTTGAAGGTCCCCAAGAACACAGTGGCCTCCATCATTCTTAAATGGAAGAAGTTTGGAACCACCAAAACTCTTCCTAGAGCTGCCTGCCCGTTCAAACTGAACAATCGGGGGAGAAGGGCCTTGGTCAGTGACTCAGCTCACATTGTGACTCAGCTCAGCTCAGAAACTCAGCTCACATTCACTCCATATTCACACTTACTAGTCCTCTGACAGCTCTTTCACTAAATACTTAATAGCTCAATTTCAATCCTCTTATTGTCCAAATTTCAATCAGCTTATTATCCAGATTTCAATCTTAATACTAATCATTTCAATCCATTTCTTAACCACATTTCTATCAGCTTGATATCAAATTTCAAACTTATTATCCAAATTTCAGTTTAATATGTATTTTCTCACAATCACACAACTTTCACATCCACATTCACTTAGTACTATTACCCATGTGCATCTTCAACGATTCTCTTGCCACTACTTGCTATACATATAAATAACACCCCATATTCAAAAATACCTTGTTATTTTTTATTGGCAGCAGACCACAGACATTTCTTTTAAATGCCTACAGTCAGCTGTCAGCGGGGCTTTCCATGGTACCGTTACGCCCTCGTCCTAGTTCTCATAAGACTAGTAAATAGCCTCCTCTCTATAAGACTATGGGTACCTTTTTTATGTGTTACTCGCTTTGATTTTATTCTTCATCATTTATTTTTATACTGATTTATTTAAATTGACTTAACAGTTGCCGTCCCTCAATTGTTTGTGAATGATGTCTCCTCCTGGGCAGCGCAAAGTAAGGGTCTGGGCGGGTCTTCAGAAATTGGTTATTAGAACAGCACATGTATAAAATTTCCATCAGTGGTACTTAATGATGCAACAAACTGTAAGCTATTTTGCACGTAGCCTGCAGTCAAATGACTTAGGTTGACTTATGGGTGGAATGTTATTAATATTTTTCATAATTAATAAACATTATTTAAAACACCCCGCCGGATATCCGGTGTTTCTTGTCAAAAGGTTTTGTTATTTTTCAGTCTTCTGTGATGTATTTAATGTGTAATATTGGGATGCAAACTTAAAGTAAAATGCATTTCAACTCTGACACGGTACAGGTGTTCTCTTTTTATAAGGCCATAACCATGTGTATGAGGTGTATACTTTTGTCTAAGAGTAAACATTCTTGAAAGAAAATGTCTGAGTGTATAGGCCCTAGCAGATGAAACTCTCAAGATTCAGCACAGTAGCGAGCACGTGCCTCCAGTTCTTTGTCTTCACCTGTGCTGGGTTCAATGTCTTCCATAGATGTTCCTGCAGTATCCTTGCTAAACAGCCCGGTGGTGAATTGTGTCTTCAGAGTAGTTTAGTAAACAGTACAGGATAGCCCTATAAGGATAGGTGGCACTGCTTTGACTGATAAGTCGTTCACCCAAAGTCACATCCACTTAGGAGAAGATGGTCGCCAAGGGGTAATTAATGAGACTCACTGGCATCATTTGCAATATTAGTACCATCTCTTTTGGTCACTTTGGGACGTAAATGTAATGTGTTGTTGAGGTCCAGGTAGTTGCCACCATGGCCTGGGATGAAAAACTCTATAGGTCCATTGTCTGTAATGGCAGAGAGTGGGGCTATCTCCACATAACTGGACCTCTCTATTGAATGTTGGGTTAAGGGGGCCGTGAAAAGATCGAGCTCTGTCTTTATAGCTTCAGAGGACATGCGGTGTAAAAGAGCCATGTTGCTTGTTCTTTTAGAAAATACTTCTGAGTATTCTTTTTGTCGTTTTTGGTCCAGACCTCCTCACTTTACGTTGTCTTACTGAGTTTCTTTTAACGGTTAACCTCCACTTTCTAAGGGCTAGCATACACCTTATACACGGAGGTCTCTTTTTTGGTCTTCGAGACAACAGCATAAGACTCGAGCCTTCTTGATGCTCAGGATCTAATGACGCCCGTCTAGTCATAGTATTAGCCACCACCTCACTTACTATATTTTTGTCCGCTGATTTTAAATGAGGTTTGGCTATGCTAAGGTTTGAGGTTTGGCTATCCTCTCTTCATAAACGGTAAAACCATCCTAAAGAGGTTACGAAATATACCGCCTATCCCCGAACCATACATAGTAGGGGATCCATTACCCACTTGATCAACATAGTGTGATACATATCGGTTAGGGTCGAGATGGTGGTTGTGTAACAACCATTTTAATTTATTTGTATTATGTTTATAAAAATATATATAATACTAATAAAAAATTAGATATGTAGAGAAGCTTTGTCGGGTCTAAAGTGGAGTTTTACAATCTTTTAACCATAAGTAAATTCGTCCGGCTAGCTATCTATCAGCTGTTTAGCTGATCCATCGGCCAGTTTGTTGGACCACTATACCCATTTTGTCAATTGGACTTGGAACCCTACTAATTCCACGACTGTTCTATCGACGTCACCGCACGAGGAGGCAAAAACAGACTTTCCCCATTGCGACGTCCCTCTAAGGCCCTTATGCTAGCTTGCTAGCCCCGGCCTGCTAACTGTCTGAATCGCCGTGTCCCCAGCCAGCCCAATCACTCACTGGACCCATACGATCACTTGGCTACGCATGCCTTTCCCTAACATTTTCCACCAAGATAGAACTGTCAAAGGGGGCGGTGTTGCAATCTACTGCAGAGAGAGCCTGCAGAGTTCTGTCTTACTATCCAGGTCTGTACCGAAACAATTCGAGCTTCTACTTCTAAAAATTCACCTTTCCAGAAACAAGTCTCTCACTGTTGCCGCTTGCTATAGACCACCCTCTGCCCACAGCTGTGCCCTGGACACCATATGTGAATTGATTGCCCCCCCATTTATCTTCTGAGCTCGTGTTGCTAGGTGAACTGGGACATGCTTAACACCCCGGCCATCCTTCAATCTAAGCTTGATGCCCTCAATCTCACACAAATTATCAATGAACCTACCAGGTACAACCCCAAATCCGTAAATACGGGCACCCTCATAACATCCTAACTAACTGGCCCTCCAAATACAACTCTGCTGTTTTCAACCAAGATCTCAGCAATCACTGCCTCATTGCCTGCATCCGTAATGGGTCTGCGGTCAAACGACCACCCCTCATCACTGTCAAACGCTCCCTAAAACACTTCAGCGAACAGGCCTTTCTAATTGACCTGGCCAGTGTATCCTTGAATGACATTGACCTCATCCCGTCAGTAGAGGATGCCTGGTTATTCTTTAATGGTTATTCTTTAAAAGTGCCTTCCTCACCATCTTAAATAAGCATGCTCCATTCAAAAAATATAGAACTAGGAATAGATATAGCCCTTAGTTCACTCCAGACCTGTCTGCCCTTGACCAGCACAAAAACATCCTGTGGCATTCTGCATTAGCATCAAATAGCCCCCGTGATATGCACCTTTTCAGGGAAGTTAGGAACAAATATACACAGGCAGTTAGGAAAGCTAAGGCTATCTTTTTCAAACAGAAATTTGCATCCTGTAGTACAAACTCAAAAAAGTTCTGGGACACTTGTCGTAGCTGAACCAGAATTAGTTAGGTAACATAGATAAATAAGATGTTTTATTTATTTTCATAATATGCAGAATATCAGAAAGGGAGAAGGGCTCCACTATGTCTGTACGCTAGTCACTCCCTTCTTTTCCCATTGGGGGGAGGAGTATGGCAATGTCTGGAATCATTGTATTACCCCTCTGATGTTGTATGAATCTTGACCTGATATTTGACCTAGAGAATCACTCCCCTTTCTGAGCTTGTCCAGGAGGGGGTATATTTGAGATGGGAGTATCTAGAATTGACAATTGATATATGCCATTGAATGAGGTGTTTCGTACTAAAGAAGTACCAAGCACAAGATTAGAACCTCGTCTTAGGAGACCAAACTGAACGATAATTTATAGCTAATGCTATCTAGCTATGGGATACTCCTCTTTCAAGTAAAAGGTTCTTTGTGAACTGTTCCTACGATCTGTGGTTCGTCATGTGAGTTGAGAGGGGTGTATCTTGGCTATAAAAGATACTAAGAATTGTTTTTGTAAGGACTCATTTATAGACACTGAATTGATCTGAGAGTCAAAAGGGCTATGGTGAAGCTCATATAATTAAAGATGGAGTTTAAAATATAACTCTGACTTGTGTGTGGTTTGTAAACTCTTTCCATTTAGTAATACAGGAAATTACCATGACACACTGTAAAGTCCATGGAGAATAAGAGCACCTCCCAGCCGCCCACTGCACTGAGGCTAGGAAACACTGTCACTACCGATAAATCCACAATAATTGAGAATTTCTATAAGCATTTTTCTACGGCTGGCCATGCTTTCCACCTGGCTACCCCTACCTCGGTCAACAGCCCTGCGCTCCCCACAGCAACTCGCCCAAACCTCCCCTACTTCTCCTTCACCCAAATCCAGATAGCTGATGTTCTGAAAGAGTTGCAAAATCTGGACCCCTACAAATCAGCCGGGCTAGACAATCTGGACCATCTCTAAAATTATTTGCCGGAATTATTGCAACCCCAATTACTAGCCTGTTCAACCTCTCTTTCGTATTGTCTGAGATTCCCATAGATTGGAAAGCTGCTGCGGTCATCCCCCTCTTCAAAAGGGGGAGACCCGCTAGACCCAAACTACTACAGACCTATATCTATTCTACCCTGCCGTTCTAAGGTCTTTGAAAGCCAATTTAACTAACAAATTACCGACCATTTCAAATCTCACCGTACCTTCTCCGCTATGCAAGCTGGTTTCAGAGCTGGTCATGGGTGCACCTCAGCCACGCTCAAGGTCCTAAACGATATCATAACCGCCGTCGATAAGAGACATTACTGTGCAGCCGTATTAATCGTCCTGGCCAAGGCTTTCGACTCTGTCAATCACCACATTCTAATTGGCAGACTAAACAGCCTCGGTTTCTCAAATGATTGCCTCGCCTGGTTCACCAACTACTTCTCCGATAGAGTTCAGTATGTCAAATCGGAGGGCCTGTTGTCCGGACCTCTGGCAGTTTCTATGGGGGTGCCACAGGGTTCAATTCTCGGGCTGACTCTTCTCTGTATACATCAATGATGTCGCTCTCGCTGCTGGGGATTCTTTGATCCACCTCCACACAGACGACACCATTCTGTAAACTTCTGGCCCTTCTTTGGACACTGTTAACTAACCTCCAGATGAGCTTCAATGCCATACAACTCTCCTTCCGTGGCCTCCAACTGCTCTTAAATGTAAGTGAAACTAAATGCATGCTCTTCAACCGATCGCTGCCCGCACCTGCCCGCCCGTCCAGCATCACTACTCTGGACGGTTCTGACTTAGAATATGTGGACAACTACAAATACCTAGGTGTCTGGTTAGACTGTAAACTCTCCTTCCAGACTCACATTAAACATCTCCAATCCAAAATTAAATCTAGAATCGGCTTCCTATTTCGCAACAAAGCATCCTTCACTCATGCTGCCAAACATACCCTCGTAAAACTGGCCATCCTACCGATCCTCGACTTCGGCGATGTCATTTACAAAATAGCCTCCAACACTCTACTCAACAAATTGGATAGCCTCCAACACTCTACTCAACAAATTGGATGCAGTCTATCACAGTGCCATCCGTTTTGTCACCAAAGCCCCATATACTACCCACCACTGCGACCTGTATGCTCTCGTTTCATACTCGTCGCCAAACCCACTGGCTCCAGGTCATCTACAAGTCTCTGCTAGGTAAAGCCCCGCCTTATCTCAGCTCACTGGTCACCATAGCAGCACCCACCCGTAGTGCACGCTCCAGCAGGTATAGCTCACTGGTCACCCCCAAAGCCAATTCTTCCTTTGGCCGCCTCTGCTTCCAGTTCTCTGCTGCCAATGAATGGAACGAACTGCAAAAATCTCTGAAGCTGGAGACTCTTACCTCCCTCACTAGCTTTAAGCACCAGCTGTCAGAGCAGCTCACAGATCACTGCACCTGTACATAGCTCATCTGTAAATAGTCCATCCAATCTAACTCATCCCCATACTGTATTTATTTATCTTGCTCCTTTGCACCCCAGTATCTCAACCTGCACATCCTACCATTCCAGTGTTTAATTGCTATATTGTAATTAATTTGCCACCATAGCCTATTTATTGCCTTACCTCTCTTATCCTAACTCATTTGCACATGCTGCATATAGACTTTCCTACTGTATTATTGATTGTATGTTTGTTTATTCCATGTGTAACTATGTATGTGTCGAACTGCTTTGCTTTATCTTGGCCAGGTCGCAGTTGCAAATGAGAACTTGTTCTCAACTAGCCTAGCTGGTTAAATAAAGGTGAACTAAAAAAAATATATATATTTTCGTTCTGATCCATTTTAAGCTCAACCAGAATGTTTTCAATATATTTCTTGCTTACAGGTACATAGTGTGACTTGTCATAGTTAACAGTGACTACATCACCATCCTTTCCATCTATATGAACTGTTCTCAGGAGGGGCACATAACTGTCTCCTACCCTTTGATAGGATATGTTACGAATCTCTTTGGCCCGACAGGGATGGCCCGACAGGGATGGTAACGAGACCCGTAACATAACTCATGCAAATTGTAACAGTGACAAAGTAACGATGAGAACGAAATAACACAGACAACTTAATTACCGTCACACTCAGGTTTTTTTTCTAAACACACGGTAGGGGGGGGGGGGCAGGAAAAGGGGCTAAGCTGGACCCAAGGAAAGAACGAATAATAATCCAAAAACACCCCTAAGCTAGACTAGCCTATTTCAACAACAACTAACTAACCAAAAATACAGGGGGTGGTCCGCCCAGTTCTAACTAGTGTATTTAACAAAGTTTACCTACGGGTAGTGTATGCCCATGGGCGACCTGTCTGGTTACCCCCTTTTCCCACCATCAAACAAACACTCAAACACCATAACCAAAAACAATACTCACAGGTGGGGACAACGTGACATGTATCCTAAACCACACAAGAGATCTACAAACATATGGCATTTACAGAGAGATTGCTACACAAAGAGATCGAGCTCCAGAGAAAACAACTGATAGGGTTTTTAAACCAAGGGAAAGGGACTGTGATTGGGTAAGGGAAAAGGAGCAGGTGTCTTCCGATTAGCGACTGATTGATGACTGATTGGGGAATGATGATTGTCACCTGTGAGTAGGGGAGAAGGAGAGAAAAGAAATACACATAGGATACACACAGAATACTTGTATCCGTAACAGGATATGATGTCGGTATACACAAACATGTTGTAAAACCCTGCATGTATATCCGCAGGGAATGGGAATAATTTATCACTCACATACGTCCATTTATTGGAATGCATCCCCAACATGTAGGCTAAATTACCACCGGTCTTTATACCACCCTCATCATCCCCTGAGATTTGTGTACGTTTGTGAATAGGATTGTAGTTCAATAGTATTTCCATATTGTTCAGGGTTAGGAGGCCATTCAACTCAAAGATGATCCTCTCTACAGTTCAATAGAATTGTTTTTTAACCTTTATACGCTTTGGGGGTTCAGATGTCCTTTTACAATAAAAATCGTGGTCCTTATCCTTGATATTATACCAACTATGGGGGTATGTAATCTCGCTGAGACCTACTTCTCAGGCCTCTGATAACTCTATAGGCTTTGGAAAATTGGTTGTATAATTCAAACTTTTGTTATTCCTATATATCTGCAGATGCATTTCTGGGGAGAGTCAGATCAAATCCACTGTGCTCCATGATGCACTCTTGTGTATACTCGAATGATGGTGTTTTTACCATGCATGAGGGTTTAAATTAACCCCCACTGTCTCCACCACCTCCTCCACTAATACCCAACTGTTGAACTTTTGTGGCCAGTTTTTCCAACGGACCAGCAACCATTTTTTATCCTTTCTCTGTTTTGATCCAGAATCTGCGCCACGTGAAAGACTTTGTCTTTACCCATCTTTACCTTCTGGAGTTCCTTCTTATAAAAGGAACCCTCTATAAGTGTCACAGCTCTTGTCGGAATGAGTGGACCAAAGCGCAGCCAGGTAAGTGTTCATGATAAATGTATTAATCAAAAACACTCTAACAAAATAACAAAGACGGAAAACGGAAACAGTCTTGTCAGGTGCAGACACTAAACAGAAAACAACTACCCACAAAACCCAAACGAAAAAGGACAACTTATATATGATCCCCAATCAGAGACAACGATAGACAGCTGCCTCTGATTGGGAACCACACCAACATAGAAATAAAGAAACTAGAATGCTCACCCTAGTATCACCCTGGCCTAACCAAAATAGAGAATAAAACGCTCTCTATGGCCAGGGCGTGACAGTATTCCCCCCCCCCCCCCCCTCAAAGGTGCGGACTCCGGCCGCAAAACCTGACTCTAAAGGGGAGGGTCCGGGTGGGCATCCCTTTACGGCGGCAGCTCTGGTGCGGGACGTAGACCCCCCTCCGCCCGCAGATCCCTCCGCTTTGGTGGCGGCCCTGGTGCATGGACCTTCACTGGAGGAACCGAGGAACCACTAACTCTAACATTTTCAATTCCATTATATCCCAACTTTTAAAAGGAATAAGCATACGCAACCTAAAATCCCCGGTCAGTCCACCATCACGGATGTTACCGTTGCGGATTTTCTCGTTGCTGATATAGAACTTCACGCACCCACATGGAAGTCCATTCTGTCACGCCCTGACCTTAGTTCCTTGTTTATGTCTCTATTTTGGTTTGGTCAGAGCGTGAGTTGGGGTGGGCATTCTATGTTTTGTTCTATGTTTTGTATTTCTAGGTGTTTGGCCTGGTGTGGTTCTCAATCAGAGGCAGCTGTCTATCATCTCTGATTGAGAACCATACTTAGGTAGCCTCTTTCCCACCTGTGCTTGGTGGGTAGTTGTTTTCTGTTTTGTGTATTGCACCTTGCAGAACTGTTCGTGTGTCGCGTTGTTGTTTTTGTTCAAGTGTTCGTATTTATTAAAAGTATTATGAATACTTACCACGCTGCGTATTGGTCCAAATCGTTACACATTCTATCTTTGTATTTTCACCCTATGAAATATTCTTCATGAGGAGTTAGGGGCACCTTCTCAATGGGCCTCGTAGCCCGTGAACAAGCTATACCTCTTTGTGATAACTCTCAGATCGGGACACACCACCTTGTGAAACACATTCCAGTCTTCAATTCTGTAGTCCACTCCTAAGGTCTGGTCTGTATATTCTTCGGCTATGGTATAGAGTTTCATTCTACAGGCCGGGTAATCAAACATACAGTATACCACCATAGTTGCCCATTAGACATCAACACATTTGCGGGCAATATTTGGGTTCTATACATTTTTAGAAAAAGCTTTTTTGGCGCATCGTATATTGATGCTTTATACTCTCCCCTTTCTTTATGGTTTAACCGGGGTCCTGCTTCGGATGTTAAGGTCGTCATGGCGTGTCAGTTATCAAAAAAATCCATGTTTTATTTATTTAGAGTCTTCTGTGGTTTATCTCGAGGTTTCTTGTTGCTCGTAGTGTTCACAGCTCTTTATTTATACTGACAAATACCCTACCCCCCCCCCCCCCCCCGGAAATGACTGTTTCATAAATATTATTGCTGAACAGCAGAGACTCACTACTCTACTCTTTAAAATGTTCAAACACATTCCACAGTTCAACAAGGTCAGTACACATCAATCATATTGACAGCTTTAATGCAAACACATGTTTTACCATAAACAGATGCACTATCAGGTTACATAAGCACTCACTCGATAGCGTGAGAACGGAAGGACGGGATGTACATATATGGGCATAACCACGTGACACATAAAATAGGTCATCAATCACTTTTTGACCTGTGCCGTCTACTGTATTCTCTACTGAGATCAACACCTCGTTCTCACACAGACTTACTACTCCAATGTGGATGGAGGCTCTGGAATCGTGTTCGTTTTTTTCCCGGGATGATGATTTTCTCTTTGATTACAGGGGACCACAGTGAACTTTCCTGGAATGACGTCAGGATCAGGAGTTCTCAGATTAGTGTAGGGATGTAATCTCTGCAATTAACAGCTCTGTTTACAATGCAACTGTTTTGAACGTATTATTTATTTGGGAATTTTGTATGTTTGTTCAAAATAAAAATGTATCACTGTTCTGTGTTGTGATTTTTTCCTCTCTCAATTAATAGAAATAACCCCTTGCTTCATATATCACTGGCAACAAAAGATACACATATTAATGCTGTAATACATTACCAACAGCTTCTTAAAGTATATGAGAAGAAAATATGCAGGTTGTCCTTTATTGAGATGACTCGTGTACTGGAGGCAGCTCTGCATAGTGATCACTAGCTGGCACAACCACAAAGTCATAAAATCAGATTTTAAACCTATCCTTAATGCCCAATGTCACGATCGTTGTAATGATGAGACCAAGGCGCAGCATGCATAGAGTTCCACATAATTTTAATAAAGAGAAACTCACTAAACAAAACAACAAAAGCACAAACGAAACGCGAAGCTACTGGAGTGCACAAAGGCAACTTACTGTAGACAAGATCCCACAACATGCAATGGGGAAATGGCTACCTAAATATGATCCCCAATTATAGACAACGATAAACAGCTGTCTCTGATTGGGAACCATATCAGGCCAACATAGACATACAAACACCTAGATGACCCACCCTAGTCACTATCACGCCCCAACCAACACAGAGAAAAACAGCTTACTATGGTCAGGGCGTGACAGACCCCCCCAAAGGTGCGGACTCCAACCGCAAAACCTGACTCAATAGGGAAGGGTCCGGGTGGGCATCTATGATGGATGACGTAGGGCGTCGGGGGCGGCTCCGGTGCGGGGCGCGTCGCTGGAAGCTCCAGACCGTGGGTCGTCGCCGGAGGCTCCGGACCGTGGATCGTCGCAGGAGGCTCCGGACTGAGAACCCCTGCTGAAGACTCCGGACCGCCGACCGTCGCTGGAGGCTCCGGACCGCCGACCATCGCTGGAGGCTCCGGACCGCCTACCGTCGCTGGAGGCTCCGGACTACCGCCTACCGTCGCTTGAGGCTCCGTACCGCCGACCGTCGCTGGATGCTCCGGACCGCAGACCGTCTCAGGAGGTTCCGGACCGCAGACCGTCTCAGGAGGTTCCGGACCGTAGACCGTCTCAGGAGGTTCCCGGACCGTGGCCCGTCTCAGGAGGTTCCCGGACCGTGGCCCGTCTCAGGAGGTTCCCGGACCGTGGCCCGTCTCAGGAGGTTCCCGGACCGTGGCCCGTCTCAGGAGGTTCCCGGACCGTGGCCCGTCTCAGGAGGTTCCCGGACCGTGGCCCGTCTCAGGAGGTTCCCGGACAGTGGCCCGTCTCAGGAGGTTCCGGACTGTGAAACGTCGCCGGAAGCTCTGGACTGGGAACTGTCGCCGGAAGCTCTGGACTGGGAACTGTCGCCGGAAGCTCTGGACTGGGAACTGTCGCCGAAAGCTCTGGACTGGGAACTGTCGCCGAAAGCTCTGGACTGTGGAGGCGCACTGGAGGCCTGATGCGTGGGACCGGTACCGGTGGCACCGGGCTGATGATACGCATCTCAGGGCGAGTGCGGGGAAGAGGCACAGGATGTACTGGACTGTGGATGCGCACTGGAGACCTGATGCATGGGACCGGTACAGGTGGCACCGGGCTGATGACACGCACCTCAGGGCGAGTGCGGGGAAGAGGCACAGGATGTACTGGACTGTGGATGCGCACTGGAGATCTGATGCGTGGGACCGGTACAGGTGGCACCGGGCTGATGACACGCACCTCAGGGCGAGTGCGGAGAGGAGGCACAGGATGTACTGGACTGTGGAGGCGCACTGGAGATCTGATGCGTGGGACCGGTACCGGTGCCACCGGGCTGATGACACGCATCTCAGGGCGAGTACGAAGAAGAGGCACAGGACGTACTGGACTGTGGATGCGCACTGGAGATCTGATGCGTGGGACCGGTATAGGTGGCACCGGGCTGATGACACGCACCTCAGGGCGAGTGCGGAGAGGAGGCACAGGACGTACTGGACTGTGGAGGTGCACTGGCGGCCTGATGTGTGGGACCGGTACAGGTGGCACCGGGCTGATGACACGCACCTCAGGGCGAGTGCGGAGAGGAGGCACAGGACGTACTGGACTGTGGATGCGCACTGGAGACCTGATGCGTGGGATCGGTATAGGTGGCACCGGGCTGATGACACACACCTCAGGGCGAGTGCGGAGAGGAGGCACAGGACGTACTGGACTATGAAGGTACACTGGAGACCTGGTGTGTATAGCCGGCATCAATTGTTCCGGACCTTTAACACACGTTTCAGGATGAGTACGAGGAACTGGCACAGGTGGCATCGGACAGCTAACACGCTCCTCAGGGCGAATGCCGTCCATACTACGCCAAACCAACAGCTCTCTCTCTTCACTTTCCTCCAATTTGTCCAATAACTCCTCGACAGTCTCTGACTCACCCCTCAACTTCGCCGACTGCTCCATGTGCCCCTCGACTCCTGCCAAGGAAGGTGATCCTGTCCTGCCAGGATTTCCTCCCAAGTTCAGGATCCCTTCCCATCCAGGATCTCTTCCCAAGTCCAGGATACTTCCTCCTCCTGGGCACGCTGCTTGGTCCTTTGTTGGTGGGATCTTCTGTCACGATCGTTTTAATGATGAGACCAAGGCGCAGCATGCATAGAGTTCCACATAATTTTAATAAAGAGAAACTCACTAAACAAAACAACAAAAGCACAAGCAAAACGTGAAGCTACTGGAGTGCACAAAGGCAACTTAATGTAGACAAGATCCCACAACATGCAATGGGGAAAATGGCTACCTAAATATGATCCCCAATCAGAGACAACGATAAACAGCTGTCTCTGATTGGGAACCATATCAGGCCAACATAGACATACAAACACCTAGATGACCCACCCTAGTCACTATCACGCCCCAACCAACACAGAGAAAAACAGCTTACTATGGTCATGGCGTGACACCTAACCTTAAATTAAGACCAAAAAGCGAAATGTTGTTTCCATGAATTTTTGCGATATACTGTGGACAATTTCGACTTTATAGCCAATCTTTTGGAAACTGCTCAGTTCTGCCAGCAGGGCAAGACTCATAACAATAAATGTCAACCTGCAGAAAATACAATAGACGTAGAAAACCCAATAACATTTACTGACTAAGGAATCCTCAATATATCACTATCACAATTTCATACACAATTAGTAATAATTTCTTTGTTTGGGAAGGCATCAAAATCAAAACGGAAGCAGAAATGTCATTCAGTGTATTAGAAGGGCACATAGTATCAAAGCAAGTGCATATTTGATGATTGGCAGGGCAATAGAAAATACCTACTCTTTGCCTGATGCACTTTAGGGGGGGGGGGGGTAGAATCAAACCACAACCACATGCTCATCCCTGACTCCTGCAATATATAGTGCCATCAGAAAGTATTCACAACTTTTGACTTTTTCCACATTTGTTTTGTGTTAGACTGAATTTAAAATGGATTACATTTAGTTTTTTTGACTGGCCTACACACAATACCCAATAATGTCAAAGTGGAATTATGTTTTTTGTCATTTTTACAAATTAATAAAAAATGAAAAGCTGAAATGTCTTGAGTTAATAAGTATTCAACCACTTTTTTATGGCAAGCCTAAGTTCAGGAGTACAAATGTGCTTAAGTCACATAAGTTGCATGGACTCTGTGCAATAATAGTGTTTAATATGATTTTAAAATGACTGCACCCCACAAAAATCTCTGTACCCCACACATACAATTATCTGTAAGGTCCTTCAGTTGAGCAGTGAATTTCAAACAAATTCAACCACGAAGACTAGAGAGGTTTTTCCAAGGTACAGAGTGGCAGGCAGGCAGTATGGTCAGGCAGGCGGGTTCAGAGTCAAGCCAGGCAAGGGTCAAAACTGGGATGACTATCAATTTTTTTTGAAAATGAACAAGCTGGAGCACGGAGTAACACTCTGGTTGACTTGACAAAACAAGACGAACTGGCACAGAGACAAAAAACACAGGTATAAATACCCAGGGGATAATGGGGAAGATGGGTGACACCTGGAGGGGTGGAGACAAGCACAAGGACAGATGAAACAGATCAGGGTGTGACAGTGGAAGGGGGAAAAGTAGGGAACTTGTCTGTCAGCCCTGCATTAAATGCCATAATTGGTTAAAAAAATTGACAAATAAAAAAGTATACCAGTTTCATTTAAGGACCAAAAAATGTGACAGCTGTGCCATATAGATTGCAAAATAGTAGGGAAGAGATTTTCGAAGTACCGATTCCATGGCACATGGTTTATGAACTGATACGCAAAACGGATTCAAAACTTTGAATTTTTCATTAAAATTATTATACAAAATTCTTGCAACCAATAGATTGTTATATATATGGGGGGATACAACCTTCCCAGAGACAGAATCATTAGATCATTTGTTTTGGCACTGTCCATATGGAGCTTGTTTTTGGTCACAGGTCCAGGAATGGCTGAAGAATTGCAACATTTACCTGAAGCTCACTCTGCAGATAGCACTACTGGGTGATCTGAAAAGTCATAGTCAATCGATCAATAATATAATAATACTTTAGCAAAAAAAACTATTTTTAATGTACAATCTGTACAATTTATGAGAATAGAAAGGTTCAGAACTTTTGTGAACATCACAGCACAGTTGAAAAATATATGGCAATTATAAATCCAATGTGGATGGTGTTAAGAGATAGATGGGAGGGGTTGAATGGAGCTGAAGGTTGGTAATAATAATAACTAATAACAACAAGATAACTAATGTAAAACATACTGTGTCCATAAAACGTATATAGGTTCATCACTTTTGTGAAATAAATAGATGGGAGAGGTTTAGGTTGAGGTTGAGGTTAGACGAAGGACAGGAGTAAAAATATATATATATATAACTATTGTAAAATAGACTGTGCCATAAAAAGTATATAGTATGTATAAGCTGGAAGTAGAAGCCTAAGCGTTGTTGTTCACTAGTTTACTCCAATTAGGGAGGGGTGGTAGGGTTACAAAGTAATTGTCACGACTTCCGCCGAAGTCGGCTCCTCTCCTTGTTCGTGCGGCGTTCTGCGGTCGACGCCGCCGGCTTTCTAGCCATCGCCGCTCCATTTTTCATGTATCCATTTGTGTTGTCTTGTTTCCTGCACACCTGGTTTTCATTTCCCAATCAATCTACATGTATTTATTCCTCTGTTCCCTTTCATGTCTTTGTGTAAGATTGTTTGTGTTACGTGTGTATTGTTGACGCGCCAGACTGGCTTGTTTTTTCCATGTTATTTTTTCACAAAGATGTTTATTGTTAAACATAATTCTTGTGACTGTTTTGCGCGTTTTGCACTTTTTCCTAAATAAAGTGTGGGCCTGTTCACAAACCTCTGCTCTCCTGCACCTGACTTCGCTACCAGTACTGTAACGACAGCCTTCCTCCTCTTCGTCTGAAGAGGAGGTGTAGCAGGGATCGGACCAATACGCAGCGTAGTTAGTGTCCATGTTTTAATAAAAACAACTGAACATGAACACAATACAAAATAACAAATGTGGCAAAACCGAAACAGTCCTATCTGGTGCAAATGAACACAAAGACAGAAGACAACCACCCACAAACCCCAACACAAAACAAGCTACCTAAATATGGTTCCCAATCAGAGACAATGACAAACACCTGCCTCTGATTGAGAACCATATTAGGCCAAACAACAAACCCAACATAGAAACACAACATATAGATAACCCACCCAACTCACGCCCTGACCACACTAAAACAAAGACATAACCAAAAGAACTATGGTCAGAACGTGACAAGTACGCACACATTCTGACAGTAATAAAGGAAAAAATATTTTTTTAAAGATGTGTGTGTATATATATATATATATATATGTATGTATATATATATTTACACTGCCTCTGAAAAGTTTAAGAACACCTACTAATTCAAGGGTTTTTCTTTATTTGTACTATTTTCTACATTGTAGAATAATTGTGAAGACATCAAAACTATGAAATAACACATATGGAATCATGTAGTAAAAAAAGTGTTAAACAAATCAAAATATATTTTCAATTTTATATTCTTCTAAGTAGCCACACTTTGCCTTGATGACAGCTTTGCACACAATGATTTATACTTTTACTTTTGATACTTTTGTATATTTTAGCAATTACATTTACTTTTGATACTTAATTATATTTAAAACCAAATACTTTTTTACTTTTACTCAAGTAGGATTTTACTGGGTGACTTTCACTTTTACTTGAGTCATTTTCTATTAAGGTATCTGCTTTTACTCAAGTATGACAATTGGGTACTTTTTCCACCGCTGCTAGCTAGGCTACTAAAAGGTTGCAGTATGGCTTCGGTTTTTAAAGCTTGACAACAATGAATAACCATAAAACAAAACCTGCAACAAAACGACATGCAAAGAAGAAACAAGGTATATTACAGCAACATTTGAGCAATAGCCAGGCTGGCTACTCAACTACAACACATGTTGAGTGCAGCATACAGCAATGCTGCATTCAACCGCACTGGTGATCCATGCGGTGCCACAAAACTAAAAACATGTTTTAAGTTTCAATGTTACAACAACCTAGCTACTTTTTAGTTATTTGGAGTTACTATATACTTTTTGATTAGGGTCGCAGCATATTATGCACATCTGCAAGCATAGCAGCAAAGGCTGGACAAATATTATTTATCTCTTCTTTTGTTTTAATATGTTAAATACTATATGCAGCATCCTATGTACATAAGTGGACATTATAAAGGGACATATTTTTTCTATTAAAACAATGGCCAGTTTTGGTCGCAGTTATATGCATGTTATTTTTGTAAAAACAAACATAATAGGCTATGTTTGGCCTGTGAATTCGTTGTGTTTGTTCAATATGTTGTGTTTTTTCAATACGGCCCATGCGCTGATTGAGTTTGACACCCCTGCACTAAAGTAATATTGCAAAACATTTAGCAAAGCAATCCACTTGTTGTCATGAACACAAAGTGTTATGTTTAGGGCAAATCCAATACAACACATTACTGAGTGCTAATGTCCATATTTTCAAGCATAGTGTGACTGTATCATGTTATGGGTATGCTTGTAACTGTTAAAGACTGGGGTGTTTTTCAGGATACAAAAAGAAACGGAATGGAGCTAAGCACAGGCAAAGTCATAGAGGAAAACATGATTCATTCTGCTTTCCACTAGAGACTGGGCAATTAATTCACCTTTTAGCAGGATAATAACCTAAAACACAAAGCAAATCTACACTGGAGTTGCTCACCAAGAAGACAGTGAATGTTCCTGAGTGGCCAAATTACAGTTTTAACTTAAATCTACTTGAAAATCTATGGCAGACCTGAAAATGGTTGTCTAGCAATGATTCACAACCAATTTGTTAGAGCTTGAAGAATTTTGAAAAGAATAATGGGCAAATGTTGCCCAATCCAGGTTTTGAAAGTTCTTAGAGATTTGCCCAGAAACATTTACAGCTGTAATCGCTGCCAAAGGGGCTTCTACAAAGTAATGACTCAGGGGTGTGAATACTTATGTAAATTGGATATTTCTGTATTTCTTTTTTTTTAATTAGCTAAAATTTCTAAAAACATCTTTTCACTTTGTCATTATGGTGTATTTAGGCGGTAACACAATGTGGAATAAGAGTGTGAAGACGTTCTGAAAGCACTTTAAATAGGGCTTCCCCACCTCCTAATTCCCAATTTACCCCAAGTCTCAAACTAAATTACATCATGCACTTCATGCACTTACAACGCCTTGAATGTCAGCATATACACTGCTCAAAAAAATAAAGGGAACACTTAAACAACACAATGTAACTCCAAGTCAATCACACTTCTGTGAAATCAAACTGTCCACTTAGGAAGCAACACTGATTGACAATACATTTCACATGCTGTTGTGCAAATGGAATAGACAACAGGTGGAAATTATAGGCAATTAGCAAGACACCCCCAATAAAGGAGTGGTTCTGCAGGTGGTGACCACAGACCACTTCTCAGTTCCTATGCTTCCTGGCTGATGTTTTGGTCACTTTTGAATGCTGGCGGTGCTTTCACTCTAGTGGTAGCATGAGACGGAGTCTACAACCCACACAAGTGGCTCAGGTAGTGCAGCTCATCCAGGATGGCACATCAATGCGAGCTGTGGCAAGAAGGTTTGCTGTGTCTGTCAGCGTAGTGTCCAGAGCATGGAGGCGCTACCAGGAGACAGGCCAGTACATCAGGAGACGTGGAGGAGGCCGTAGGAGGGCAACAACCCAGCAGCAGGACCACTACCTCCGCCTTTGTGCAAGGAGGAGCAGGAGGAGCACTGCCAGAGCCCTGCAAAATGACCTCCAGCAGGCCACAAATGTGCATGTGTCTGACTCCATGAGGGTGGTATGAGGGCCCGACGTCCACAGGTGGGGGTTGTGCTTATAGCCCAACACCGTGCAGGACGTTTGGCATTTGCCAGAGAACACCAAGATTGGCAAATTCGCCACTGGCGCCCTGTGCTCTTCACAGATGAAAGCAGGTTCACACTGAGCACATGAGCACATGTGACAGACGTGACAGAGTCTGGAGACGCTGTGGAGAACGTTCTGCTGCCTGCAATATCCTCCAGCATGACCGGTTTGGCAGTGGGTCCGTCATGGTGTGGGGTGGCATTTCTTTGTGGGGCCGCACAGCCCTCCATGTGCTCGCCAGAGGTAGCCTGACTGCCATTAGGTACCGAGATGAGATCCTCAGACCCCTTGTGAGACCATATGCTGACACATGCACATTTGTGGCCTGCTGGAGGTCATTTTGCAGGGCTCTGGCAGTGCTCCTCCTGCTCCTCCTTGCACAAAGGCGGAGGTAGTGGTCCTGCTGCTGGGTTGTTGCCCTCCTACGGCCTCCTCCACGTCTCCTGATGTACTGGCCTGTCTCCTGGTAGCGCCTCCATGCTCTGGACACTACGCTGACAGACACAGCAAACCTTCTTGCCACAGCTCGCATTGATGTGCCATCCTGGATGAGCTGCACTACCTGAGCCACTTGTGTGGGTTGTAGACTCCGTCTCATGCTACCACTAGAGTGAAAGCACCGCCAGCATTCAAAAGTGACCAAAACATCAGCCAGGAAGCATAGGAACTGAGAAGTGGTCTGTGGTCACCACCTGCAGAACCACTCCTTTATTGGGGGTGTCTTGCTAATTGCCTATAATTTCTACCTTTTGTCTATTCCATTTGCACAACAGCATGTGAAATTTATTGTCAATCAGTGTTGCTTCCTAAGTGGACAGTTTGATTTCACAGAAGTGTGATTGACTTGGAGTTACATTGTGTTGTTTAAGTGTTCCCTTTATTTTTTTGAGCAGTGTATGTTGTTATTCTACTATAATGTCATCTGAAATCTATTTTGAATGTCAATTTGCTGACCCCTTGAAATTACCCAGACTCAAGAGAGTCTGTGTATTTTGCCGCCATTTGGATTACTCTGGTATTACAGCACCCGGAACCATCTCTGATGTTGCAGGTTCTCATACCCGCCCCCTTTCCCTCTCCTCCTATCACTGTTGACTTCTCTACCGGAAGTTGTGGACGCACTCTACGCGGGAAACCAATGTTGTTTTGTCTGTGCAGTCTGCTTGTAGACTGGACTCAGCAGAAAAGCGAAACAGCGGAAAAACAGGTAGATAGAGATAAATGTTTATTTATGCATATGTTCTGGATGCATATCTGAGTAATTCAATAGGTAAAATAACTTTAACACTGTTCATTAGGTCATCGCAAGTGGTTTACTTCATCACACAGCTAGCTATCTGAACTAGCTAACGTAAGCTAGCTAGCGATTGAGCTAACTTAGCTCTGGCTAAGCTAACGAACATGTTGGCTTTACTAAGCAACATTTCTCGTAGGTACTGAGCTACAATGAATATATGAGAGTAGAGCACTTGAAAGTTGCTAATGTCCCAACTTTCTTCACTGCCTTCTCATTTACAAGTGACTGTTGGTGTCAACAACACAACAATTGTTGTTTGTTCAGTTGCTAGTTATAGCTAGTATCTCTAGCTGACATTCTCCTTACTCTTTCTTCCTTTCCCTGTATTTAGTAGCAGGATGAAGGTGATAACATGTGAGATTGCGTGGCACAACAAAGAGCCTGTCTACAGTCTGGACTTCCAGCACAACTCAGAGGGCCGCATACACAGGCTGGCCACAGCAGGAGTGGACACCACTGTCAGGGTGAGTACTAGCTAGCTGTTTAAAACAACCACATTGTCCAAATCGAAGTTTAGTGGTCGTGTACACAGATTTTCAGATGTTATGGCAGGTGCAGCGCCATGTCTCTCTTACTCTCTCTCACACACACTTACATAGTTACACACAAACTGAACACTTGTATGCATTAGCAGAGGGCCTTTTTCTCTCACTCACACTGCTTGGTAAGGGAACAATGTAGTTATGCTTTCAGAGACAATGACCCAACGCGTGTAGTGGCTCTGTGTGATGCTGTAACGTGTGGTGTCACTTGCTGTGGTCAGCTGTGGCGTGTGGAGATGGGGCCTG
This sequence comes from Salvelinus namaycush, assembly GCF_016432855.1. Lineage (NCBI taxonomy): Eukaryota > Metazoa > Chordata > Actinopteri > Salmoniformes > Salmonidae > Salvelinus > Salvelinus namaycush. The sequence continues at coordinate 13,280,794 of NC_052325.1, forward strand.
ATGGGAAGGCAGTGGTGGACTTCCTGTCAAACCTGGCGTGGCACACCAAGGCCGTCAACGTGGTGCGCTTCTGCCCCAACAGCGAAATGCTCGCTTCTGGAGGAGATGGTGGGTCACTATGTAGCAAACTTTTATATAGCAAATAGAATCGAACAAGGGTGATCAGCTTCTCCAATGCTGAAGGTGCATAAAGATGTCGGAATTCAAAAATGACATCATGGTTTTACCACTATCCATGGCGTTTTAAAACTATGGTGTGACATGGTTCAATTTTCCAAACTTGAAGCTAAAAATGGGATCATGTTTACTGTGGTTATGATACAAAAAAAGAGTAACAGAGAGCAATGTACAATACGGAAAACTTGGCAAAAGTCATTTGTGGTAAGTGCATGGAGGCCGCCATCTTTTTGCACCTCTGGTATTGTAATCAGTTGATGCCAAAACAACAATAATATACTATTTATTTTTTATTTTTGTGTTTTACCAATCTCGTTGAGATTAACTATCTCTTTACAAGAGAGACCTGGCCTAAATAGCAGCACACAAAGTTGCAGACACATTTACAGCATGAAGCACTACAGTTTAAAAAACATGAATGTACACATTGAACAGTAAGATGGTTTGAGAGTGTTGTGAAACTAGGGGTCAACATTGACGCCCCCCCCCCCCCCCCCCCTTAATTTTCCATCATAGTGTTTAACCTAGCTTTAAACTCATTTAAAGGGACGAGGTCCTGTAATTTCAGGACCGTTTGAAACTCGTTCGAAGCGGAAGGTGCAGAGAACTGGAAAGCTTTTTCCCCCTAGTTCTGTACTGGCTTTAGGCACAATCAACAAAACACAGTTGAGTCAGGCAATAGTTTTTCATGTGACTGCTTGATAATGTAGTTAGACTAGTAAAAAAAGGGAACTGTCTCAGTATGGCTTTATAAATAAAAATGTACAAATGATTTAATCCCCTGAAGAGTTAAGGAAGGCCAGCCCACTCGCACATAGAGGGTACAGGGATGTGAGAGCTTTGGAGTTGGTAACAAACCTCAGCACCCCATGGTACAGTGGTCATCATAAATAATGACCTCACAGGGGCGTACATGTACAAGATATCACCATAATCAAGTATAAGCATAAAAATAGTGCAAACAAGCCTCTTTTATCGCTTCAAAATAAAAACATGACTTATTACGGACAAAAAAAAATCCAGCTTGTGCCTGAGCTTTTTCACAAGACCTTCGATGTGGGATCTTTCAAGAAACCCAAGTACTTGTAAATTGCTATGATAAGAGATATTCAGTCCACAGAGTATATTTTTCCATGTGAGTGTAATGACTGTGTAACAGATGCAACCATCTTGCTGTGGAAGCTAAACGACAGTAAGGAGCCTGAACAGGCCCAATCGTTCCAGGAGGAGGAGGAGGATAGTCAGCTCAACAAGGAGAGCTGGAGTGTGGTCAAGACCCTGAGGTGAGACCCTCTAATAAATGCCCATATCTACAATGCATGGTCCGCTCCCTGTAATATTTTGATATGTCTTACTTCATAACCACAGCTGTGATTGTTGTTTAAATTGTTTGGTAGGGGACACATAGAGGATGTGTATGATATCAGCTGGACCCGGGATGGGAACTTCATGGTCTCTGGTTCTGTGGACAACACTGCCATTATGTGGGATGTCACAAAGGGTAAGATGTGTGTACACAAAGTGTGTCTAAATGTGTCTGTTGAGTTGTACCTCTATTATGTTTACTCTCGGTGAATGCATGCTGTTCATTAGTTATCACACAGGTAGTAACTGTGTTGTATTTCTCAGGACAGAAGCTGTGCATCTTTAATGACCATAAGAGCTATGTGCAGGGAGTGACCTGGGACCCGCTGGGCCAGTATGTGGCCACACTCAGCTGTGACCGGTAGGAACACACCGCACACAGCCACTGGTTCTGCGTGAGAAGCCATTTTGTCTCTCCCTTAATCAGTGATTAGTGGAACTAACATATAAACAATGAACCAGCATCAACTGGTAAACAATGTAATATGATTGATTGCCAATCTGACTGTCAACTCTCTCTCTTTCAGGGTGATGCGTGTACAGTACTCAGAGCAGGAGGAAGGCCTACAGTGTCAGTAAGATGAGCTCTGGATCAGCTGTGGGGGGAGAGGTCAGTATGAGCTGAATGGACAATCTCCCATACACACATGAAACAATCATACACACACTGAACACTCAATGATGTAATGGTGTTTATTTGCTTCTGTACAGGTGAAACAGTACCGAATGTTCCATGATGACAGCATGAAGTCTTTCTTCAGGCGACTCACCTTCACACCGGACGGATCCTTTCTGCTTGCCCCAGGTACACAAACACAAACGAAAACAATTACTCTGCATTTGTCTGGTGACTTGAAACAGGAAGAAATTGTGTCCTGTGCTGCTGTCATATCCTTTGATGTGGAGGTCATAGGTGACATCCTGTTTAGCCCATCTCCTTTCTCTCTGTCTCTCCCTCTCTCTCTGTCCCCCTTTCTCTCTCTCTCTCTGTCCTTCCTCTGCGTTCTCTCTCTATGTGTAGCGGGGTGTGTGGAGGCAGGGGAGAACGTCACCAGCACTACATACGTCTTCTCCAGGAAGAGCCTCAAGAGGTCATTGCTGCCAACCAATAACCCTCTGGGGACAATGAAGATTTAGTGAAATGAACTGAGACTGTCACAGCCTGCAGTTTGCTTCTGTATCAGAGTATGGGTATAATCTGTATCTGCCTTTCTGTATCTTAGGCCCATAGCTCAGCTGCCCTGCCCTGGTAAAGCCACCCTGGCTGTACGCTGTTGCCCTGTCTACTTCGAGCTGAGGACCAAGAAGGGAGATGGTAAGGACACACACAATAGCAAAAAAAGTATAGCTAACTCCCTTCCTCTCCTCTCTATGCCTTCCTCTCTCCTCACCACTCCACTCTCCCTTCCCTACAGATGGCAGTGCCCAGCCCCTGCCCAACATGTTTGGCTTGCCCTACAAACTGGTGTTTGCTGTGGCATCAGAGGACTCCATCTTCCTCTATGACACTCAGCAGACCCTACCCTTCGGCTACGTGTCCAACATCCACTATCACACACTCAGCGACCTCACCTGGTACACACACGCTCTTCAGATGTCTTGTATTGCTCTGTTTTTGATTAGCTTGAGGTAGAAGATGCCCTTGATCTAGGATCTGATGACCATATCCCCCAATCCCAAACTGCACTGAAAAATGTCTGACCCTGTATCAGTGTTTGGGGTAACTTCTAACTACTCCTTGTGATAATAAGTTGTTGTAGTATTATTCCAGTCTGTGTTCCATCCAGTCTATTTAGTGATGATGTGCTGTTGTAGGTCTCGGGACGATTCTTTCCTGGCGGTGTCTTCTACAGACGGCTACTGCTCCTTCCTTTCCTTCTCTCCTGGCGAGCTGGGCACCCCCCTGAAGGAGCCCCCAGTCCTGGAGGTCGTCACCCCCGGCAACGGCCCAGAGAAGAAGGGCAAGAAGGCTGCCATGGCTCGCATGGTGTCCCCCGTCCCTAAAACCACAGAGAGCACCGCCACTGTCCACGCCATTCCTAAAGAGACCCCCAGCACCCCCCTCTCCTCCCTCACCTCCCATGCCACCCCCCTGGTCCCTGGGGGTGAGGAGAAGAACAACCCTGGCAAGGCCAAGCCACAGCCCCATAGGATCACCCTCAACACCCTGGAGGGATGGGGCAAGCCCAGCACCCCCAAAGCCACTGCTGCTAATGCCCCCAAGATCCCTACCACAACCAGCATCAGCGCCCCCTCCACCCCCAACACCCCCTCTACAGCCCAGCCCTGCCTCACCCCAAAGGCCCAAAGAAACACTCTTGGCCCCAGCACCCCTAAAGCTAGCACCACCCCTAAAGAACCTGTCCCCAGGTAAGAGCACAGACACAAGATGTCATGGATTTTTTTATCTATAGACCATTGTGTGTCTGGTCTGTATTTTTGTATGCCTGTGTTTGTCTAATCAATGTAATGCTTACCTGTGAGTCAGAGTTTGTGCATTGGTGCGTATATTAGTGAGAATGTGTTTCTGCATGTGTGAGTAGCGTTTGCACGCTAAATCCCTGAACTCCCATTCAAATGGCTGGTGGTGACTGCCTGGTACCTACCTACACACAGCTACTACGTCACTGCCACATGATCACTGGATGGAAGGGAACAGTTAGACGGATAGGCTGATGGGAGCACCAGCCAGGGCAGCATGCCTAGTCTAGGGAAGGACATTGAACCATTTCTCCCCTACTGTTTCCATTTATTAGAAATGTGCAGTATCTAAGAATCTCTATGCAGGTTCTGAATCCACATTGTGGATGATAAGTAATTTGTTGACATTGAGTGTGAGACAAAATAATGGCAGAGCTTGCGGCGTGTATTGGTCGTTAGCTACTGTCTGTCAGAACAAAACCCTGTCTGGTATTCAGGGTTCTTTGGACCCCACCCACTGTTAATCAAGTACCGATTATCCTGAGAGGCTGCCGGCAGACAAGATGGGCAGTGTGTGTGTGTGTGTGTGTGTGTCCGGTCATTATCAGTCTGTGAGGAGATTGAATGAGGAGAGAAAGAGCATAGATGGGAAGAAGTACAGTTAGATTGTTATTATTTGCCGGTTTAGTTTTTCCTTATGAATCCTAAATTAGGTGCAAGTTTTTCTTATGTAGGCCTACATAAAAGCCGCATTTTGGAACTTATTCCTAAGCCACCTACTCAAGAGCCGGGTAGAATCCCTCTCTAAGTCACTGTTCTCTCGCTACCTTCTGTTTTTAGACTGATATCTCTGACTCCCGTCGTCTCTCTAGATCTCCAGCTGCCTTTACCACACCCTCCTCCACGGAGAAAGCCAAACATGGTCAGCATATCATGCAACAACCAACACAGGGATTTGCCAAGCACTTTTACAACAAGGCCAGGGATTGGCTATGGACAGTGTTATAGTTACCTGTCTCTGTAATGGGGTCTGCCTCTGAGCGCCCAACCAATGAAACAAAATTAACATCTGAGTATACTAAATGATGTAAAATCCTATTCCTAAGAAAGATTTATTCAGTCCAATGTTCTGTCTACGATTGATGCATGTATTTTGGTTCACCTTTTCCCCCCAGAACAACCCTCTCCCCCCACCGACCCTGTGTGCCAGCCCCCAGAGTCCAAGCGGCCCAAGACCAGCACCCTGGCAGGCAAGACAGGGGTGGCTCCAGCCTCAAGGGCCCCTTGAGGACCCCTCATTGCCAAGAACCCTCTGCAGGACAGAGTGGTGTCAACATGCAACTCGCATATTATCATCACGCACACACACACACACACAGTCACACACACACACACACACAGTCACACACAGTCTAGCCTATAGAACTGCTTAGAGACTGGTGTTGTGACCTAATTTACACGCTCACAAGAGTTCACAGAGCATAGACTGGTGTTTCCTCCTAATGCAACTTTCTGTATGTTTTTGTAATTTCACATCCTGAATTCTTCTGTAGCTTAATTTATTGGATAACCAGGTAGTTATTTAAGTGATAATGCCCAAGAAGCATTGTTAGCCGTGCCAATATATCCTCCAAACACCGTCTTCGAGGGCAGTATCAATTTTATACAGCGGGTTACCAACATATTCAAATAAGGTTATTTTCATGAATTTATTCATACTATTTCATCATTCCTCAAGATATAGTCCAGACACAAATCTAGGGTTGCTACCCAAGCCGGCTGGTCGTTCGTTCAGTCTTTTTGTTCTGTATCTATGCCATACTGGCAGGCAACGTTCTTATCCCCTGCTTGCTAGCTAGCCAACTACGGCTACCTTACAGTCACGTCAAACAGTGCAGACAGAATAACAACAGTAGCTGCATTTGTTTAAGCTGCTTTCTAGTGACATTTATTTGGAAACATCCATAACAATGAGCTAATGAGACGCAATTTAGCCTGGCTTTGAAAATGTGCTCTCTCATCAGGGCACTGTTGTTCAGAGGAGCTAGCTAACAACACAGCTACAATAACTTCAAACGGAAACTGGAAAGACTGCAAACTAGCTTTGTTTCATTTGACCTTTTTTCAATTGACATTTCTTTGTTTATATTCATAAAAATGATGCCAGTTGATTCATAATTTCGACTGGCTGAGAAACGCTGCCTGTCTTTCTCGTCCCGACCCCTACAAGTTCATAACTATGGGACAGCTGGAGAGAGACAGACAGCAATGTTCATACAAATCTCCATTGTTGAAAACTAAATGTTAGTCTAAAAGAAATGTGAGAATGTCTAGATGCTTTTTAAAGTTTAGAACTTCCCTGCCTGGTCTGATGAGACAGTGGATTGCGTATTCAGATGGAACAGAGTAAATGTACATTTTAACATAGATTAGATAGATTTTGCCAGTGGTAATTTGTGGAATAGACACCGGCTAGAATGCGCTTTTAACCAATCAGCTTTCAGGATTAGACCCACCCGTTGTATAATGTAAATTAAAAACTGTGTGGTTCCAGCCCTGATTGGCTGACAGCCATGGCATATCAGACCGTATACCACGGGTATGACAAAACATTTATTTTTACTCCTCTAATTATGCTGTTAACCAGTTTATAATAGCAATAAGGCAGCTCTGGGGTTTGTGGTATATGGCCAATATACCACGGCTAAGGGCTGTGTCCAGGCACTCCGCGATGCGTCGTGCGTAAGAACAGCCCTCAGCTGTAGTATATTGGCCATATGCCACACCCCCTCATGACTTAATTCTTAAATATAAATGTACCTGGCTAAAAATATAGGATAAGAAACATTAAGTTTCATATAATATAAAACTACCTCAGTCCAAATGATGCTTAGCTCATGTATGAAACTGTACAATGGTCATTGACTTTAGTCTGAATGGTTGTCTGTAGTGATGTTACATTGGGGTCGTTTCTCCTTTTTATATGAATGTTTGTATATTGTACTTTTTGGATTTTGGTAACACTTCAATACAATAATGCTTGTCTAAAAAAAAAAAATGTATTTGTTACGTCTCTCTAAACATTCCCATGAATGTTCCCAGGACCTAGGTGGTAAATCTAAAAACACTATGAAAAATCAGGGAAACCAGGTCTGGTATTCATAGCTGACTTTGAAAAGGCCTTTGATAAAGTACGACTGGAATTTATAAATGCCTGGACTATTTTATTTTGGAGAATCTCTTATACAATGGGTTAAAGTTATGTATAGTAACCCCAGGTGTAAAATAGTAAATAATGGCTACTTCTCATAAAGTATTAAAATGTCAAGAGGAGTAAAACAAGGTTGTCCACTATTGGCATATCTATTTATTATGACTATCAAAATGTTAGCTTTGAAATCAGATCCAACCATTAATATCAAGGGGCTAGAAATCCAGGGATTAAAAACAAAGGTGTCAATGTACGCTGACAATTCATGTTTTCTTTTAAATGTGTAATGTGGATCCCTGCACAGCCTCAAAGGATCTAGATCATTTTTCTAATCTCGCTGGATTACAACCAAATTGATAAATGCACCATATTATGTATTGGATTGCTAAAAAATACAAATTTTACATTACTGTGTAGTTGACCAATAAAATGGTCTGATGGAGAAGTGGACATACTCTCTTCATATCCTGAAAAAATGAAATTATCTTACTACAATACATTTTTAAAAATTAGTCAAAAAAGATAATCTTACTACCATGGAAAGGACAATACCTATCTATTTGTGAAAAAATCACCCTTATAACCCTTTAGCCATATCCCAGTTTACCTATTTACTTATGCCTACACCTAACGACTTGTTTTTTAAATTATATGAGCAAATGATATTCAACTTTATTTGGAAGCGCAAGCCAGACAAAATTAAACGGGCTTATTTATATAGTAAATATGAATTTGGAGGGCAGAAAATATTAAAGGATTGGACCTCTCACTACAGGCTTCAGTCATACAAAACTGAAATTTAAATTCAAACTGGTTCTCTAGCTGATTAGTAAGAATGGCTCACCCCGTGTTCAATAATGGCCTTTTTCCCCCTTTATTCAGATCACAAACTCTCACTTTTGGTTATTTGAAAGTAAAATAATCTCCAAAATATTGTAAAAAAAAAAAAACATGCCATAGAAAGCTGGTTGCAATTTCTGTTTAATCCACCAGAAAAGAACAAATATTACAACAAATAGTATGGTTAAACTCAAATATACTAATTGATAAAAATAAAAATTTCATGGAAAAACTATGTTTAAAAACAGTATAATCTTTGTAAATTATATCATAAATAGGACTGGTGGAGTTATGTCACACATGCAGTTAACAAAAATATATGGAAATGTCTGCTCTATCCAAGATTACAACCAAATGATTGCAGCATTACTACAAAAATGGAGGAGGCAAGTGGAAGGAGAAGGAACTTGTCTGTTGGCCCTGCATTAAAGACCAAAATTGGTTAAAGGAAATTGTGATAAATAAAAAAAGTATACCAGTAAAATTAAAGGACCATAAAAATGGCAGTTGAGTCATACAGGTTGAAAAATAGTTGGGAAGAGGTTTTCGATGTAACGATTCCATGGCACGTGGTTTATGAACTGATAAGGAAAACTTTGGTTTTCAATTTAAATTATAATCCAAAATTCTTGCAACCAACAGAATATTTATATATATAGTACCAGTCAAAAGTTGACACACCTACTCATGAAAGGGTTTTTCTTTATTTTTACTATTTTCTACATTGTAAAGTAATAGTAAAGACATCAATGAATAATAGAAGACATAAAAACTATGAAAAAACACATATGAAATCATGTTGTAACTAAAAAAGTGTTAAACATCAAAATATATTTTAAATTTGAGATTATTCAAAGTAGCCACCCTTTGCCTTGATGACAGCTTTGCACACTCTTGGCATTCTCTCCACCAGCTTCACCTGGAATGCTTTTCCAACAGTCTTGAAGGAGTTGCCACATATGCTGAGCACTTGTTGGCTGCTTTTCCTTCACTCTGAGGTACAACTCATCCCAAACCAACCTCTGAACAGTTGATGTTCAGATGTGTCTGTTACTTGAACTCTGTGAAGCATTTATTTCGGTTGCAATTTCTGAGGCTGGTAGCTCTAATGGACTTATCCTCTGCATCAGAGTTAACTCTGGGTCTTCCTTTCCTGTGGCTGTCCTCATGAGAACCGGTTTCATATCGCTTTATGTTTTTTTCGACTGCGCTTTAAGAAACTTTCTAAATTCTTGACATTTTCTAGATTGACTGACCTTCATGTCTTAAAGTAATGGTGGACTGTCATTTCTCTTTGCTTATTTGAGCTGTTCTTGCCTAAATATGGACTTGGTCTTTTACCAAATAGGGCTATATTCTGTATACCACTCCTACCTTGTCATAACACAACTGATTGGCTCAAACGCATTAAGAAGGAAAGAAATTCCACAAATGAACTTTTAACAAGGCACACCTGTTAATTGAAATGCATTCCAGTTCCAGGTGACTACCTCATGAAGCTGGTTGAGAGAATGCCAAGAGTGTGCAAAGCTGTCAAGGCAAAGGGTGGCTACTTTGAAGAATCTCAAATATAAAATATATTTTGATTTGTTTAACACTTTTTTTGGTTACAAAATTATTCCATATGTGTTATTTCATAGTTGTTATGTCTTCTATTATTCTACAATGTAGAAAATAGTAAAAATAAAGAAAAACCCTTGAATGAGTAGGTGTGTCCAAACTTTTGACTGGTACTGTATATGGAGGATACCTCCATCGCAGTTCTGCAGATTTTGCTGCGAAGAGACAGAAACATTAGATCGCATGTTTTGGTACTGACCATATGTAGCCTGTTTATGGTCGCAGGTTAAGGAATGGCTGATGAATTGCAAAATTTATCCGGAGTGAACTCGGCAAATAGCCCTACTGGGTGATTTGAAAAGTTATAGTCAATCGATCAATAATATAATAATACTCTTAGCAGAAATATTTATAATTAATTTAGCATCTGAGCTAAATAGGTTATATTGTATATTTGTATGTTTCCAATTCATGATGAATTACGGTTGTATGTGTGTTTGCTACTAATCTCCTGTTAAGTATGTTACAGGCCAATGGAGAAAACAGTTAAAGGCATACATGCTCCAAGGCCTACTGGAAGTGACCGTAATGGCAGCACACGTTCTTTTGACCATACCAGACCATGGTTACCATACTGTTTGTTTCTTTAGTTTTAATGATCAGAATTCGTTTTGTGAGAATTTTCTTTACATTTTTGTATCCAGAAGAATGACAAATAAATGAATCAAACTGCACATTGGATTCGTATGTGTCAAGACTAACATTTTGCCACTCTCCATTGTTGTTGAAGGATTAGAATGGAAATTGTATTAGGACAATTATATTGAACAATTTAGCCACTAAAGAAACAATGAGAATAGAAAGGTTCAGAACTTTTGTGAAACATCACAGCACAGTGGGAAACAATATGGCAATTAGAAATTAAAACTGGATGATGGTCTTTGGAGATCGATGGAAGGGGTTTAGGGTAGCTGTAGGGTGGGACTGAAAACAAACAAAAAAGATAACTAATGTAAAATACACTACATGGTCAAAAGTATGTGGACACCTACTTGTCGAACATCTCATTCCAAAATCATGGGCATTAATATGTAGTTGGTCCCCCCCTTTGCTGCAATAACCGCCTTCATTCGTCTGGGTAGGCTTTGCACTAGATGTTGGAACATTGCTGCAGGGACTTGCTTCCATTCAGCCACAAGAGCATTAGTGAGGCTGGGTATTGATGTTGGGTGAATAGGCCTCGCTTGCAGGCGGCGTACCAATTCATCCCAAAGGTGTTTGATGGGGTTGAGGTCAGGGCTCTGCAGGCCAGTCAAGTTCTTCCACACCGATCTCGACAAACCATTTCTGTATGGACCTCGCTTTGTGCATGGGGGCATTGTCATGCTGAAACAGGAAAGGGCCTTCCCCGTGCACAGAATTGTCTAGAATGTCATTGTACGCTGTAGCGTTAATATTTCATTTAATTGGAACTAAGGGGCCTAGCCCGAACCATTATTCCTCCACCAAACTTTACAGTTGGCACTATGTGTTGGGGCAGGTAGCGTTCTCCTGGTTATCCGCCAAGCCCAGATTCGTCCGTGGTGAAGCATGATTCATCACTCCAGAGAATGTATTTCCACTGCTCCAGAGTCCAACGGCGGCGAGCTTTACACCACTCCAGCCGATGCTTGGCATTGCGGATGCTGATCTTAGGCTTGTTGTATGGCTGCTCGGCCATGGAAACCCATTTCATGAAACTCCCAACAAACGGCTATTGTGCTGACGTTGCTTCCAGAGGTAGTTTGGAACTCGGTAGTGTGAATTGCAACCGAGGACAGGCAAAAGAATGTACGTACTATGTGCTTCAGCACTTGGCGGTCCCGTCCTGTGAGCTTGTGTGGCCTACCACTTCACGACTGAGCCGTTGCTCCTAGACATTTCCATTTCACAATAACAACACTTACAGTTGACCGGGACAGCTCTAGCAGGGCAGACATGAACTGACTTGTTGGAAAGGTGGCATCCTATGATGGTGCCACGTTGAAAGTCAATGAGCTCTTCAGTAAGGCCGTGCTACTGACAGTGTTTGTCTATGGAGATTGCATTGCGGTGTGCTCGATTTTATACTCCTGTCAGCAACGGATGTGGCTGAAATAGCCAAATCCACAAATTTGAAAGGGTGTCCACATACTTTTGTATATATAGTGTATGTTGAACTACAAATAAGAAGAAAGTGGAGTTGGATTGGACACACCATACGAAAACTGGCCACCAACCACTTGCCTTCCATGAAATGGAACCCCCAGTGCAAAAGAAAGAGGGGTTGACCCAAAACACTTGGAGGAGAGACTTCCAGGCAGAGATTACGGCAAAAATGGTGGATAAATTAAGACAGTTCACTCAGGCCGTTTACCATTGAAAGAAATGGTCAGTTCCTGTCTACTTAAGGGGGTGTCTCTCCCATAGACACCAATGTGATAGCAGCTGGGTCTGGTCTAATTAGTTAATTGACTTCCATTGAAACAGAAAAAATGAGGGAGTGGGATGTCTCGCTTCCTTTTCCATCTCTCATGACCGAGAGTGGCCTCAACTGGTGCGACCTGAAAAAACTTTCCCCGGCCCAAACCAAGGGGGATGAAGGACATTCGTCAATGGCCTATGCTCCTTATAGAAGCCAAGTAAATATGTCAAGTAAGACAATTTATGAACATCTTTAAAAATGGTAGTTGCATCAGGTTTTTAACTAAATGTATCCATCAAACAAAGTACTGGGGATACCTGACACCTGGCAGACATTTATGTTAAACAATTGGACGTGTGAAAACAAGTCTCCTATTGGCCTATCCAGAACAGTGTATGAAGGAAGGAAAATGAGAGGAAGCCCGATATACCTTTGAAACCCACCCATTGTCTGACACTGAGGTGAGATTATAATGCCTGAGAGAGGAGGAGGGGTCGATGTGTCCTTGTGAAAGTCACACTGCTTGTTTATGTGTTTATAGTAATAGTTTAAATGTTCACAAACCCTCACGGACAATCGTATGAGAAGCAGACATCTTCTGTAGACATTGGTTTCATTTCACACATAGGAAGTTCACAGAATCAATTAAACACCTCATCTTTCAATTTGCTTGTTTTTCTGTAACTGGGTGGTTACTTGGTCTTGGATGTTTCTTGGTAGAGGTTGCCCTTTGACAAATACCCAGGATCAACTTAAAACCACTCTCTACCTTTTGTTTTCAGGCAGATAACTCTGACCCCTGTCGTAGCCTGATCTTCTACTGCCACTCAAATCTTCACCACACCCTCCTCCACTGAGAAAGCCAACATGGTCAGTATATCCTGCAACAACCATATGTGTGAGGGAACAATTTACGAATCTGATTAGCAATAATAAGGCAGCAAGGTAGTAAGGCGCCTCCTCTTGCCCAATTGCAGATCCATAACGCCTTAAAGGTGAGCATTTAGAGCCTCAAATCAAATTGTACTTGTCGCATGCGCCGAATACAAAAGGTGTAGACCTTACAGTGAAATGCTTACTTACAAGCCCTTAACCAATAATGCAATTAAGAAAATACAAAAAAAAGTAAGAGATAAGAATGACAAATAATTAAAGAGCAGCAGTAAATAACAATAGCGGGGCTATATACAGGGGGTACCGGTGTCGAGGTAATTAAGGTAATTATGTACATGTAGGTAGAGTTATTTAAGTGGCAATGCATAGATAATAACAGAGAGTATCAGCAGCTTGGGGGGGGGGGGGGGGGGGGGGGGGGGTGCAATGCAAATAGTCTGGGTAGCCATTTGATTAGCTGTACAGGAGTCTTATGGCTTTGGGGTAGAAGCTGTTAAGAAGCCTCTTGGAGCTAGACTTGGCGCTCTGGTCCCGCCAGCCGTGCGGTAGCAGAGAGAACAGTCTATGACTAGGGTGGCTGGAGTCTTTGACACCGCCTGGTATAGAGGTCCTGGATGGCAGGAAGCTTGGCCCCAGTGACGTACTGGGCCGTACGCACTACCCTCTAGTGTACTCCTCAATGCCATCGGAAGAATCCCAGAAGATATTTCAATCTGTGCGAGCAAAACAGTCCTGTAGTTTAGCATCTGCTTCATCTGACCATTGGAACTGATCACTAGTCTTTCCAACCACAGGTGAACGTACACAAGAGTAATTTAGGGCAGAATCTGTCATTAGAGTAGTGGTGTATATTTAGCCTCAATCACTTTTTTTGCTTGCTGCATGTCATGCTTTAGAAGAAGAAGAGGATGATGATGATGATGATGATAATAATGATGATGATTAGGTTAAGGACTACAGAGTCTGTTATATAGTCAGGTGCATAGCGCTTGGTGTGTGTATTTGTTCATGTATGGTCCACTCTGGTCTTACGTCACACAGTCAGTATGGAAAATGCCTTATCATGGCTATGTGCAACTGGAAGCATATTAATGTGACTGTAAAGCCCATAATCTGTATAATAAAGGTTCTAAATTCGGTGATGCAAAATTTAATAAAATACTGCTAGTCCTGCCTTCCAGTTTTGGGGCACATACAGTATCTAAACTACTGCATATAATGCATTCACATGAATAAACTTTGTGGGTGAAGTGCATTTATAAAAAATGTTATTTATAGCCCATAGGAGATGAATACCTGAACATCTTGGTATCTGATCACATTTATTGGTCTGAATGCATGAGGAGAATTATCTAAGAATATATGAATTCCCTAGAGAGGTATTGGTTGATATATGAGAAGTAGCGGAATTGATACTTGTAAAAATCACACCAAGCGAGGCAAAACTGCCGTCAACAACCTATCTTGATGCATGAAAAAACACCATCTGACTGGCAGTTCCAATGGCCAATCGCATTGTCTATGGTCGGGGCTCTTTAAAGGGTCTACTAATAGGCATTGAGGCAGAGATGCTGCGAGTGTTAGAACGAGTTAGGTTGTCATGTAGTAACCAACAGAAGGTTACGAGTAAAAAAAAAAAAATGATTATTTGATCGTCTGACTGGTTTTGCGTAAAGGGAAGAGATATGGAATGAGTCGGATACCACAGATGCGAGTCTTGTGTTGTTTTTGGAGACATTATTTTGACATTTTTTATATTCGTGGTGATCGACGAGATACCTCGCTTCACGCGGTCGTTCAACTCGCGATGCTGGACAGATCGCTGCATCATCATGTTGCTTCCGAGTTAGCGAAAGAAATCACAAGTTACACCAGGGGGGCAGTGAGTCGTCGTCATTTAGCTACAGAGGCTACCCGACAATTGCAAGCAGAAAAAGAGGGATGCATTAGCTACATCTGTTGATTTGGCTTGTTGGCACTTCAGTGATACATTGTCGCGCCCGGTGATGTGACCTAAGAAGATCAGTAAGTGATTGTAGCCTATCACTTGTGTTTATGCCTGGGATTGGCTCGATATTCCTCCTAATTTGTTGGGTGGGTGCGATCGTAATTAGCCAATATTTTGATTATGGGCACAGTGGCTGAATTTGGGATAAAGAAAAACCAAAGGGCATTATTTTTCAAACACAATTTGCCACTGAAACAGGCTAATCTATCCAGACCTAGCCTACATCGTAATCATCTGGAATATAGGCAGTTCATGTGTACTGTTATTGACTCCATCATCATCAAATGACCTCTTGGACTTGTCAAGGGAGTGCACATGTTTAGTGTCTGTTGGATTACACAAATTGTGTAGGATAGCCTATCGACTCAGACACGACTCTGCTCAGGATATGATCATGACCCTGGAATGTATGTATAATCGCCAAAGAGATGCTGACTTCATTGAACTATGCTGGTGACATTTCTCCTAAACTAACAAATAGTTTACATAGTCTTGTGCTGCTGACTCTTATTGGATAGGCTAGGTATTGATTTTAGTGGGTAATTGTGCCACTGTCTCAGTACTTGGTCTGTTTTAACCACACAATGGAATACAACATAAATAGCCTATCTAAATAGGTTGCAAATGGGTTCATTTCAAAGTTTCGTTGCATCCTATGTGTTCCTGACGCGTGAGTAATCATTGGTCACAATCCACTCCTGTCACTGCATCCACGTGGAGTTCATGTAGGTATACTTGAAAACTTTGGGTTGAGGAAACTTCCAGCCGTGACGCACAGACTGCTCCCTCTGCTGTAGTCCTGCTGCAAAAAGGTGACAGCTTTTTAGTTTTTGCTGTCACACAGCAGAGAGGAAGAGGTATTGACTCAATAAGGAAAAAGTAGGCTACAGCAGATTAAAAACATCTGTCTAAAATGGACGGCGACTGCAACTATAAGATGCATTATGTGAATGATGACACATTTTCTCCATCCAAACCTCTACTGGACCAAGTGCGGGTGCCCGCGGGGGAGCCCAACGCCCCCAGTGTTCTACAGGGGCGTGGGTCTGTTTATTGCTCGCCAAACTTTGACATGATTGATGGGCTGCTGTACCGTAAGAAGTTGGAGAGAGGCTTCATCCACTACCGGGAGGTGCTAGACGAGGACCGACGGCTCGGGGCGATTGCCACTTTCCACCGGCGGCGGCCAGGCATGTGCCACCACTCCCTGGAGGATACGTACAGATCAGTGGCCGAGAACTACTGGTGGGAGGGTGAGTCTGGTCGGGTGGGATCCAGTGGGATCCTCATCCAGTTAAGTCTGTACTCGATTGAGCTCTCTGTGGGTTCGGACTGATGGTTGTGCTGATATTTACTGTCACTTTCTTTCATCTCTTTCTCCTTTTCTCTCACTGTCTGCCTTTCTCTTTCAGACAAACTTTCTATCCCACTCACTCAATGACTTTCTCTTTCTAGCTGTTCCTCTCTGTCTGCCTGTCTAACCACCTTCTCTCTCCCTGTCCTGTAGGTTTCAGTGAGTCTAGCCTGATGTCTCTGCTGGACTTCTCCTACTCCTCTACCCTTTTTACACAGGACAATGATTAAAACCACTTAGGATGTTCCCGAAAGTGGCTTTTCAGACAAAATAATTACACCTCATCTCATCACATTGTAGACTGTTATTGTAATGTTCTTGCGAGGCTTAGTATAGGCCAGTGTTTCCAAACTTCTCTATCCTCCTATCCTCTGGTGAGATGATGTATTCATCCATTCTGTAAAGAGGGATGTCCCTCTTTACAACCAGAGAGACCTAAAAAAGAAAGTGAACTGCAGGCGTTCGACAGAGGTGTTATTATATTGCAACATAAGTCAGATTGATGCTGTATAATGTCGAACTACGTTGAATAAATACTGGTCTTGTTTTGCGGTTAAAAAAACCAATGACCCTTTTGGTGGTCAAAAACATTGCCTGTGTAATATGGTTTGTTTCGTTAATATAAAATCCGTTATGATGATCATTGCAATAACGTACATGATTGACCCTTCCTCAGGGATGTACTTCCAGATCCGAGACTTTGTCCGGGGATGTCCAGCGTGCCTGGAGCAGAGGAACAAGAGACCCAAGGTAAGAGATGGCACCATAGAGCATCCTGATGTGAAGGCACTGATACTGAATGATGTTTTCACCATGTCGTTCTCTCCCCCATCTCTCTGCCACTCACGTTTGCTCTCTTTCACACTTCCTTCTCTCACATTCTCTTTCCTTCAATCCCTTTCTCACCCTCGTTCTCACGTTATTGGTGACTCTGTTCTACTCGCTCGTGTTAATTCGCTCTCTCTCCTACAGAAGCGTGTGGGTGAGAGGCGTCTCTCTCAGACGATGATGTCACACAGCCGTGACATGCTGAGTAAACTGAGGAGCCAGCGGGAGGCGGGGCTGTTCTGTGACATCACTCTGAGGACTGACGGATGCTCTTACTCCGCCCACAAGGCGGTGCTGGCAGCGGTGAGCGAGTACTTTCAGGAATTATTCACTGAGATGGACTCCGCCCCTAGCTCCAGGTCTGACATCGACCTCACAGGTACGAGATTGACACACACACTTCTGAATGGGGTTGTTTCTTTATCCATCTGTCTCTTTTCCTCCATCTACTCTGCTCTCTCCTTTTGTGGATGCCCATGTTTTGGCATGGACATGACCGCTACTGCTCTGAAAAGGAACTTAAACAGCACTTTCTACCTCACTCTCTTTTCCACTTTTTCACTTCCTCATGTTTGGTCTCCTCCTACTGTTTCCCCCCTCTGGTCTTCTCAACATATGTCATTTACGAAAGTTCAATCAGGATGGCTGGTCTGAATGCTCGTTTAACTTCATCCAGTCAGCATAACATAATTCACTTTGTTTCCTATTCTACAGGCATAGTGGGAATGACGACAAACGTATCATCATCAGCAAGCATCTTGTTTCTTCTCCTCTTCTCCCATGTGCAGAATGCTATTTACCTATTTACCTTGTGGCCTATTAGCACAACACAATAATGCTCATTCCTCATGCTTGCTGTTTAACCTATGGGCTCACTCTGGCAATTAATACCTTCCTCTCTCTCAACCAATGGATGTAAGTCTTGGGATGTATTTATGTCAACTTACCGATGTTCTCTCACTTGCTGTTTTTAAGCAACAGTTTGACAACCATCCACCCCCCCACCAGCTATAATAACCTTAAGGCCCGTCATTGGAACTCCTTTCTCCCAGCAGGGGGGGGGGTTTCGATGCCAGAAGTCCCACATAGGGCGACCTGCCATCATATGATCTTGCTCCGAGGATTTTACCTCGCAGACAAGGCCATTCCCCAAACTATTTAATAAAATGTCATATTGCATTCCTATGTTGTCCATTCAGTTAATCCTGTACTAGATTGAACTGTCTGTGGGTTAGGACTGATGGTTGTGCTGAGATTTACTGTCACTTTTATCTTTCTCCTTTTCTCTCTCTCTCTCTCATCCAGACAAACTTTCTATCCCACTCACTCAATGACTTTCTCTTTCTAGCTGTTCCTCTCTGTCTGCCTGTCTAACCACCTTCTCTCTCCCTGTCCTGTAGGTTTCAGTGAGTCTAGCCTGATGTCTCTGCTGGACTTCTCCTACTCCTCTATTCTGTGTGTGTCTGAGGAGGACCTTCCAGAGGTCAGCACTATGGCCCGTCACCTGGGCATGTGGCCTGCCGTGGAGGCCTGTTCTGCCCTCCAGAGGGAGCAGGGATACCACGCCGCCCAATACCCCACCATGGAGCACCCTGCCCTAGGCTTCTCATCGCAGATCCCTGGATCTCCCCTGGAGCTCCACCACCACCAGAGGGACAGGAAGAGGAATAGGGGGTTGGCTGGAGAGGGCAGGGAGAGGGTGGCTGGGGGTGGAAGGGTAAAGGGGGTGGATGATGGCTTCAGACAGATTCTGGATCAGTCCAATGAGTCGAGGGAGGAGAGCCCGACCAGGCGGTCACCCCGTCGCCCCCCCGGACCCAGTCCCCTCCCCCTAGGGCAGAACGGTCTCCCCCTCAGCCCCACCCGCAGGATGAAGCTCATGGACTTCAAATCTCCGTCTTGTAAAATATATTCTTCCCCTCCAAAAAACATATCCTCCATCCCTCGCTCCCGAAACACCCAATCTTCCTCCTCCTCGCCCCACACGCGTCTTCTCCGCTCTACTCCCGGGGCCGCCCAGGAAGTCCAGAGACTGCTTCCCAGGACAGAGAGCCCTCGGGGCCGAAAACCTCACCCTGTCCCCCATCCTGCCTCCACCTCCTCCACACAGAGGGCTGGCTCTGAGGCCCCCATAGTGAGGGTGAAGCAGGAGGAAGAGGGGGACGAGGATGAGAAAGATCATTTCCGAGCACTGGAGAAGTACCGCCTGATGAGCGTGCTCGGGTTACAGAGGACGTCCCTCCTCCCCAGACCAGAGGATCTGATTGGCTGGAGGCAGAAAAAACGCCTCCGAAAGTTGAAGGTCAATAACTATTCGTTGACCAAGAGGAGGAAACCTCGCCCCCAGGCGTCAGGAGGGCTTACGTTTGGGGGGCCGCCCCTGTCACTCCCCCTATGTACCCCTGCCAAAGCTCACTTCCTGAGCAGGATCATAAAGACGGAGCCTGAGTATCCAATCAGCATGGAGGACATGAGACTGAAGAAACCCAGGCAGCCCCGGCGGTTTCCGCCCAGTGACAGGAGCATGCGCAGTAAAGTAGTGTTACCAGACCTGCTGCAGCCCGTGTCCAGGCTGGTCTACGGAGGGAGGGATCTCAGGCGCTCTGTCAGGGGTGTTGAGGCCAGCCACCCCCCTCCACCTTTCCCACCCCGTTCTGGGAACACCAGAGTTCCAAATCCCAAGAGGAACGTCTCTACTGTCCGGATCAAACCCGAACCTGCCGACTATGCCATCTCAGCACCGCCCCTCCCCTCACATGGCCGACACCCAAACCCACACCTCTCCCCTCCCAGGGCCCACCCCAGGCACAAGGTTACCACAGAAACTGTCAGAGCACTCCGCTACAACAGCGGGCGTCCGATGGCCAAAGATAAGCTGAAGCGGAGTGGCATGAAGTCTGGGAGAGCCCAGCGTAAGCCCAGAGAGGAGAGCATGAGGACCGGGAGCAGCCACGGAGTGAGGAGGATCATGGAGAGAGGGCCTGGAGCTATGAGCAGCAGGAAGATGAGCAGCATCCTCAGCCCTGATCCTGTTCCTCCTCCCCTCCACAGCCATCCTCTGTACAGGGTCATCAAGGAGGAACCAGCAGACCCTCTACCTGTGGCGGGGTCCTTCCCCGAGCCACCCTCCGTGTCCTCCTCCCCAGAGCTGGGCAAAAGGCAGATCAAGCCCCCTGTCAAGCTCCTAGACCCAGGCTTCCTCTTCAGCTTCTGCCGGCCGGCAGGAGGGCCCATGTTGGGGGTGAAGAGGGAGGAGGAGAGTGTGGATATCTGCCTAACACGGTCGGTCTCAAGGGTAGAGAGATTTGGTTCCGGGGGGGCCCCAGCCAGGGTCCTGAGGGCCAGAGGAGGCCTCCCCACCCTCCACAGGGTGAAGAAGGAGAGGGAAGAAAGGAGTGTAAGCCAAAGTCCAACCCAGAGGCAGGGGCCACCAAGGGCTGTCAACTCTCACCAACACAAATCCCCCCACCTGGATAGAGCCACAGGGTCAAAGGATGCTTGCGTTGCTCGGGACATACCAAAGGTAAACACTGGGCAATAGTGTAGTTTTTCTTGCACGTTCTCCTATGATTTGGGCAACTTTTAATATTTTAAAAAGTGGGTTGCTGCTCTCCTCAGTCCTCACCTTATCTCTGTCACATGTACTGACATGAAAACACAAGATGGATGAAAGAAATGGTATAGGTGTACTGAAGGACTTTTCACATGTCCAGTACAGATTAAGGAAAGGAAGCCAGGATGAAACTTTTGAGATGCAGCCTTGCTTTCCTCCACAGTGGAGAGTAGAGTAGAGTAGAGGGGAGGTCTGGGGTGGGTGAAGTTAACTGTTATCTCTCCATAACACCATTCATCAGACTGAGGATTCCGTTAGGGGTTAAACAGGCTGAACCAATGTCAACCCTGTCTGAGGGGGAGGGTGTTCTACTCATCAGCCATTCTTTTTCTTTGGGAACTAACTGGAGCAAAATGTTGACACTTTAATACTCTCTTATATTACGTTAGAAAAGTCTGATCTGAGATAAGATTACGTTCTTCTTTTGGAGATTGTAAATTGAGTTTGATAACATTCCATGTTCATTGCTCTCCGTTGACATGCATAGATCATTAAGCTAAAATATGTAATGACCATGGAACTGGTGTCATGAACTGGTGTAATGACCATGTAACTGGTGTCATGAACTGGTGTCATGAACTGGTGTAATGACCATGTAACTGGTGTCATGAACTGCTGTCATGAACTGGTGTAATGACCATGTAACTGGTGTCATGAACTGGTGTAATGACCATGTTACTGGTGTAATGACCATGTAACTGGTGTAATGACCATGTTACTGGTGTCATGAACTGGTGTCATGACCATGTAACTGGTGTCATGAACTGGTGTCATGACCATGTAACTGGTGTCATGAACTGGTGTCATGACCATGTAACTGGTGTCATGAACTGGTGTCATGACCATGTAACTGGTGTCATGAACTGGTGTCATGACCATGGAACTGGTGTCATGAACTGGTGTCATGACCATGGAACTGGTGTAATGACCATGTTACTGGTGTCATGAACTGGTGTAATGACCATGTAACTGGTGTAATGACCATGTAACTGGTGTCATGAACTGGTGTCATGACCATGTAACTGGTGTCATGACCATGTAACTGGTGTCATGAACGTGGAGCTGGTGTCATGACCATGTAACTGGTGTCATGAACATGGAACTGGTGTCATGAACATGGAACTGGTGTCATGAACATGGAACTGGTGTCATGAACTGGTGTCATGAACATGGAACTGGTGTCATGAACTGGTGTCATGAACATGGAACTGGTGTCATGAACTGGTGTCATGAACATGGAACTGGTGTCATGAACATGGAACTGGGTACTTGTCCAGAAAAAAAGAGAGCATTAGAGCATCTTAAGAAATACGTGTTCCTGAAAGACATCTAACAAAATGGAATCGATTTGATTCTGTTTCTCCCTCTTTGTCTGCAGAAGCCAGCTAAGCCCCTGCCTAGCCGAGGCCCTGCCCTTTTGGACTCGTTCCGCCGGGCGAGGTTAAAGCAGCTGCGAGGTCCTCGCAGTCAGGCCCCCAAGGCCAAGTCATCCCACGTCTGCCTGCAGTGCCGGGCATCCTGTAAGGACTGTAACGCCCTCATCATGCACCGCATCAGGCACATCGAGGGCAAGCACTGGCCCTGCCCTGTACGTACTGAAACTGTTAGTCTTTGAACATCCCCCCTCCCTCTGTGTGTGTGTGTTTGTTCAGTGTTTTACTGATGTGTGTGTGTATATACAGTTGAAGTTGGAAGTTTACATACACCTTAGCCAAGTACATTTAAAATCAGTTTTTCACAATTCGTGACATTTAATCCTAGTAAAAATTCCCTGTCTTAGGTCAGTTAGGATCACCACTTTATTTTAAGAATGTGAAATGTCAGAATAATAGTAGAGTGATTTATTTCAGCTTTTATTTCTTTCATCACATTCCCAGTGGGTCAGAAGTTTACATACACTCAATTAGTATTTGGTAGCATTGCCTTTAAATTGTTTAACTTGGGTCAAACGTTTCAGGTAGCCTTCCACAAGCTTCCCACAATAAGTTGGGTGAATTTTGGCCCATTCCTCCTGACAGAGCTGGTGGAACTGAGTCAGGTTTGTAGGCCACCTTGCTCGCACACGCTTTTTCAGTTCTGCCCACAAATTTTCGATAGGATTGAGGTCAGGGCTTTGTGATGGCCACTCCAATACCTTGACCCTGTTGTCCTTAAGCCATTTTGACACACCTTTGGAAGTATGCTAGGGGTCATTGTCCATTTTGGAAGACCCATTTGTGACCAAGCTTTAACTTCTTGACTGATGTCTTGAGATGTTGCTTCAATATATCCACATAATTTTTCTCCCTCATGATGCCATCTGTTTTGTGAAGTGCACCAGTCCCTCCTGCAGCAAACCAAGTTTGTGACCCCACAACATGATGCTGCCACCCCCGTGCTTCACGGTTGGGATGGTGTTCTTCGGCTTGCAAGCCTCCCCCTTTTTCCTCCAAACATAACGATGGTCATTATGCCAAACAGTTCTATTTTTGTTTCATCAGACCAGAGGACATTTCTCTAAAAAGTACGGTCTTTGTCCCCATGTGCAGTTGCAAATTGTAGTCTGGCTTTTTTATGGCGGTTTTGGAGCAGTGGCTTCTTCCTTGCTGAGCGACCTTTCAGGTTATGTCGATATAGGACTCATTTTACTGTGGATACAGATACTTTTGTACTTGTTTCCTCCAGCATCTTCACAAGGTCCTTTGCTGTTGTTCTGGGATTGATTTGTACTTTTCGCACCAACGTACGTTCATCTCTAGGAGACAGAACGAGTCTCCTTCCTGAGCATTATGACGGCTGTGTGGTCCCATGGTGTTTAGACTTGCGTACTATTGTTTGTACAGATGAACGTGGTACCTTCAGGCATTTGTAAATTGCTCCCAAGGATGAACCAGACTTGTGGAGGTCTACAATTTTTTTTCTGGGTTATTTCTTTTGATTTTCCCATGATGTCAAGCAAAGAGGCACTGAGTTTGAAGGTAGGCCTTGAAATACATCCACAGGTCCACCTCCAATTGACTCGAATTATGTCAATTAGCCTATCAGAAGCTTCTAAAGCCGTGACATCATTTTCTGGAATTTTCCAAGCTGTTTAATGGCACAGTCAACTTAGTGTATGTAAACTTCTGACCCACGGGAATTGTGATACAGTGAAATAATCTGTCTGTTAACAATTGTTGGGAAAATGACTTGTGTCATGCACAAGGTAGATGTCCTAACCGACTTGCCAAAACTATAGTTTGTTAAAAAGATATTTGTGGAGTGGTTGAAAAACTAGTTTTAATGACTCCAACCTAAGTGTATGTAAACTTCAGACTTCAACTGTATGTGTATATATACTGTGGCTTTGTGTTGTAGCTGTGTACTGATATATATATATATTGTGGCTCTGTGTTGTAGCTGTGTACTGATATATATATATATTGTGGCTCTGTGTTGTAGCTGTGCAATAAGACATTCTTCAGGATGAGGAATGTGAAGAACCACATTCGTACCCACGACCAGAGGCTGTATAAGTGTCGCAGCTGTTTGGCTGCATCCTGAGACCTGACTGGGGAAGGAGGTGAGTGTCCCCTGTCCCTCTGTCCCACTTAAGGGCAAGACGCAATAACCAATGTCGGATGTGTGCAGTAGATCACCTGCTGGTGTCGACTAGCTGTGGCGCTTCAACATGTAAAATAGTCGGGAAATGAACAGAAAAATAGGGCTGATGTTCTGTAGTCGGAGGCGACAGGACGGCCACCCGCTGCTTTAAAACTGTTTGACGGCACGGTCTGTTTTGTCCTTTAAGCAAGTCTATATGTCAGCACTGTTCCTGCCAGTGAAGATGATAGTATTTGGTAAATCATTCTACAGTTTGCCTTTATCACAGATTTCCTGTCCGTCGTGCATTGTCAGTCTAGCTCTTCAGTCCCCTAATTGTCCTATTTGTGTTTTAGGGTTGAAGCTGTCTACATTGACTGACGGGATGAGGAGAGGCACATTGTTAAACTGCAAGCTTGTAAATACAAAGCATCAGTCCACATCCAAACACAAGGCTACCAGGAGAAATGTAATTACTATTACGATGATGATTATGATTATTGTGGTAATTCTTGATTGGTAATGTTATTTAAAAAACCAAACTTAATTTCTTGTTTGCATTTTAGGGAGCTACAGGGGTTTAAACTTGAACATTACACTCAGGGGGTGGGGAAACTGTGAGGTCACTGTATTTAAATGGTCGACGACGTCACAGTATGTAAATTAGAATGGAAATTACGGAGAATTATTATGATAATGATTACTACTATTGCTATCAATATTTTTGTATGTATAGACTGAATCTGAGTGCACCTATACCATAGCTTTGTTGTAAACCTAAAATAAGTTGATGTAAAACAGAGGGGTAGCCGGAGGGCAGTCCCAGGTGGAAATACTTGAAGGTTCACGGGTCGATTTGGAGATGGAGTTAGAGAGTGTTTCTTAAAGTCTGTAGACGAGGGGGGTTGTTGGGTTTTTAGAGATGGTATGAGTTGGCTAGTATTGCCTCATGTATCAGTTCTCTAGTCTCACCTTTGTCCAGGGTTAGGGTTTGGGAAAGGGGGTTAGGAGGGGGGAATAGGCCCAATCACAAAATGACCCCTAAACACTATGCCCTATGCACTTGTGGAGATCGTAGCAGATTTGATTGATTGAAGCAATATGGAGAAACTTCCCCATAGTAGATCAAATGGAAAGGTAGATGTATTATCATATTTCTTACACATGTCATATCCTCTCAGATCTCCATAGGTGCATAGTCTAGGGGTCCATTTGGGATTGGGCCCATGAGTTAGCTAGTTTGGGGTAAGGGGGTTCTATGACATCCCTGCATGTTTGACTGCAGGTCTGTTTCCTCCCCTTGTCTTTTCGAATGTTACTATATGTCTATGAAAGGGAAAACTGTCATGTCTAAATGTGAATCTTTAAAATTACTTTCTCAATACTGAAGTTTTTTTCTGGATTATATACAGTTTTATTTGGTCTCGGTAGTCCAGAACGTTTTTTAAAAAAATGATACAACTATGGGGTTAAAGTGCATACGGCCAGCTTTCATTTGAGGGTATTTTCATCCATATCAGGTGAACAGTTTATAAATTACAGCACTTTTTGTACATAGTCTCCCCCATTTTAGGGCACCAAAAATATTGGGACAAATTCACTTGTGTATTGAAAAGTTTAGTATTTGGTCCTGTATTCCTAGCATGCAATGATTACACCAAGTTTGTGACTCTAAAAACTTGATATTTGTGCGTCTCACGTTCACTAATTATTATTCACGATTCATTCAGGACTATTCGTAATCATGGTAGGAACACATTTTAATTTACAAAAGAAGTGACTCCAAAATGACACAATTCATTTCTATTGGGCACAAAATAATTTGAAACAACCAAAACAGCAAATGCATCTTCAGTCCAACCCTAATTTAGCATATCTGATTCAGCTAGTTAAGGTGTTGTTGAGCAGCTAATTAGTAGAATCAGGTGTGTTAAATTAGGGATGGACTGAAAACCCACAGGATGGTAGATCTCCAGGAAGAGGGTTTGGCAGCCCTGCTGTAGAGTCATAAGCTTGGTGTAATCATTACGTGCTAGGAATATGGGACCAAATACTAAACTTTTGGTGCCCTAAAATGGGAGGACTATTTACAAAAAGTACTGTAATTTCTCAACAGTTCACCTGATATGGATGGATATACCCTCAAATTAAGCTTCCAGTCTGCACTTTAACCTCATAGCCATTGTTTGATTTCAAATCCAAACTTCTGGAGTATAGATCCAAAATAAGAAAAATACTGCAATATCCCAATAATGGAGGGCACTGTATATGTTTCTCCTTTTTTAATTAAACTAGGATGTTTGGCCTTTTTTTTCTCATATTTAAGAACCTCTCTCGTACTGAATGCAACGCGTGCACATACTATGGAGACATTGACGATTCAGACACTCTCCTTTTGGTTCTGTAAAAAGAATGATATGGAATAAATGTTTGCCTTTTACATTTTTGCCTTTCCTGTTTGAAATTAGAATAGTTGTTCACATTTGTTTCTTGTCTACTGTACAGTTTCAGCAGAATATAGACAGAGTAGCTATATACACTGTGTGTACAAAACATTAAGGACACCATCTCTTTCCATGACATAAATTGACCAGGTGAACTATGATCCCTTATTGATGTCACTAGATGGAGAGGAGACAGGTTAAAGAAGGATTTTTAAGCCTTGAGACATGGATTGTGAATGGGAAAAACAAAATATTTAAGTGCCTTTGAACTGCACAGCTGCTGGGTTTTTCCACACAACAGTTTCCGTGTGTCAACATTGGCCAGCATCCTTGTGAGGGGGAGGTGGTGGGGGTTTGGAACTAAATATTAGGAAGGTGTTCTTAATGTTTTGTACACGGTGTATAACACTTCTTCTCATTCTTGAGAAATGCATGTTTGATAAATGCATCAGCTTGGACATATATTCAAAACCGTAGGGATTCACCCAGTTACATAAAAGTAGTATTACTATGTAGTATTCTACATATTTCAGGCACATCTTCATGGTCCTACAAACCACAGTCTGTGCTCATCCAGACGGCTAGGAGGAACGATAGAAGGCAGGAATCTACCAGCGATGGTCACTAATCCATTTACTGTGCCCAAACAGCACATAAAAAGCATCTGCTTCTCATTCAAACATAATGATGTGATGTCACAGGTGTATTCAGATACAGATATGTAACCATGACTCGCGTAATCCCAAGGACATTACCATGCAGTACCCGATACTACCACAAGATGGCAGCCAATACTAGGTAGTGAGAATTGGCTGTGGGTTCCTCTGCAAAATAATGAAATCTTCTTCCATCTTTACTCTTCTAAATGGCCCCATGTAGATCTGAACGTTGGATAGGTGTATGTGTCAATAATATTGTCATACCTAATAAACAGACTCGCACCAACCCAGTTCTTTCAGATCTAAAAATGCCCCTTGTCAATGGTCCATCATGAAGTGTCTAAGGCAAGGGGATTATTTCAGACTGGGTATCAGTAATATAGTCAGCCCTTACTCATTGCATGTGTAGTGTAGTGTATAGGTGTTATGTAAATATGGCATGTTTATGAAAAACATTCACCATCATGTTGCAACTGTACCAGAGAATGGACAGCATAGTGTGCAAAACTGTTTATAAAACTATTCATTAATTTCCTCCTGATAACAGCACGACATTATACCATATCATACTTTACCATTGTCTATCACTTCTGGGTAAAAATTAAGTACCTTACTGTGATTGTTTTCAATTAAAGTGGTAGAATTTTGATAGGACTGTCTGGGAGTGGTCTGAGTGGGTAGGAGAAAACAAGCTGTTATTGGCAGAGAGGTTTGGAACTCTCGTTCTTTCACCAGGCAGGCCAAAACTCCATCCCACCAAAACAGGCTAACATTTCAGGCGGTCTTTTCAAGGAGCTCTTACACTAAAAGGGCTTTATCATCGTTTTCACAATTTCAGCGTATTATTCCGACCTCATAGTATAGAAATGTATATAACACACAGGAAAATCCTGTTTTTGACTGCACTGGGCCTTTAAATCTAGTAAAAAAATGGTGTTGGAGACAAGGACTCAAATCTTCATTGCATAGACAGCATCTTGTTACTGATGGTAAGAGACTGATTGTGGTTTCTTTCTAGTTTGGTGATTAATATCTGATGTGTGTGAGGAATACTGGGTCTGGAGGGCTGTTCAAACTACATGACTATTACCTTTCTCCATCTGAACAGAACCTACAGAATCTACTGGGATTTATTCTTTAACAGTTAGGTCCTCTACTCATCTACACTGAATTACTCACTGAGGTGATTATGGCAGTATTTCTGTTACTTGTTCTTTGTCTGATTTCTACTGTCTGTGGAAATGGTACCGACATTTTATACTATCTGATTTCTACTGTACATATCATCTTTACAGTATGGTAAAAAGTGGTTTTACTCTTTGTTTTAGGGGAATATCACCATGGGGATGTTGACCATCCTTCTGTCCTCAGTGCTGCATTTGCTCTGGGCGAGGCATGTAGAAGAGACTCCACCTCACACGTATTCCTCATACATTCATTCATCTTAGTTGTTGTACACTGTAAGACTTCAGTAAAACACCTTAGAATGCACAGTAAAATACCTTAAATGTATTTTACAGAATGAATGATGTAGATTACACTGCATTATCGGTAAAATGCAGAAATTACTGTTATTAACTGTACTTGGAAGCCTCCAATAAAAATTACTCTAACATGCTATATTTCTTCACAGTAATAGCAGATTAAAATGTTCAGTTTCAAACGCCAATCTCATGCTGTCGGGTGAGATGCAGAATATTTCAGTTTTTTTTAAAATAATTTTTAAAAATCACCCAAATAGTAAGTGTTATAATGATTAGGCTTCGCTGTACCCCAGCCTCTGGGTGCCATAGTAAAGAAACGGAATGCAGATTTGTGACTGTTTACGTTTGCAATGGCTTGTTTTCACAGAGAAAACGGCTTGTTTCTAGGCCAAACAGTTCAAAAGTCTAAGCGGTCTAAGGCACTGCATCTCAGTGCAAGAGGTGTCACTACAGTCCCTGGTTCGAATCCAGGCTGTATCACATCCGGCTGTGATTGGGAGTCCAATAGGGCGGCACACAATTGGCCCAGCGTCGTCCAGGGTAGGCCATCATTGTAAATAAGAATTTGTTCTTAACTGACTTGCCTAGTTAAAAAAAATATATATATATATTACCTGTGTTAGTTTTATTGTATTATACTGTAAAAACAACAGCAATGTACCATATTATTTACAATAAATTGCCATCAATCGCAATGCACTCCGGGTGATTTTTAGGCATAACTGGTAAATGATACCATACATTCCAATGGTTAGTCTAACAGTACCTTACTTTAAAGAAGTACTGTATTTCAAATGGTAATGTAATTTCACCCCACAGAATATAGTACCCTACTGTATTTTGAGTGCAAAAAAAGTTTTGGACCACTAGTGGGTGCATGGTATTGTTGTTTCTGTCTCATAAACATATTTTGAGGCGTGCCTTGTAAGAGGTTACATTTGTTGCACTTGTGAGTGAGATTGCTGTACCAGTTTAACTGATATGTGTTACTGTAGTAGTTCCCCAACAATTAAATGTGTATAGGGGACAGATTGGAGTGGCAGCAAGCCTCAAACCTTTAATGGTTTAGTATTTGCCATGTCCTTGATCTGTTTTGCCCTGTAGTCACTGCAAGTTTTGAAGCTTTTAAGGCCTCTAGAAGTGCAAGTGATTAATTGTGAACTACCTGTGAAATCGAACCCAGTGTGTTAAGGCATATGATTGTGCAGTAAGTCGGACACCCTGTTGTTTATTATCTATATCAGGGTTTCCCAAACTTGGTTTTGGTATTTTCTCTAGCACTTACACAGCTGATTCAAATACTCCAAGCTTGGTGATGAGTTGGTGATTTGAATCAGCTGTGTAGTGCTAGAGCAAAAACCAAAATGTGCACCCAGGAGGGCCCTAGGACCTAGTTTGGGAAACCCTGATCTAGATCAACAACATTGGGAGACATATTGCGACAGCTGATGTACAGTTTTATGTGGATGACACTGTTCTGTATTCAAGTGGCAGCAGTTTGACTTTGGTTTTTGAAAAAACTCAAACAGATTTTAACATCTTCAACAGAATCTGTATGATTTTAAGCTTGTTCTGAATTCCCCTAAAACAAAATGCATGGTATGGCACTATAGAGCAAGTCAAAGTGTAGAAATATCTGTGAGTTTGGGTGGATGAGAAGTTGAGCATCACCACCCATGTAGAGGAACTTATCAGGAAATTCAAGCTGCTTATTGGGTTTTATTACCGGCACAAAGCTTGTTTTTCCTTTGCCGCCAGAAAGGAGTTGATTCATTGTACTTTTCTGTCTGTATTGGACTATGGTGATACTGTTTATCAGGGATGCAAACTAGTCACCTTTCGGCGAAAGAGTGCAAAGGCAGTTTGTCAGTTACAGCAGCGCGTCCCCTGGACGATCAAGAAGGGGTAGGTGAGAAGCCTGACCACAAAGACGGGGGTGATAAGGTGATTAAGCGTACTTCATGAGCTGTAACTGAAAAATAACTGTAATTTGGAAAGTTTGAGGTGAGGGAGAAAGTGTGATGGAACAAGTATTGTTAGCATTGTTAAGTATCTTGCTAGCTGGATCGAATTCTCCGTTAGCTAGCCAGAGAAATGTTGAGCAACATTAGCCAACTTAACTGATCAAATAATTGAGTTTATGGCGTGACAATTAGCTGGCTAATAAAGTCAGACTGCTAACATTAGCTAGCTAACGTTACAACATCAGATGAGCTAACCTTCACGTTAGTAACCTAACCAATTCGCTATAGTATTAACTGGTATACGACTCCTTGCCGTTCAAGTTATAAGGCGTTAGTTGCTTAAAGAACCCTGCAAATCTGTGTGAAATGTTAACTAGCTAACAAACTAACTACTGTGAACTAATGTTTTCCCTCTACAGTATGTGGTTAATTTTCAGAATGAGAGAATAAGGTGAAAATGAGGCTTTGCTTGTTAATCAAGTGTAGAGGTGAAAGGAACACCACACACTTTCCCTCTCTCACTTTTTCAATACAGTGGATCTCTGCCTGAAAGAGATCAATTATGCCAACAAAGGGTATCATGCTCTGCTGGCACATTGTAGAACAGATGTCCACAGGCAGAAAGTGTACAATGTAATAATGTGCAGTGTAGCCCAAAGATATTGCTTTTGTTGTGTTGAACTTGACAGTAACACTTGTGTGAGAGGGGGGATTGTTGCATTTTTTTACTCAGTGAACGTTATTTTTGCACACCTGTAGCCTTGCGCGCTTGATCGATGTCGACTATAGTGACCACTATAATAGAGCAAAAATAGAATGCCTGTTTTCGTTCTATTTCTACTTAAGATGTTTTTCTCTCAAGTGCAATATTTAGATGTGTGTGTGTGTGTGGTCACAAGCATTCTATTATAAAGGCTGTCATGGCTAACAACAATATTAGTGTATTGTTTTTTCTCAAGACTTGAGTGTCATTTGCAGTAAAGTCTAGGCAACAAATAACTTTGTTTATTTTACATTGTTTTAGCCGTGAGTTAGGTTCACATGAACCACTTTTTATTTTACACACAGACTGATCATGTAGATCATATTCCTTGTTGTTTTATTAGTTAACCTGCATTTCCCCCAAGAAGGGATTCTTTTGCATGTTTCAGTGCAAAAAAAGTGTCACCTTTTTGGGCCCCTACCAGTTTGCATCCCTGGTTTATGTGCAAGCCTCAAGCTCTACACTGAAGGATCTTGATTCTGTATCTTGCAGCCTTTGGTTTTGTCACCAATCAGATACATCTATTACTCACCATCTCTACAGTGCTGTCTATTACTCACCATCTCTAGAGTGCTATATATTACTCACCATCTCTACAGTGCTGTCTATTACTCACCATCTCTACAGTGCTGTCTATTACTCACCATCTCTACAGTGCTGTCTATTACTCACCATCTCTACGGTGATGTCTACTACTCACCATCTCTATGGTGCTGTCTACTACTCACCATCTCTAGAGTGCTATCTATTACTCACCATCTCTACAGTGCTGTCTATTACTCACCATCTCTACAGTGCTGTCTATTACTCACCATCTCTACGGTGCTGTCTATTACTCACCATCTCTACGGTGCTGTCTATTACTCACCATCTCTACGGTGATGTCTACTACTCACCATCTCTAGAGTGCTATCTATTACTCACCATCTCTACAGTGCTGTCTATTACTCACCATCTCTACAGTTCTGTCTATTACTCACCATCTCTACGGTGATGTCTACTACTCACCATCTCTACGGTGATGTCTACTACTCACCATCTCTACAGTGCTGTCTACTACTCACCATCTCTAGAGTGCTATCTATTACTCACCATCTCTACAGTGCTGTCTATTACTCACCATCTCTACAGTGCTGTCTATTACTCACCATCTCTACGGTGCTGTCTATTACTCACCATCTCTACGGTGCTGTCTATTACTCACCATCTCTACGGTGATGTCTACTCCTCACCATCTCTACGGTGATGTCTACTACTCACCATCTCTACGGTGATGTCTACTACTCACCATCTCTACGGTGATGTCTACTACTCACCATCTCTACGGTGATGTCTACTACTCACCATCTCTACGGTGATGTCTACTACTCACCATCTCTACGGTGCTGTCTACTACTCACCATCTCTACGGTGCTGTCTACTACTCACCATCTCTACGGTGATGTCTACTACTCACCATCTCTACGGTGCTGTCTATTACTCACCATCTCTACGGTGCTGTCTATTACTCACCATCTCTACGGTGCTGTCTATTACTCACCATCTCTACGGTGCTGTCTATTACTCACCATCTCTACGGTGCTGTCTATTACTCACCATCTCTACGGTGCTGTCTATTACTCACCATCTCTACGGTGCTGTCTATTACTCACCATCTCTACGGTGCTGTCTATTACTCACCATCTCTACGGTGCTGTCTATTACTCACCATCTCTACGGTGCTGTCTATTCATATTGTCTAGTTATTTTTTGATCTCAGCCCCGTCCCCACAGAATACCGTTTGCCTCTTGCCAGGCCTTCATTGTAAAAAAAAAAAAATTCTTACCTGACTTGCCTGGTTAAATAAAATAAAAAATAAAATACATATTTGGTATATATACAGTTGGGTCTGAAATTATTGACAATAATGACTGCATAAAATAAACAATTCAAATCCTGAGCTGTATTGTATGCTAAAAAAATGGGGAGATATACAGTGGGGCAAAAAAGTATTTAGTCAGCCACCAATTGTGCAAGTTCTCCCACTTAAAAAGATGAGAGAGGCCTGTAATTTCCATCATAGGTACACTTCAACTATGACAGACAAAATGAGAGAAAAAAATCCAGAAAATCACATTGTAGGATTTTTAATGAATTTATTTGCAAATTATGGTGGAAAATAAGTATTTGGTCACCTACAAACAAGCAAGATTTCTGGCTCTCACAGACCTGTAACTTCTACGTTAAGAGGCTCCTCTGTCCTCCACTCGTTACCTGTATTAATGGCACCTGTTTGAACTTGTTATCAGTATAAAAGACACCTGTCCACAACCTCAAACAGTCACACTCCAAACTCCACTATGGCCAAGACCAAAGAGCTGTCAAAGGACACCAGAAACAAAATTGTAGACCTGCACCAGGCTGGGAAGACTGGATCTGCAATAGGTAAGCAGCTTGGTTTGAAGAAATCAACTGTGGGAGCAATTATTAGGAAATGGAAGACATACAAGACCACTGATAATCTCCCTCGATCTGGGGCTCCACGCAAGATCTCACCCCGTGGGGTCAAAATGATCACACGAACGGTGAGCAAAAATCCCAGAACCACACGGGGGGACCTAGTGAATGACCTGCAGAGAGCTGGGACCAAAGTAACAAAGCCTACCATCAGCAAGGGCATTGAAGATGAAACGTGGCTGGGTCTTTCAGCATGACAATGATCCCAAACACACCGCCCGGGCAACGAAGCAGTGGCTTCGTAAGAAGCATTTCAAGGTCCTGGAGTGGCCTAGCCAGTCTCCAGATCTCAACCCCATAGAAAATCTTTGGAGGGAGTTGAAAGTCCGTGTTGCCCAGCAACAGCCCCAAAACATCACTGCTCTAGAGGAGATCTGCATGGAGGAATGGGCCAAAATACCAGCAACAGTGTGTGAAAACCTTGTGAAGACTTACAGAAAACGTTTGACCTCTGTCATTGCCAACAAAGGGTATATAACAAAGTATTGAGATAAACTTTTGTTATTGACCAAATACTTATTTTCCACCATAATTTGCAAATAAATTCATTAAAAATCCTACAATGTGATTTTCTGGATTTTTTTTTCTCATTTTGTCTGTCATAGTTGAAGTGTACCTATGATGAAAATTACAGGCCTCTCTCATCTTTTTAAGTGGGAGAACTTGCACAATTGGTGGCTGACTAAATACTTTTTTGCCCCACTGTATATTATTTTAGACTAATACAATTGCTTCGAGAAAAATACTTTGTTTTCAAGTCATATTTTATTTCACAAAAATGTAGGGGTCAAAATGATTGACACCCCTAAAGATTCTTAAAAATAAAGTAGTCAAAAGTTTAGTATTTGGTCCCATATTCCTAGCACACAACTACAACAAAATCTCTTTCTCTGGGCAACTGTATTTGTATAAAGAATATCATTTCCCATTTTTTTGGAGCATACAATATAGCTCAGTATTGGAATAATACATTTTATACAGTCAATATTGCTCATCTTTATCAAGGGTGTCAATCATTTTGGACCCCAGTGTGTGTGTGTGTGTGTGTGTGTATATATATATATGCTCAATTGGAATTGAGATCCGGGCTCTTCGCTGGCCATGGCAGAACACTGACATTCCTGTCTTGCAGGAAATCACGCACAGAACGAGCAGTATGGCTGGTGGCATTGTCATGCTGGAGGGTCATGTCAGGATGAGCCTGCAGGAAGGGTACCACATGAGGGAGGAGGATGTCTTCCCTGTAACGCACAGAGTTGAGATTGCCTGCAATGACAACAAGCTCAGTCCGATGATGCTGTGACACACCGCCCCAGACCATGACGGACCCTCCACCCCTCAAATCGATACCGCTCCAGAGTACAGGCCTCTGTGTAACACTCATTCCTTCGACGATAAACGCAAATTCGACCATCACTCCTGGTGAGACAAAACCGCGACTTGTTAGTGAAGAGCACTTTTTACCAGTCCTGTCTGGTCCAGCGACCGTGGGTTTGTGCCCATAGGCGACATTGTTGCCGGTGATGTCTGGTGAGGATCTGCCTTACAACAGGCCTATAAGTCCTCAGTCCAGCCTCTCTCAGCCTATTGCGGAAAGTTTGAGCACTGATGGAGGGATTGTACAGATTGTACATACAGACACTGGTTCGTCAGGCTGATTGAGGTAGTATGTACATGTAGATATGGTTAAAGTGACTATGCATATATGATGAACAGAGAGTAGCAGTAGCGTAAAAGAGGGGGTTGGCGGGTGGTCGGTGGGACACAATGCAGATAGCCCGGTTAGCCAATGTACGGGAGCACTGGTTGGTCAGCCCAATTGAGGTAGTATGTACATGAATGTATAGTTAAAGTTACTATGCATATATGATAAACAGAGAGTAGCAGCAGCGTAAAAAGAGGGGTTGGTTGGGGGGGGGGACACAATCCAAATAGTCCAGGTAGCCATTTGATTACCTGTTCAGGAGTCTTATGGATTGGGGGTAAAAACAGTTGAGAAGCCTTTTTGTCCTAGACCTGGCACTCCGGTACCGCTTGCCATGCGGTAGTAGAGAGAACAGTCTTTGGCTGGGATCTTTGACAATTTTTAGGGCCTTCCTCTAACACCGCCTGGTGTAGAAGTCTTGGATGGCAGGCAGCTTAGCCCCAGTGATGTGTACTGGGCCGTACACACTACCCTCTGTAGTGCCTTGCGGTCAGAGGCCGAGCAATTGCCGTACCAGGCAGTGATGCAACCAGTCAGGATGCTCTCGATGTTGCAGCTGTAGAAACTTTTGAGGATCTGAGGACCCATGCCAAATCTTTTTAGTTTCCTTAGGGGTAATAGGCTTTGTCGTGCCCTCTTCACGACTGTCTTGGTGTGTTTGGACCATTCTAGTTTGTTGTTGATGTGGACACCAAGGAACTTGAAGCTCTCAACCTGCTCCACTACAGCCCCGTTGATGAGAATGGGGGCGTGCTCGTCCTCCTTTTCCTGTAGTTCACAATCATCTCTTTAGTCTTGGTTACTTTGAGGGATAGGTTGTTATTCTGGCACCACCCGGCCAGGTCTCTGACCTCCTCCCTATAGGCTGTCTCGTCGTTGTCGGTGATCAGGCCTACCACTGTTGTGTCGTCTGCAAACTTAATGATGGTGTTGGAGTCGTGCCTGGCCATGCAGTCGTGGGTGAACAGGGAGTACAGGAGGGGACTGAGCACGCACCCCTGGGGGGCTCCAGGGTTGAGGATCAGCATGGCAGATGTGTTGCTACCTACCCTCACCACCTGGGGGCGGCCCGTCAGGAAGTCCGGGATCCAGTTGCAGAGGGAGGTGTTTAGTCCCAGGATCCTTAGCTTAGTGATGAGCTTTGAGGGTACTATGGTGTTGAATGCTGAGCTGTAGTCAATGAATAGCATTCTCACATAAGTGTTCATTTTGTCCAGGTGGGAAAGGGCAGTGTGGAGTGCAATAGAGATTGCATCATCTGTGGATCTGTTTGGCCGGTATGCAAATTGGAGTGGGTCTAGGGTTTCTGGGATAATGGTGTTGATGTGAACCATTACCAACCTTTCAAAGCACTTCATGGCTACAGACGTGAGTGCTACAGGTCTGTAGTCATTTAGGCAGGTTGCCTTTGTGTTCTTGGGCACAGGGACTATTATGATCTGCTTGAAACATGTTGGTATTACAAACTCAATCAGGGACATGTTGAAAATGTCAGTGAAGACACCTGCCAGTTGGTCAGCACATGCCCGGAACACACGTCTTGGTTATCCGTCTGGCCCCGCAGCCTTGTGTATGTTGACCTGTTTAAAGGTCTTACTCACGTCGACTATGGAGAGCGTGATCACACAGTCGTCCGGGACAGCTGATGCTCTCATGCATGCCTCAGTGTTGCTTGCCTCGAAGCGAGCATAGAAGTGATTTAGCACGTCTGGTAGGCTCGTGTCACTGGGCAGCTCGCGGCTGTGCTTCCCTTTGTAGTCTGTAATAGTTTGCAAGCCCTGCCACATAAGACGAGCATCGGAGCCGGTGTAGTATGATTCAATCTTAGCTCTGTATTGAGGCTTTGCCTGTTTGATGGTTTGTTGCAGGGCTTAGCAGGATTTCTTGTAAACTTCCGGGTTAGAGTCCCGCTCCTTGAAAGCGGCAGCTCTACCCTAAAGCTCAGTGTGAATGTTGCCTGTAATCCATGGCTTCTGTTTGGGGTATGTACGTAGTCACTGTGGGGACGACGTCCTCAATGCACTTATTGATTATGCCGGTGACTGATGTGGTGTACTCCTCAATGCCATCGGAAGAATCCCGGAACATGTTCCAGTCTGTGATAGCAAAACAGTCCTGTAGTTTAGCATCTGCTTCATCTGACCACTTTTTTATAGACCGTGTCACTGGTGCTTCCTGCTTTAATTTTTGCTTGTAAGCAGGAATCAGGAGGATAGAGTTTTGGTCGAACTTACCAAATGGAGGGCGAGGGAGAGCTTTGTACGCGTCTCTGTGTGTGGAGTACAGGTGATCTAGAATTCTTTTCCCTCTGGTTGCACATTAAACATGTTGATGGAAATTTGGTCGAACTGATTTAAGTTTCCCTGCATTTAAGTCTCTGGCCACTAGGAGCGCCGCCTCTGGGTGAGTGGTTTCCTGTTTGCTTATTTCCTTATACAGCTGACTGAGTGCGGACTTAGTGCCAGCATCTGTTTGTGGTGGTAAATAAACAGCCACGAAAAGTATAGCTGAAAACTCTCTATGCAAGTAGTGTGGCCTGCAATTTATCACAATATACTCTACTTCAGGCAAGCAAAATCTAGAGACTTCCTTAGATTTTGTGCACCAGCTGTTGTTTACAAATATGCACAGACCGCCCCCCCTCGTCTTACCGGAGTGTGCTGTTCTATCTTGCCGGTGCAGCGTGTATCCCGCTAGCTGAATATCCATGTCGTCATTCAGCCACGATTCCGTGAAAGATGGGATATTAGTTTTTGATGTCCCATTGGTAGGATATTCGTGATCGTACCTCGTCTAGTTTATTGTCCAATGATTGCACGCTGGCGAGTAGTATTGACGGTAACGGCAGCTTTCCCACCTGCCTTTTCCGGGTCCTGACCAGGCATCCGGCTCTTTGTCCTCTGTACCTGCGTCGCTTCCTCTTGCAAATAACGGGGATGATGGCCCTGTCGGGTGTTTGAAGAATGTCTTGTGCGTCTTGCTTGTTGAAGAAAAATTATTTGTCTAATCCGAGGTGAGTGATCGCTGTCCTGGTATCCAGAAGCTCTTTTTTTTGCCGTAAAATACGGTTGCAGAAACATGTACAAAATAAGTTACAAATAACGCAGGAAAAAAATACATAATAGCACAATTGGTTGGGCGCCCGTAAAACTGCTGCCATTTCTTCCGCCGCCATTGTGTTCCTGGTGTAACTCGGGCAGTTGTTGTTGCCATTCTGTACCTGTCCCGCAGGTGTGATGTTCGGATATACCGATCCTGTGCAGGTGTTGTTACACATGGTTAGCCACTGCGAGGACGATCAGCTGTCCGTCCTGTCTCCCTGTAGTGCTGTCTTAGGCGTCTCACAGTACGGACATTGCAATTTATTGCCCTGGCCACATATGCAGTCCTCATGCCTCCTTGCAGCATGCCTAAGGCACGTTCACGCAGATGAGCAGGGACCCTGGGCATCTTTCTTTTGGTGTTTTCAGAGTCAGTAGAAATTTTCATAATAGTGACCAAAATTACCTACAGTCTGTAAGCTGTTAGTGTCTTAACGACCGTTCCACAGGTGCATGTTCATTAATTGTTTGGTTCATTGAACAAGCATGGGAAACAGTGTTTAAACCCTTTACAATGAAGATCTGTGACGTTATTTGGATTTTTACGAATTATCTTTGAAAGACAGGGTCCTGAATAAGGGATGTTTCTTTTTTTGCTGAGTGTTTATATTTACTTATTTAATATGCTGTAATATTTTAACACATTACCTAGCAGCCAACCTGCTTGCACCAATCCCATGCAATTACAGTAAAATACTTGTAGAATACAAACTCCGCCTCCCCTCAATGAAATTAACTCATTACAATTACAGTAAGAGTATTGGTACCACAAAACTGATTGTTACATGCTGTTCTGTAAATGTACAGCATTATACTGGCAGCAGAGTTGCCAGCATTACTGTAGTTATATACAGCCATGTTGCTGTAATGATTACAGTAGACTAATTTACAGTATAATGTACCATACAGCACTGTTTTTCTTTCTGTAAAACATTTTACAGTATTTAGCGGGCAACTCTGCTGCCAGAAAACATTTTACAGTGTATACTTGGCCATTGGAATCGATTTGGAATGTAGAGATGTGTAGAAATGGGTCAACCCGGATGCGACAAAACACTTTTTGCATTCAAGGTTCCATCTGGAACTGAAAGTGTGGTTTCCCACAAACTAGCAGGAACTGTGGGAAGACGTTGAGGACGAAGGTAGGTCCAGAATAACAACAGTCCCCCGGAGGTGAAGGAGACCTCTCAGATCACGTGGGACAGGTTGAGAAGATCATTAACGAGAACGAACAGTGGAGGGAAAGGCGAATGGTGAGGCAATCGCGCCGTCCCCCAATATGGAGGGGTTCCACACAGTCTGCAAGTCTGACTTTGAAGACGACACCCCTGCCTGGTATATTTAACAGATTTAATTATCATAATTGTTAGCTTCTCTGCTATACTGTTTGGTAACTTTCCACTACTGTGATGACTAAAGCAGCAGTTTCCAAACTAGGGATTGCGACCCCATGTGGGTTCGCCTGATATGAAAATGGGGTCGCTGGAGAATTTTCGAAATCCTAAATATATATATATATATAATATCGTCTTTATATCTCAATCATTGTAATGTGGTTAACCTTAAAAATCTAAATGAAAATTATTCAAATCTAAAAGATAAAATTCAACCAGAGAGCGCTCTTAGATCATGGGAAAAGGCCGCACTTGACCGTTGCACTTGAATCATTCCCAAGGTGAATGGCTGAGCCCTTTACACTATGAAACCACACATTATTGCACAGAATTTGATATTACCGGCCGCAATTGTTATGGTCAAAACAATGTGTGGGGAGGCCGCCAGCAGAAGAACAGAAACTCACATCAATACCTTTGTCAGATCACACTGTGAAACTAAGAATTGATGCTATAGCTAGCAATAAAGAGGAAACTGACTGAACAACTCAAACTCCCCAGCTTATGCTCTCAAAAAGTACGTTAGCTGTGAGAGCTGAGATGCCACGCATTGACATTTGTTGGCTACATGTCGGGGGATGCAATTCATGAGGACATATTGTTCTGTCTCACGATTCCCGAGCATGAAACGGCACAGGGGATGTTCAGTGTGCTGCGTGGCTACTGTTTAGTGACGAAAAACACATTCCATGGGATCGAATGGTGGGCTTTTGCATAGATGGGGCTCCATCTATAACGGGACGGGGGGCAGGCTTCTGCACTCTAGTTATGAATGTGTCTCCCTTTGCCATATGGACGCATTGTATGATACACCCACTGAGCTATAATGGATACACCGAGAGCAACTGGCAGCAAAAGAGCTGAGCACAGAACTCGGAGATATACTGTAGCAGGTAACTTCGATTGTAAACTACATCAAACCACATCCATTGGGTGCACGCTTGTTCACAAAACTATGTAGAGATGTTCTATTTCATATTGAGGCTTGGTGGTTATCGAGGGGGAGTGTTGGAAAGATTTGTCGCATTGAGAGAGGAACTGTTGTCATTCACAATGGATAAATGCAGGTATAGCATTTTTTTTAAAGTGTAGCGCTCTCCATAATACCCAGTCATCACAGGATGTATACAGTCTCCTCAACTGTTAACATTATCACTATCAACAGCTGGATTGGCATATTCAGTATGTCAATCATCATGATCAATGGGGATCTGCTGCTGATGATGATTGCCATAGGAGTATGACAATCCAGCTGTTGATAATGATCATGTTAACAGTTATAGAGATGATAATGTTCATGATAATGATTGTTGTGTAGATACCATATATACAAACACACCATGTGAATTGGACTGAAACCTGAGGATGTATAGTTGGGGTTCACTACTACAAGTAAATTCTCAAAAAATCCATTCATTTTTTAACAATGAATATTCTGTTAATACATACCATCGCTCTTTAGGTAACCTTACAGTTTCCAGCGGCTGCATGTGCGTGTTTATGACAGTTAGGAGAGTAGAGAACGCCCAGGAACAGCTGACTATTTAATACATGTCTAGTGGGGCCCCCACATTCTCAGAGTGGGAGAGAGAAAAAGTGGGAGAGAGAGGTCAGAAGGGGTAAGGAGTATGTGGGTGGGAGGTTAAAGAAGGGGGAGGGGGAGAGGCAAGAGAGGGAGGGAAAGGGACAGAGGGTCTGTCTTGTTTGTTGCTTGTCAGCAATTGCTTGAGACAAGCTTCCCCTCCATGTGTGAATGCTACTTGGCAGGAATGAGTGGACTGTACCAAGTGAAAGCCAGGAGGGGGTTCAACAGGGAAAACGGACTCCAACTGAGCAGCCAGTGTGTGGTTGAAGTGATTCCTCTACGCTTTGATGCTGCCCTGGTGTGCATCTTTGTGTGTGTGTGTGAGAGAGAGAGTGAGAGGTTGGCGGAGAGAGTGTTCTGTATGGATATGTGCTCTCTTTCACAAACGGCAACAAAGAGAGGGAATGAGACACCCCTTTCTCCCCCTCCCTCCACACAGGAGAAATAGAAGGAAAAACAGAGGGAAAAAATATGATGAAACCCAAAGTGTTCATGTAGGCTGTGTGTGCATGTTTGCGTGTGTACAATACAGAGACATCTCTTCAAAAGAGTCCAGACACACACTGCCAGGTGTGCATCTTGCTTTGTGTGTGTGCTTTGTGTGTTTGCAATATGTGTGTGTTTGTGTAAACACCAGCATGTCTCTCCACTGTTCCCCAGTAGGGGTTGTAATAGTCTTGAGAATGTGTGTGGTTGTGCTGTGGCTGCGGCAGTATAGCCTGTTGCCTTCCCCCCATCCACTCCAGACAGAGACATATTCACACTTTCTCTCCATCCTTTTCACGGCGAGTAGGATCTTTCCTTTTCAGAGGGAGCACCCATGGCAGGATTTATCTGACATCAGAAAGTGAAAGACAAATTCCTAACAATCTAAATTAGTTCTTTATTAATGAAGGAAAAAATGAGTTTGATTCAATTAAATCAACCACTTTAAAAGCCCACATTGAATGGAGTCTTCACTAATCCACTCCCCTCTGCTCTTCTTTCCTCTTTTCCTCCCCTCTCGCTCTCTTTCTATAAGGAACATTTTGTGTTCAGGCACGCACACACACACACAAAATAGAGGCTCCTGTTGGCAGTCACAGAGGTTTTATTTCCAGACTGAATCTTTTTCGTGTGGAAAAGCAGTAAAGTTCCAGAATGTCCAGTCAGCAGTCTGTTTCTACTCTACAAGAACCAGAAACCCCTGTTCCCTTTTCATTTATTGCACTTGTGGTTTTAAAAGACTCTTTAAAAAAAGGATGTGTAATTATAAGTTAATAACTGAATAATGTTGTGGATGTGGAAACGTGTTTGGGTAAAGGTGTGTATACGACTGGGGTGCTGGATGGTTCACTGGAGGGGCTGGTAGAGAGGAAACAGTAATCACACACACCTACACCTACCTTTACATCTGTAAGTTGGTGTGGAAGCTGTATTCAGGAGACTCAGCTCTGAGAGAGGTGTAAGAGAACATAGGTGAATGGATGAAAGGAGAGGGGAGGACTGATAGAGGAAGGGTGATGGAGTAAGAGGAAGGGGGGAGGGAAAGATGGAAAGGAGAGAGGGAGGGAAGAGCAGGAGGTAGGGAGGGATGGAGGGAGGGAGGGAGGAGGGGTAATCTCAGGGGTTTGAATGCACAGAAGGGGAAAGGAGCAATAGAGTGAGTGGGGAAGGAGGGAAAGAGGAGGGAAAGATGGAAAGGAAAGAATGGAGAGAGGGAGGGAAGAGTAGGAGGTAGGGATGGATGGAGGGAGGAGGGGTGATCTCAGGGGTTTGAAGCACATTAGTATTCATGGAGAAGAGGAGGCCTCAGACAGCACAGAAACAGAGGAGCCAGACGGAGAGCAGGACAATACCACACACACACACACACACACACACTTTATTCTGCATGTACTGACATGTGTGTGTGTTCAGCATGCATGGATACATAAAATATGTACAATGCCTTCAGAAAGTTCACAGCCCTTGACTTTTTCCACATTTATTGTGTTACAGCCGGAATTTAAAATGGATAAAATTTAGATTTTGTGCCACAGATCTACACACAATAACCCATAATATAAAAGT
Source organism: Salvelinus namaycush (assembly GCF_016432855.1). Lineage (NCBI taxonomy): Eukaryota > Metazoa > Chordata > Actinopteri > Salmoniformes > Salmonidae > Salvelinus > Salvelinus namaycush. The sequence goes on from NC_052325.1 coordinate 13,324,717, forward strand.
GGAATTTTGTTTGACATTTTTACAAATTATTTAAAACATTTTAAAGCTCTGTGTACAATAATAGTGGTCAACATGCTTTTTGAATGATTACCCCATCTCTGTACCCCACACATACAATTAAACACACATACAAGGTCCCTCATCCGTGTAGTGAATTTCAAGCACAGACCAGGGAGGTTTTCCAATGGCTTGCAAAGAAGGGCACCTATTAGTAGATAGGAAAAAAGCAGACTTTGAATATTCCTTTGAGCATGGTGAAGTTATTAATTACATTTTGGATGGTGTATCAATACACCCAGTCCCTACAAAGATACAGGTGTCTTTCCTAACTCCGTTTACGGGGAGGAAGGAAACTGATCAGGGATTTCACCATGATGCCAATGGTGATTTTAAAACAGAGTTTAATGGTTGTGATATGAAAATATGCATCCTGTTTGCAATAAGGCACTAAGGTAATATTGCAAATAATGTGGCAAAGAAATGTCCTGAATACAAAGTGTTTTGTTTGGGGCAAATCCAACACATCACCGAGTACCACTCTTTATATTTTCAAGCATGGTGGTGGCTGCATCATGTTATGGATATACTCATCATTGGCAAAGACTAAGGAGTTTTTGGGGGGTATTTTCTACATTATAGAGTAATAGTGAAGACATCAAAACTATGAAATAACACATATGGATTCATGTAGTAACCAAAAAAGTGTTAAACAAATCTAAATATATTTTATATTTGAGGTTCTTCAAAGTTGCCACCCTTCGCCTTGATGACAGCTTTGCACACTCTTGGCATTCTCTCAACCAGCTTCACCTGGAATGCTTTTCCAACAGTCTTGAAGGAGTTCCTACATATGCTGAGCACTTGTTGGCTGCTTTTCCTTCTCTCTGCGGTCCAACTCATCCCAAACCATCTCAATTGGGTTGAGGTCAGGTGATTGTGGAGGTCCGGTCATCTGATGCAGCACTTCTTCTTTTTTTTCACCTTCTTTTTTTGTCAAATAGCCTTACAGAGCCTGGAGGTGTGTTGGGTCATTGTCCTGTTGAAAAACAAATGATAGTTCCACTAAGCCCAAACCAGATGGGATGGCATATTGCTGCAGAATGCTGTGGTTGCCATGCTGGTCAAGTGTGCCTTGAATTCTAAATAAATCACAGACAGTGTCACCAGCAAAGCACCCCACACCATCACACCTCCTCAATGCTTCACGGTGGGAACCACACATGCGGAGATCATCCGTTCACCTACTCTGCGTCTCACAAAGACATGGCTGTTGGAACCAAAAATCTCAAATTTGGACTCATCACACCAAAGGACAGATTTCCACCGGTCTAATGTGCATTGCTCGTGTTTCTTGGCCCAAGCAAGTCTCTTCTTATTAGTGTCCTTTAGTAGTGGTTCCTTTGCCGAAATTTGACCAAGAAGGCCTGCTTCACGCGGTCTCCTCTGAACACTTGATGTTGAGATGTGTCTGTTACTTGAACTCTGAAGAATTTATTTGGGCTGCCAGTTCTGAGGCAGTTAACTCTAATGAACTTATCCTCTGCAGCAGAGGTAACTCTGGGTCTTCCTTTCCTGTGGCGGTCCTCATGGGAGCCAGTTTCATCATAGCGCTGATGGTTTTTGCGACAGCACTTAAAGAAACTTTCCAGATTGACTGACCTTCTTGTCCTAAAGTAATGAGGGACTGTCGTTTCTCTTTGCTTATTTGAGCTGTTCTTGCCATAATTTGGACTTGGTCTTTTACCAAATAGGGCTATCTTCTGTATACCCCCCTACCTTGTCACAACCCAACTGATTGGCTCAAACACATTAAGAATGAAAGAAATTCCACAAATGAACTTTTAACAAGGCACACCTGTTAATTGAAATGCATTCCAGGTGACTACCTCATGAAGCTGGTTGAGATAATGCCAAGAGTGTGCAGATCTGTCAAGGGAAAGGGTGGCTACTTGAAGAATCTAAAATATATTTGAATTTGTATAACACTTTTTTGTTTACTACATGATTCCATATGTGTTATTTCATAGTGTTGATGTCTTCACTATTATTCTACAATGTAGAAAATAGTAAAAATAAAGAAAAACCCTGGAATGACTAGGTGTGTCCAAACTTTTGACTGGTACTGTAAATCAGCTTGAAAATCTATGGCAAGACTTGACAATGGCTGTCTAGCAACGATCAACAACCAACTTGACAGAGCTTGAAGAGTAAAAAAAATGTATGGCCAAATATTGTACAATCCAGGTGTGCAAAGCTCTTAGAGACTTACCTAAAAAGACTGCCAAAGGTGATTCTAAAATGTATATTTTGACTCAGGGGGTTGAATACTTATATAATCAAGATATGTGTTTTCATTTTCATAAACGTTTTACAAATGTTATAATTTTTCTTCTACTTTGACATAGTATTTTGTGTAGATCGTTAAAAAAGAGACTAATCCATTTTGATTGTAATTTGTAACACAGAAAATGTGGGAAAAGTTAAGTGGTGTGAATACTTTCTGAAGACACGGTATCTGTTATTGTTGAATGCAGCCTAAACTGAAAAGGGGTTACCATACATTTGCCAGTAAGTTACAGGCAGCTCGGTGACAAGATCTGTATTTAATATTACAGTACACAATGAATGGATGGATGAATGAATGAGGGGAGGGGTTTGTATTTCACAGCATTTTAATGTAATTACAAGGGATTGGTGGAAGCAAGATTAGTTTTCCGTTACAGTCTACCTATATGCACAGAGTTGTGTAAGCTGTCCCTCAGCACCAAACCTGTCTAAAGCAGCAGACACACACTAATGATGCACATGCAGGCAGTAGCTCACAACAGTCCTGCTTTTTCCCCAATTGGGAAATCCAGGACCAGGGCTGCATGAGGGACATCATGCCCAGGAAGGAGCGCTATTGCTGGGCTAAACTCAGGGAAGGAGATATAATCTAAAATGAATTGGGTGACTTACAACACACCACAAATGATGACTGCAGGAATGGAAGAAGGAAGGGAAGAGGAAAAGGAGGCAGAAGCTGAAAAGACAACACTTCCATGGTGGTCTATTCTTGGTCTCACTCCTCAGATTTGGGGGAGTGTGTGTGACTGTGTGTGTGGGCGGTGTGCAGCTGATTTGCTTTGACCCCCCCCCCCCCCCCCCTTTCTCTCACACACACACACACACACACACACACACACACACACACACACACACACAGAGATATAGAGAGGGAGATCACTTATGGTGTCCTCTAAACACTCTGAGGTGCTGCATAGAGATGGAGGAGGCATGGTTGCCATGGCGGCAGCGCTGCATCCTTTTGTTAAAGATGTCACTCAGGGGGAATCAGGGCTAATGAGGAGGGAGTGTGTGTGTTTGTGTGTTGTAAGCTCAGTAGTCTATTCAGGTGGGTGTGCATTGAGAATGTGTGTGTGTTTGTGTCCTAGGGTCAAGGATAGCAGTACTAGAAACGAGAGACGGAGAGGTGGTGGGAAGGAGAATAGCTGAGAGGGAGAAGGTAGAGAGAGGAATGTCTGTAGAAGCTGAAAACAAATCAGTTGTGAGTTTTTGTGTTTCTGTGTATGTGCACATCTATGTGTGTTAGTGTGTATTTAATTTAGACAGAGGAGTGTATGAGAGAGTGTAGGTGCTGTGTGTGTGTTGTCTCCATTGAGACTGAGAAAGGTAGAGTGTACAGGGCTGCGTAGGCAGTCTGTTCTCTCTGCTCTTCATCTCACTGTAAATTAGAGAAGAATCAAAAAAATAGCAGGACTCGTTTAATCACTCTCTTCCTCTTATTCTACCCCTTTCTTCTCAACAGAAACAGTTTTGAGGTTGACACCTGTGCACCAGGGCTGTGTGAGCTCACACCCCCAAACACACACACACACACACACACACACACACACACACACACACACACACACACACACACACACACACACACACACACACAAACACCACCAAAACACACACATACCCCCAAACACACACAAACAAACATACATACAATCTCGCACACACATATGCATACAAACACACACACACAGGAATATTGGACTGGCATCAAAGAGTGCGAGAGGCCCTCATTTCATTCTTTCCTCTTTTTCCCTTTCCTTTTTTGTATTCTCTCTCACTCTCTCTACTGACAGGGATAAATAATTTCATCTAGAGGGTTTTCAAATTCCACCACTCTGAGAAGCATGGCGTTCATCTTTCATTATCTGCTCTCTCATTCTTCCCTTCTCTTTCTCTTCCATTTCTTATCTCTCTCACAGACCCTCCCTCCCCCTCTCCAACCCTGTCCTGGCTCTAGTCTAATGATTCATATTTCACATCCAATACCTTTTCATTTAGTCTGTCTCCACTGCTTCAGCCACCACAGCTGATGATTTCAATTGGCTGATAGAATAGTGGCTTAGGCAGACAGGTACACACACATCTGTCTGTGTGTATACAAACACACACACACACTCACACATACACTCAGTTAAGAGGGGATAGAGGGAAGGGGAGGAGAGCGAGAGGAGGAGAGGAGATTTAGTTGAGGAGGTGAGAGATGACACGCATACACACACACGCCTCTCTCTCTCTCTCTCTCTCTCTCTGTCGCTCCCTTTGATCTCCAGCTCTGCCCCACACTGCATATTAAGATGCCTGGGCCCTGTTTGGTATTCCAGAGTGGGCAGCAGCAATGCCAGTCTCCATATCCTCTCCCTGCATCCCTCTGAAAGAGAGCAGAAACCCTCTGTCTGTCTCAAGATGCTTATCCAACTAAATGGGTCTGAACAGATGGAAGGAGAGAAGGAGGAGGAGGGTGAAGGAGGAGGAGGGAGAGACTGGGGGAGGGATAGGAGGGAAAGGGGGAGGCAGAGGCATTAGGCCCAGGCAGCACAGACGGAGTGAGTGTGTGAGTGAGTGAGCAGGGAAAAAGAAGCGGAGAGATGGAGCTGATGTTAGCAGAGAGAGTATAATTAAACGGTATTATCACAAATGGGCCAGTAATACAGGCTGTCTGCCTCACTGAAGGAGGGAGGGATGAGAGAGAGGAATGGAGAGATTAAAGTGGATGGAGAGTGAGAAAGAGACAGTGAAAGAGGCAAACAGAATTAGAGAGAGAGAGTGAGGGAGTTTGGTGGTGGGTGACTGCTCAATGTTTGGGATTAGTATATGACTCGAAAGCTCTCTCTCTTTCATTCTCTCTCTCGTTCCCTCTCTTTCTCTAAGCCCTAGGGATGGCACATCTTTAGTTAAACTGCTCTATTAAATGGCGCCTGCTGAGAAAATCAAATTATAACTTCCTTTAATCAGCGAGTATCAGTGGCCCACACAGGAGCAGCCAGCTCTGACAGGAGAAAGAGAGGGGGAGAGAGGGGGGGGGGAGAGAGAGAGAGAAATAGAGAGAATATAGGATAGAGGGGAGGGAAGGAGAGAGAAAGGGAGGAAAGAGAGAGCGAGAGAGGGAGGGAGGGAAAAGAGAGAATAGAGGAAAGAGTGAGGGGAAATAAGAGAGAGAGCGAGAAAGAGCGACTGGAGACCTGAGGGAGGACGATATGAACCTGTCTCCCTTCTGCTTTGGTTCCCATGGCAACAAGATAGTGGGGGGGTTGTGGAATGTCTGCATCCATCGCTTCCTCTATAAACATTCATAGAGAGAAGAGAGAGAGAGAGAGAGAAGTCGAGGGGAGATCAATACATACTCTGGGTGTTTTAAATTACATTCAATTAGATGATATTCAGTTGCGGCACAGCTAACTATGTCTAGCAGCACAGTCACTCACTGTAACACTGTAACTACCAAGTTCTCTCTATCTTTATCGGTTGTCTACCAGCAGTCTCCCAGTGTTCGAGCCCTCTTATGGTATAAATATTATAGCACTGTTCAATCATAAATCCAGCTCGTTAATACCTGTTCTAAACCAGCGTTTCCCAACTCCGGTCCTCAAGTGCTCCCAACAGTACATATTTTTGATGTGGCCCCGGACAGGCACACCTAATTCTACTTGTCAACTAATCATCAAGCCCTTGATGAGTTGAATCAGGTGTTTTTGTCCGGGGCTACAACTGTGTGCTGTTGTGGGTACTGGAGGACCAGAGTTGGGGAAACACTGTTCTCAACACTCCCTCCCTGATTAGTCATTAACAGGCCAGTTAGTGTAATGCTGAAACACAGGTGGGCGGTGGCTCACATCTCTGGGGGCTGCCTCTGCTACAGATGTGTCGGATCTTAATTTGACCAGTATTGTCGCAGCAAAATAATCCTGCAGCAACAGTTAGCAGCATACCAACCTGCATCCTAAATGCAGACTTGCCTCTGAAGCTAAGCAAGGTCGGTCCCTGGATGGAAGATCAGGTGCTGCTGGAAGTAGTATTGGAAGGCCAGTAGGAGACACTCTTTCCTCTGGTCTAAAAAAGATATATATCCCAATGGCCCAGGGCAGTGGGGACATTGCACTGTGTAGGGCACAACAGGCTGCTGAGGGGAGGACAGCTCATAATAATGGCCGGAGCAAATGGAATGGCATCAAACACATGGAAACCATGTGTTTGATAACATTCAACTCATTCCGCTTCAGCCATTACCACGGGCCCGTCCTCACCAATTAAGGTACCACCAACCTCCTGTTGTGTAGGGTGCCGTCGTTCAGACGGGACGTTAAACGGGTGTCCTGACTCTCTGTGGTCACTAAAGATGCCATGACACTAAGAGTAGGGGTGTTAACCCCGGTGTCCTGGTTAAATTCCCAATCTGACCTTCATACCATCATGGCCACCTAATCATCCCCAGCTTCCAATTGGCTCATTCATCTCCCCTCCTCTCACTTGTAATTATTCCTCAGGTCGTTGCTGTAAATGAGAATGTGTTCTCAGTCACCTTACCTGGTAAAATAAGGTTTAAATAAAAATGAAATTTAACTTTTAGTCCATAATGTTGCTTGATCGGTGATTAGGCTATTAGGTGGCCAAAATGAGGCTACATGAAAAGTGCAACACTGTTAATATAACTGTGTGTTAGTGTGGCTTTTCCACATTTTGTTGTTACAGCCTGAATTTAAAATTGATTACATTTAGATTTTTTGATCACTGTCCTACCTACAATACCCCATAATGTCAAAGTGTAATTATGTTTTTCAAATGTTTTTCAATTTATTTTTTTTATTTTTTTTATTTTTACAAATGAATTAAAAATGAATAGTTGAAATGTCTTGAGTCAATTAGTATTCAACCCCTTTGTTATGACAACCCTAAATAAGTTCAGGAGTAAACATTTGCTAAACATGTAACATAATAAGTTGCATGGACTCACTCTGTGTGCAATAATAGTGTTTTACATGATTTTTGAATGACTACATCATCTCTGTAGCCCACACATATAGATAAAAGGTCCTCAGTCGAGCAGTGAATTTCAAACACAGACTCAACCACAAAGACCCATGAGGTTTTCCAATGCCTCGCAAAGAAGGGCACTTATTGGTAGGATGGCTAAAAATAAAAAAGCAGACATTGAATATCCATTTGAGCATGGTGAAGTTGTTAATTACACTTTGGATGGTGTACTAATACACCCAGTCACTACAAAGATACAGGCGTCTTTCCTAACTCAGTTGCCGGAGAAGAAGGAGATTTCACCATGAGGCCACTTTAAAACCGTTACAGAGTTGAATGGCTGTGAAAGGAGAAAACTGATGATGGATCAACAACATTGTAGTTACTCCACAATACTAACTTAACTAACAGAGTGAAAAGGAGGAAGCCTGTACAGATAAAAAATATTCCAAAACATGCATTCTGTTTGCAATAAGGCACTAAAATAATACTGCAAAAAATGTGGCAAAGCAGTTAACTTTTTGTTCTGAATACAAAGTGTTATGTTTGGGGCAAATCCAATACAACACATTACTGAGTACCACTCTGACTGCATCATCTATTTGTATTTTTTTAATTTTACCTTTATTTAACTAGGCAAGTCGGTTAAAAACAAGTTCTTATTTTCAATGACGGCCTAGGAACAGTGGCCCCTGCCTTGTTCAGGGGCAGAACGACAGATTTTTACCTTGTCAGCTCAGGGATTCGATCTTGCAACCTTTCGGTTAGTAGTCCAACGCTCTAACCACCAGGCTACCCTAACCCAATTGTTAAGGACTGGGGAGTTTTTCAGGATACAAAAAGAAATGGAATGGAGCTAAACACAGGTCAAATCCTAGAGGAAAACCTGGTTCAGTCTGCTTCCACCAGACACTGGGAGATTAATTCACCTTTCAACAGGACAATAACCTAAAAAGGCCAAATCTACACTGGAGTTGCTTACCAAGAAGACAGTGAATGTTCTGGAGTGGCCGAGTTACAGTTTTGACTTAAATCTTCTTGACAATCTATGTCAAGACCTGAAAATTTAACAGAGCTTGAAGAATTTTGAATAGAATAATGGGCAAACGTTGCACAATCCAGGTGTGGAAAGCTCTTAGAGACTTGCCCAGAAAGACAGCTGTAATCGCTGCCAAAGGTGCTTCTACAAAGTATTGACTCAGGGGTGTGAATACTTATGTAAATTCAATATTTCTGTACTTCATTTTTAATAAATGTGCAACAATTTCAAAAAATAAGTTTTCACTTTTCATTATGGGGTATTTATTGTATGTAGATCGGTGAGAAAAACGATACATGTTCAATTTGGGCTGTAATACAACAAAATGTGGAATAAGTCAAGGGGTATGAATACTTTCTGAAGGCACTGTACCTGCAGAGGGGAACAGAACAGACAAAAAAGACTGCTGGGAGAGACTCAACAAAGAGAGGGATGGGGAAGGAAAGCAGGATGGAGAGATACTGTAAATGAGAGCAAAGGAATAAAATCCATTTCAATTCATGTGACTGTTGGTGAAAAAGTGCTATGAGTATTTTCAGTTTGAAGAGACACATAACAGTGAAATGGATTCAATTTCAACAGTGGGAGAAAGAAAGAAGGGAGAAAGGTCAATAAAACAGAATCTAGTGGATCTTATAGGCCTAGTGCTTGTAGAATCCAGGAAAACTATAAAATAGAATAGAAGATTCTGTATTAACCATCAGTGAGGATCTCTGTAGTGTTGCTTGACTGTTACTCATAGCAACACTGCAAACCATGATAATGGCTGCCTGATGATTGGTCTGACAGCGGAGCTCCATTGTGTGACCTCATCGGTGTGTGAGTGAGCTCACTGTCTCAGTATTTTGATAACCCTGTTGAGTGAGGCTGCTCTCACCACTGCAGAATACGCTAATGAACTCAATAAACAAATCCAATACCTCCAGAACCAAAACATCAACAGCAGGGACAAGTCTGAGGATACAGGCATGGCTATAGATGGGTTTCTGTTAGCAAAGATGAGGTGTTTTGGGCCTGTTATGTCTATTGTGTCTTTCTGTATTGAAGGGGCATTGAAATGAGAGTCATTGTGTTGGTTGGTGAGGAACAATCCCTCTACTTTGACAATAAAGCCCCTTTTCATGTGTGTGGAGTAGCCAACCGAGCTCCTTTTAGGAACAGCAGTACAAGGACCGGGTACCGCCTCTTCCCATCATGTATGGCGGATCCTTGAAGACCCCTCACTGGGCAGGCTGGGGCGTGAATAGGTCATCGATTAGTATGGCCTCATCTGGTCTTGGAGAGCAGCAGCGTGTGTACTGTTCTCTATAGGTCCTTAATAAGAAGATCTCTCTCTCTCCTTCTCTCTTCCGCCCCCACCCCCTTTCCCTGTCAGTGTGTCTACAGCATGTCTCCCTGCATAGCAGAATTTACTAAAGCCTTAAATAATGCAGATGGTAATGTGATAAGACTCAATGTTGGTGTCCTGCTTAAACACACACACACACACACACACACACACACACACACACACACACACACACACACACACAAATACAGATAGTCAGACCGAGACAAAGACTGATCAGACACATATATAACAGACCACAACACTCATGAACGTACACCTTCACCAACAAAAACACACACTGAACCAGTCAAGGAATCACCAAAGTATTCCACCAATTTTTATGTATGTAGGCCCAAATCAAAATATATGATACATATTTTGTTTGAGTTTAGGACAGGAGGTGGAGCTTGTTGTCCTGTTTCCTCAGTGTGTTCCAACTTATCAGCCAATGAAGCAGCCAGAGTGGGAACGCTGGAGAGTCAGAACAGCGGCCTGGAAAGCTCTGCTAATGTGCATGTCTAATGCATCCTAGTCTGGGAATACTGCCAGTCTGCTGTTAATAAACAGTGGACTTATCACACAAACACACACACACACACAGTCTAGGCTTATACTGAGTGCACAAAACATTAAGAACACCTTCCTAATATTGAGTTGCACCCCACTCTTTTGCCCTCAGAATTGCCTCAATTCTTTGGAGCATGGACTCTAAAAGGTGTCGAAAGCGTTCCACAGGGATGCTGGCCCATGTTGACTCCAATGCTTCCTACAGTTGTGTCAAGTTGGCAGGATGTCCTTTGGGTGGTGGACCATTCTTGATACACATGGGAAAATGTTGAGCATGAAAAACCCAGCAGCGTTGCAGTTCTTGACACAACCCTATGTGCCTGGCACCTACTACCACACCTTGTTCAAAGGAACTTACATATTATGTATTGGCCATTCACTCTCTGAATGGCACTCATACACAATCCATGTCTCAATTGTCTCAAGGCTTAAACATCCTTATTTATCTTGTCTCCTCCCCATCATCTATACTGATTGAAGTGGATTTAACAAGTGGCATCAATAAGTGATCATAGCTTTCTGCTGGATTCACCTGGTCAGTCTATGTCATGGAAAGAGCAATTGTTCCTAATGTTTTGTACACTCAGTGTAAAACCAGAGGGGGAGAAAGAGAGAGATCTGTATACAGTTTTATGCTCTGTCACAGATCGGCACTAACATGCACCAACATGTCTAATAGAACCATGGCCTCAGTCAAAAGTCACAAATATGCAGGGCTAGTCTAAGAACCCAGGGGAGCTTCTGTTATTCAATTTTATTTTTTATTTATTTAGCTTCTGTTGTTCACTTGTCTGTATCTGTGTGTAAAAGGACAGCGAGTGAATCTGAGAATGTCAGTTAAACACAGAATATCTCTGGATTATTTTCTGACTTCCGTGTTTCACTCAGCTCTTCCCTCTCTTATATGACATCATTTCTGTGTTCATGACAAAGAAACCCAACCCTGACACAAGACACGACCCCTGTCCTGCAGTCTGTGTTCTCCTGTACAGATACCCTCTTCACTCATCCACTCATCAGAACACTCCAGATGACAGTAAAGTATCTGGAGACTACTCCCGTCTCTGTATTATTTTTTGTGGATTATTTTATAGCACTATCAACAGGCTGCTTCAATAATTTCATCAGCTGTGTCCTATGAGCTGTTGTGGAGTTCTGAAGTCCCCTGGCATTTCTCTCAGCTCTGTTGTTTACTATTCCTCCTCTAAAAGCATGCACGGTAAAAAATTACTTCAACTGTTTACAAGTAAATGAGTTAGCTAGGTTTTCTCAATTGAAAAATACTATATTTGTTGAAACCAAATATATGATTCAATGCCAATGTTTTGTTTGATGATTACCAAACCTATATTTCAAGGTGCAACCTATTTCTTTCAACACTCAACTTACTTTTCCTCTTTGATTAAACCTAATAAATAACTAATACAAACTGATATTTCATATAAATACAACCCAGTTTAAAAAAAATCTTGTTCCAAAATCACTTTTAAATTTGGAATGACCTAACAAAATGTCTTCAATTGAGTTACAAGCAATTAAATACATTCCCTGTAAATCAAGAAATTGAGTTGGTTAATTAAATAACTTTAAATAATGTTTCCAAACATATTCTTTTCACAAGACTTTCACATTTAGTAGCCACACTATGGTAACCAAGCATTGACTACCTTAAAGGGATACTTCGGGATTTTGGCAGTGAAGCCCTTTATCTAGTTTCCCAGTCAGATGAACTCGTGGATACCATTTTTATGTCCCTGCGTGCAGTTTGCTAACTATCCCTAGCGCAATGACTGGAAGTCTATGGGTATCTGTATCTGCTAGCATGCTAGCAGATACCCATAGACTTCTACTTATTGTGCTAATAATAGTTAGCATTGGCTCATGAAACTTCCTTCATACTGGACAAAGAGACATAAAAATGGTATCCATGAGTTCACCTGACTCTGGGGAAGTATTCCTTTAACATAGAAACCTTATGGGCTCTTTAATATCACATGCACTTGTATCCTTACAGATGCTGACAGTGTACAGAATTAGTTTGAATAATGACTACAATAGACCACATTAATTGGAATGACATTCACTCTCATGATTGGGCAAAAAGAACAAACTGAAAGCCACGCCTCCAACTCTTCTAATAGGCTGTTGCTGCTACATTGCCCCCACTGCTATTCAATGTGCATGCCTTGAGGTGGTGAAAGCGATTTAGAAGCAGTCATTGAATTTTTAAAAAATCACATTGATCTGTCAAATTTGTTATTTGATTTCATACAAATTTAATAGGTTAAATGAACCAAAGCATAAATTGTAATCGTTCCAATCAGTAAAAGCACTTCAGATGAACAAAAGCATTGTCCCACTTTTTATATTGTGGGATTTTCTTCTCGCTCTCTGTCTGTCAGATTGCTGGTAGAGAATAATGGGTATTAGGACAACTCTCCCCTGTCACTCTCACAGTACAACGGCTGTTGAATGGTTTGGTGGATGTGGTTAGGTTGATGCAATGTTATTGCAATGGTATTATGTGAAAAGGGTTTGTCTTGCATGTGACAAGTACTATGTTATGCACACACAGGATGATAATTAAGTGGAGATAGTCATTCAGGAATAATCTCTGCCATAGCCTCATGGGTAAAAAATGCAAGTATTATTACCTCACTTTTCTGCACAACAATCATCATCTGGTCCATCAGAACCCACACACACACACTAAGAAAGAGAGGGGGCAGGGGGCTGTCAGGGGCCTCATAGGAGAAGAGAAACATTAAGCACAAGCAATCTGAGAGTGGTGCTCTTCAATATTTAATCAAGATACAGTACATTTAAAATATAATCCAAATGTTTAATTATAACAACTGGGGTTTGAATCAATTGGTGTGTTTGTGCACAGTTGAGTGTATGTGTGTGTCATTCATCCATAAAATGTAACATTTAGAAGGGAAACTATGACATCTTGTTGGTGTGTGTGTGTGTGTGTCTGTGTGCAGGCCATGTATTATGGAGAAATGTACACTTATCTTCTTCTTCACTCTTTTGGTATAAACATATCTTATAAGTCACTCTTTTGGTATAAACATATCTTATAAGTCACTCTTTTCATATATGCATATCCTAGAAGTCACTCTTTTGGTATAGGCATATTTTATAAGTCACTCTTTTCTTAATATCACCTTCCCTCTCTGTGTCAGACTTTTTGACACGTTAATAATTGAATCAATGTTTCTACAAAATGTAGACACATTGAACTGTGTGTAGGATTCTGTGAGTAGGATTCAACCTAGTGTAGGATTCAAATGAAAAGACATTGCAGAAAAGGAGGAGAAAGAGGGGAGACAAGGGAGTTTGGTTGAAGTAGATTCTTAATGAGGATAGACTCAAAAGGCTACATACAGTCTGCGGTGAATGCTGTGTGTTTTATTGTGCAGGTAATGGTATAATATCTGTGTAGCCCACGTACACACAGTTTAATGGGTTTCACGTCAAACCAGTTGAATATTCTAATTTTCAAAAGCCTACTTGCCCGTATTCTGTCTTGAGACGGCATTTCTTGTCCCCTTCTCCGAAAGTTACATTTTCTCACTGGCACATAGACCTGACCTAGAATTGCTACATAGAATTCAGACTAAACCAACACGCTGGAACGGGCGGGGGAGACAGCAGGAAATCTTGGTTATGGATATAATGTAGTAGGACCGCTGGAAGCTACGGCGAAGGGGGGGGAGACATTTCTGTTTATAACGTTGGTCGAATAATGTAGCTATTTCATCGCTACAATTAGGCTATAGAACGTAGCCTACTAAGCGAAGCAAACCCGATGAGTTATTCCAGGTGAGTTTTCGGGGAAAGTGTCGCTGTGGCCGCTCACCTCCTGGCAAGGCTACACGGGGGTCCTCCTCCCGGGGACATCTCAGTCCAGTATCCGCTCTACCTACCTCTGTCCCCGAAGGATGGCCACAAAACCCAGCGTACCCGGTCTGACAAGAAAATATCGTTTCTTCTCATCAACGGTGATTTTTTAAAATTGTGATTATAGAGGATTATTCCACACAACGTTGACAGGATATGATATTACGCGCGGAGGAATATGTTTTTTTACGCTTTACTGGAGTACCAATCTTGCCTCTCGAAAATGAAAATAGCCTACGGTGCAGCATGCATGTGCCACATTCTTCAATACAATTCGGCGCAAGCAATATACAACACAATTGATATTTGCTTGAAAAAGGCGTAGGCTATTGTAGGTCCACTATAGGCCTAACAAACGTATAGCCTAGCCTATCCTTAGTAGCCTACCCTATTAGGCTATCCACACAGAGAACCTATCCTACGTGGTATTGAGATCAAGTGAATTCGGTGACGATAACATTCTACATTGTTACTGTACTGAAGTTGAAAATGTAACACTGCTTGTCGTGGGAGTGGCTATATTTTTCTATTAGACAAAGCTTAAAATGTTTCCCTTTTTTAAGTATTGTCTGTCTGTGGGCGCTGATTTGGACAAGCAGGGTTGTGGCGAGTGGCAACAGCCGTGAGAGCCCCCCTCTCGGGGCCGACTTTGTTTGCGCTGGCCGGGGCTGTGTGAGAGAGCTGTAGTATTCCCTTCCCCCAGTTCTTGGGCGAAACAGGAACAACTTATTTTAGGAGGAAAAAGTTGGAGTTTGGAGCGCCCTAAAATACTGAGGACGCCAAACGTTAGCCAGTGAGACGCTGAGATTTCATGGGGTCACTTATTTCGTTTGTTTCAGGAGTTTTTCACTCGTTTGCAAACTAGGCCTACAATTATTTTTTTTACGGTGTATTTATGGCTATAACTGTATAGCTAGTTTACCACAATACTACAGTGCCAGCTCTACATTGCTCTATCTGGTTGTAGCCTCTTGTATAGTCTATTCTGCAATTGGGACATTTGAAATCAAGTGATGTCACTCAGGATGCCAGATATTTAAACTAACCAAGGCCAGATATATGATTAAGTGGCATTGCATGACTGTGTGTCAAGGGTTGTGGTTTGTTTCTCCCAGGCACGTAATTGATCAATTCATATTATTGATTGGCTAGAGTCCACACACCTGAACCCTAATCTGTCCCTTCTGGACTGAAGTCTTTTCTCTACTAATCCAGTATTCCCCACCAACCCTGGCCCTGGATAGTGCTTATTTTGTTCCAGCCCAACATTAACACATCTGAATCAACTAATACACTATTGCTGATAAGTTGATTTGTGAAGTTGTAATAATTCTGGTCTGGAAGAAAATTCTGAACACCCTGTATCTCTCCAGGACTAAGGCTGGAGACGATTTAATCATTGAACTAGGCTAGTTCTAGAGAGGGATAACTAGTTCCTAGATCTAATGTATTCTACTGAAGAGGGGCTGAACTAGTTTACATTTGAGTAATTGCTGCTGTTGTATCGCTCCTGGCAGTGTTACAAGTATTTTTGCAAGTCAAAATGATTGGATGTTGAGTAAAACTTTGTCTCTCTTAGGTGTGTGTTTGGCTGCAGTGACCTGTGAGGGTGTTGCCAGTGACAGAGCAAGGATCAACTCCTGCCTTCAGCCTGTCTTTGTCTGAGTGGGAGGAGTCAGGGTTCAAAGGTTGTGGCTCTGAGGACCCGCGGGCTGTATTTCCATATGAGGCCCTGCTGAGGGGGCTGGGGACCAACCAAGGTAACCTATCAATCACTATAGTCTGTCTGTCTGTCTGTATCTGTCTGTCTCTCTCTCTCACACACACACACACACACACACACACACACACACACACACACACACACACACACACACACATGCTACCTGTGAGTAGGGATGACTCTGGGCTGGACAGGCTGTGAGTAGGGATGACTCTGGGCTGGATTGTTTTGGGCTGGCAGCACTATCTATGATCTGTACATACTGAGAACACTGGAGGGTCAAAGCTTTCTGCCTGAGAAAACTATCCACACTGTCATCTAATCTTAACCAAAAACGACAGCAAGGAAGACGACATGATGAAATGGATACGGATGTATTAAGGACAAATTTTTTTTTTTCTTCTCCTGAGTGAATTGGCCTAATGTTTCCTATTTTGTTTACTTCGTGGCTTCTCAAGTAAACATTTTGGGGTCAAACAGTAGGAGAGAAATGTGTGTTTAGAGAGAGGGAGAGAAGCATCATGTGCTTCAGCTTGAAAGATGAGGTCTTCCTGGGGTCTTCAAGTTCTAATGTCACATACATAAGTACAGTGAAATTCTTGCAAGCGCTAAACCCAACAATGCAGTAATCAATAACAATGCAATTCTTCCTTGGGCTTACATCTACATGATATATTTTAAAATCTGTCAAAACACCTCATAACAAGACATGGTATCAATAACAAGAAACAACGAGCTGAAACAATCCACGTACGATTCCCCACAGGGCCTCTTGTCACCACAAGGCCTCGTGCCGTTGTTGCTAGCTATCTGACCGTTCAGAATCATAGCAACGCTTCTAGCCACTTCCATGTGCATAATTTTTGTGACGTTGTAGGCCAACCCGTCTCTTTCTCTTCTCTCTCTCCCTTCTCTCCCTCCACTCCTCTCTCTCTCTCCCCTCTCTTCTCTCTCCCTCCCCTCTTCTCTCTCTCTCAGTGCATTCGGAAAGTATTCATACCCCTTGATTTTTTCCACATTTTGTTACGTTACAGCCTTATTCTAAAATGGATTAAAACATTTTTTCCCCTCATCACTATACACACACAATACCCCATAAAGACAAAGCGAAAACAGGTAAAGACATTTTTGCAAATGTATTCAAAATAAAAAAGATACCTTGTTTACATAAGTATTCAGACCCTTTGCTATGAGACTCAAAATTGAGCTCAGGTGCATCCTGTTTCCATTGATCATCCTTGATATTTCTACAACTTGATTGGTGTCCACCTGTGGTAAATTCAATTAATTGGACATCATTTGGAAAGGCACACACCTGTCTATATACGGTCCCACAGTTGACAGTGCATGTCAGAGCAAAAACCAAGCCATGAGGTTGAAAGAATTGTCCGTAGAACTCCGAGACAGGATTGTGTCAAGGCACAGATCTGGGGAAGGGTACCAAAACATTTCTGCAGCATTGAAGGTCCCCAAGAAAATGGTGGCCTCCATCATTCTTAAATGGAAGAAGTTTGGAACCACCAAGACTTCCTATAGCTGGCCGCCCGGCAAAACGGAGCAATCGGGGGAAGAAGGGCCTTGGTCAGGGAGGTGACCAAGAACCCGATGGTCACTCTGACAGAGCTCCAGTGTTCCTCTGTGGAGATGGGAGAACCTTCCAGAAGGACAACCATCTCTGCAGCACTCCACCAATCAGGCCTTTATGGTAGAGTGGCCAGAAGGAAGCCACTCCTCAGTAAAAGGTAATGACAGCCCGCTTGAAGTTTGCCAAAGGACTTACAGACCATGAGAAACAAGATTCTCTGGTCTGATGAAACCAAGATTGAACTCTTTGGCCATAATGCCAAGCTTCACATCTGGAGGAACCTGGCACCATCCCTATGGTGTGAAGCATGGTGGTGGCAGCATCATGCTTTGGGGATGTTATTCAGTGGCAGGAACTGGGAGACTTGTCAGGATCGAGGGGAAAGATGAAGGGAGCAAAGTACAGAGAGATCCTTGATCAAAACCTGCTCCAGAGTGCTCAGGACCTCAGACTGGGGTGAAGGTTCACCTTCCAACAGGACAACGACCCCAAGACTTCGAGACAAGTCTCTGAATGTCCTTAAGTGGCCCAGCCAGAGCCAGGACTTGAACTCCATCGAACATCTCTGGAGAGACCTGAAAGTAGCTGTGCAGCAACGCTCCCCATCCAACCTGACAGAGCTTGAGAGGATCTGCAGAGAAGAATGGGAGAAACTCCCCAAATACAGGTGTGCCAAGCTTGTAGCGTCATACCCAAGAAGACTCGAGGATGTAATCGCTGCCAAAGGTGCTTCAACAAAGTGCTGAGTAAAGGGTCTGAATACTTATGTAAATGTGATGTTTCAGTATTTTATTTATAATACATTTGCAAACATTTCTAAAAACCTGTTTTTGCTTTGTCATTATGGGTATTGTGTAGATTGGTGAGGGGGAAAAAAACAATTTAATACGTTTTAGAATGAGGCTGAAACGTATATTTCTTTGGGAAAAGGTCAAGGGGTCTGAATACTTTCTGAATGCTGTGTGTGTGTGTAGTTCTGTGTCTGCCTGTGCATTTAATTGGGCAGGTCTTTGCCAGTATTTTAAAAATCCCATGGGAATGAAACACCAGGTTAAAGTGGGTTAATTCAGGGACAGACCCTGACTCATGTTCTCTCCACAGTGCTAATGTTGGCCTAGAGAAGAGAAGGTTGTGTGTGTGAATTTGTGATCATCAAAGATAATAATTACTTGCACAAATATGACCTCTACACCATTTATTGTATACGTTTGGTCAGTAGGACCTTATTGGAGACGTGTATGTGCAGTATGTAATGTGTGTGAGACACCAGCCAGACAGGCCACATTGCATGTTCTGTTTCTGAGCTCAGCTAAATCTGCTCTCTGTCCCCATGCGCCTCCCATTCCCCAGGATCACTAATCAATTACATGGTCTCTCTTTCAGGCATTACTACATGCTCCTGCTGCTCACCAGAAAAGGATTGGGTGGAGGGGAGGTGTACAGTATAGAAGTGGACCACATAAATTTAACATCACCATATCCAGCTGTACGACAAACCATCATAAATGTTTACATGATAGACTGGAATGTTTATATGTGTGTAATGCACCAACACATTTTATTTTGTTGTTTTTGCACATCAAATGGCAATATTTTTAAATATTTGCATTGCGCTATTTCAATGTTGCCAACGTTTAGCTGGGCCTACCCAGTTCCTTGGGAGTAGAGAGGAGTGTGTGTTCCCTCTGTCTGTCTCTGTGGGGCACAGGGCCTCCGAAGGCTCCCTTCGACTGTTGGGATTTCCCACAATGCTTTGAGCCGCAGGGAGTCCTCACGGCATGAGCTATGGAGGAATGTGGCCGAGTGTGGGAGCGACCTGAGGGATGGAAGGAGAACATGGCTGAGGGAGGGGAAAGGGGGGGAGGAGACAGGAGCTAGTGTGTTGAAAGCACTGGAGTTGCAGTCGGAAATATCAAATCAATATCTCTCTACCTATAGTACCTACTCCATGAATAAACAAAGAATGTTAAGGATTATACTTCAGTCCGTTATCAACTTCTGTGCTGTTTGTGTGTGTGTGTGTATACCAGTATTTGAGATGGATATAACTGTGTGTGTGTGTTAAGGAAAGTGATAGTGTGTGAGTTGCTGTATCTTAGTGTGTGCTTTGTATTATCATATGTTACTAATTATATTACACCCTCAAACAGAAACAGAGATGGGTGTGAGTGAGGTAGAGAGGGACAATGTGTGATGAAGTGTGTGAGCCAGAGATCAGAGCAGCAGAAGAGCTGCTGAGTGCCAGTCCTGCTGCCCGCTTGGCTGACACACACACATGGCACCGTGCCCAGGCTCAGACAGCAGATGTGTCAGTCGTGAGTCAGCTGTGTGTCTCGTGTAACCTTTTCTGTCTCTTCTGCCTGCAGGTTTTGGAGTAACACACGTTTCTCTTCCCGGTGCAGGGATGGCCACATCTATATCATGACAATGATGGACATGGTGAGTGATGTGATCATAGTCATGTCCTAAACATGACATTACAGCGTAACAGTGGGGAGGAGAGTGAGGGCCCTGGATGCTGGTGTGCATCACTACAGCAAGTCTTTCTTTATAAGAGGCCATTACTAGCTAGATCTGTTGAGTTTAATATGGTTAGAGACAGGCACATTGATGGGTAAAGCGATAGAGACGGAGAGAGAGAGAAAGACGTGTGTGTGTGTGTGTGTGTGTGTGTGTGTGTGTGTGTGTGTGTGTGTGTGTGTGTGTGTGTGTGTGTGTGTGTGTGTGTGTGTGTGTGTGCTAAAGCCGATGATAATGTGTGAGTTAAGTGTGCGGAACAGTCGAAGAGTTCACTGTAAACATTTGACATGGCTCACATTCACAAGGAACAAGAGCTCACTCATAACTGTGTGTGTGCGTATGAATGTGTTTGTGTATGTACAGGTAACTGCCAAAATAAAGGAAACACCAACATTAAGGATCTTAATAGGGTGTTGGGCCACCACGAGCAGCCAGAACAGCTTCAATGCACCTCAGCATAGATTCTACAAGTGTCTGAAACTCTATTGGAGGGATGTGACACCATTCATCCACAAGAAATTCTATCATTTGGTGCGTTGTTGATGGTTGTCTCAGAATCTCCCAAAAGTGTTCAATTGGGTTGAGATCTGGTGACTGAGACGGCCATGGCATATGGTTTACATTGGTTTGATGAGCATGATAACATTCAGTGACCACCCTTTCCCCTGTGGATGGGGGGCATTGTATTTATATGTGGGCAAATCCCTGGTAGCTAAAATAATGGCCTACCCAGCATTTTTATTCGGTACGTGCTATCCGGGGTCCTTGGGACATCCCCTACCCCATTGAAATGGTTAAGGTTAGGGACTTCCCAAAGATCCTGATAGCACTAACCATTTTTATACTTGACTCTAAGCATGATGGGATGTTACTTGCTTAATTAACCCAGGAACCACACCTGTGTGGAAGAACCGGCTTTCAATATACTTTGTATCCCTCGTTTACTCAAGTGTTTCCATTATTTTAACAGTTACCTGTATGTGACAAACCTCTCCCTTGGCGTCACAGCGCTATATTTAGCCGTTACCCTGAGTTCCAAGAATTCTGTGCGTTCCGTGTGTGTTATCTCCAGGGCGTGTTGTCTGTCTGGCACCGGGTACAGGAAGTCACCTGAACAGGTGAGATCCCAGGTGTCAGCTGTCAGCCAATCAGAGCAGGAAGAAAAAGGCATCCCCCTGTCTCAGACATGTTGGTTGGAAGGACTAGAACACTCAGTGAAATGAACTGGGAGCTTCATAGTGTACAGATGAATGTTCCCTCTGCTATCGCCTGTGTTCTGTCTGTCAAAGGTATTTTCTGTCTTTATTGTCTTGTGTGTGTACTGACAGTTGAAATTGGAGTGTGTGGGGTGCTATTGCATTGTATGAAATCCAGGCTAGGTTGACACATGCTACATGTAAATATGTTTTCATTTTGCAAGACTGGTGTGTCTAGAATGCCGTTCCAGTGGTTATCCAGGTTTAGCTGTGTGTGTGTGTGTGTGTGTGTGTGTGTGTGAATCATGGTCTTGCAGAGGAGAGAAAAGCAAGGGAGAGTGTAAACAAATAGTGTTTAAAATGATTTAGAGGGAGAGAGAGCGCGACTGCTCTGTTGCGGCTGAGCTGCGATATTGGATTTGCATAAATGAGGCTGAAACATCTGCAGGCCTTTTACAGCCAGCGGGGCTAAGAAAAGGTAGTTTGTGCGCAAGGCGTGTAAAAAAACCAAAAAAAAACCGAAAGAAACACCCGCACTTCAAAACCCAAACTTAATTAAGTTGCCTCTTTTTAAATGTGGAAATCACTCTTTATATCTGCGGCTCTTTACCGAAGAAGCACATTTGTTGTTTAACTGATCAGCTAGTTTAATAGAGGGAGAGGAACCTCTCCGATTATCCATTACCGTATACGTGTTTGTTTTGCTGGGGCTGCTCTTTGTGTGTGTGTATATAGATATACTGTATATCTATCTCTATATACTAAAACATAACTTGTAAGGTGCTGGTCCCATGTTTCATGAGCTGAAATAAAAGATCCTAGAAATTTTCTGTGTGCACAAAAAGCTTATTTCTCTCAAAAGTTGGGCACAAATTTGTTTACATCTCTGTTTGTGAGCATATCTCCTTTGCCAAGATAATCCATCCATCTGACAGGTGTGGCATATCAAGAAGCTGATTAAACAGCATGCTCATTACAAAGGTGCTTCCTTGTGCTGGGGACAATAAAAGGCCACTCTAAGATGTGAAAGTTTGTCACACAACACAATGCCACAGATGTCTCAAGTTTTGAGGGAGCATGCAGTTGAAACGCTGACTACATGAATGTCAACCAGAGCTGTTGCCAGATAATTTAATGTTAATTTCTCTACCATATGCTGCCTCCAATTTCGTTTTAGAGAATTTTGCAGTACGTCTACCGGCACCACAACCGCAGACCACAGGTAACCACGCCCGCCCAGGACCTCCACATCCGGCTTCCTCACCTGCGGGATCATCTGAGACGAGACAGTTGATGAATCAGTGGGTTTGCACAAATGACATTTTTTTGCAAAACTGCCAGAAACCTTCTCAGGGAAGCTCATCTGCGTGCTCGTCGTCCTCGCCAGGATCTTGATCCGACTGCAGTTCGACGTCGTAACCGACTTCAGTGGACAAATGCTCACCTTCAATGGCCTCTGGCATGGTGGAGGAGTGTCGTCTTCACGGATTAATTCCAGTTTCAACTGTACCGGGCAGATGGCGTCGTGTGGGCGAGTGGTTTGCTGATGTCAACGTTGTGAACAAAGTGCCCCATGTTGCTGTGGGGTTATGGTTTGGGCAGTCATAAGCTACAAACTACGGACACAATTGCATTTTATCGATGGCAATTTGAATGCACAGAGATACCGTGACGAGATCCTGAGGCCCATTGTCGTGCCATTCATCTGCCACCATCACCTCATGTTTCAGAATATATTGCACAGCTCCTTTTCGCAAGGATCTGTGCACAATTTCTGGAAGCTGAAAATGTCCCAGTTCTTCCATGGCCTGCATACTCACTAAACATGTCACCTATTGTGCATGTTTTGGTCACTACATTTGAGAGAAATAAGCTATTTGTGTATGAAATATTTCTGGGATCTTTTATTTCAGATCATGAAACATAGGACTAACACTTTACATGTGTTGTTTATATCTTTGTTCTGTATGTACGTAGGCATGCTTATATTCAACAAAAATATAAACACAACAAAATATGCCAAATATCAGTCTAAAAAACAAATAAATCCGATTTGACCGTTTAGACACAAGCCTCATGGCCAATAATCAGATTTGTGGCTTGAAATATCCGATTACATGTGCTTTTTGGCAGGAAGAATAACAGATTCTAATCAGATATGCAATTTTTATTTTATTTGAGTCACTTCAAACTGCCAGTGTGAACAAGGCTTTAGTGGTTGCTTGTGTGTGTGTTGGGTGGTGGGTGCTGCGTGTTTGTTCTGTGTGATAGGAATGTCAGCAAGCGGCCCAATTAGCGTCTCGTTAGTGTGTGATTGGAGGGAGAGGGTGATTGACAGTTCCTGCTGTGTGTGTGTGTGTGTGTGTTTAAGACTGATGTGAGTATATCTAGCTACAACAGGAAAGACAGAGTGGTTTTGCTATTCTAAGTCTCAGGCAGAACTAATTTCTTTGTAAATACACTAGGTTTTCCTCAGCATACAGTGCCTTGCAAAAGTATTTATCCCCCTTGACGTTTTTCCTATTTTGTTGCATTACAACCTGTAATTTAAATTGATTTTTATTTGGATTTCATGTAATGGACATACACAAACCAGTCCAAATTGGTGAAGTGAAATGAAAAAAACAACTTGTTTAAAAAAATTCTAAAAAATGGGAAAGTGGTGCATGCATATGTATTCACCCCCTTTGCTATGAAGCCCCTAAATAAGATCTGGTGCAACCAATTACCTTCAGAAGTCACATAATTAGTTAGATTGCACACAGGTGGACTTTATTTAAGTGTCACATGATCTATATACACATACATACATACATACATGCATACATACATACATACATACATACATACATACATACATGCATATACACACACCTGTTCTGAAAGGCCCCAGAGTCTGCAGCACCACCAAGCAAGCGGCACCATGAAGACCAAGGAGCTCTCCGAACAGGTCAGGAACAAAGTTGTGGAGAAGGGTTGGGTTATCCCAAAAAATGTCTGCACCATTAAATCCATTATTTGACGGAATATGACACCACAACAAACCTGCTAAGAGAAGGCCGCCCACCAAAACTCACGGACCAGGCAAGGAAGGCATTAATCAGAGGCAACAAAGAGACCAAAGATAACCCTGAAGGAGCTGCAAATCTCCACAGCGGAGATCGGAGTATCTGTCCATAGGACCACTTTAAGCCGTACACTCCACATAGTTGGGCTTTACGGAAGAGTGGCCAGAAAAAAAGCCATTGCTTAAAGAAAAAAATAAGCAAACACGTTTGGTGTTCGCCAAAAGGCATGTGGTAGACTCCCCAAACATATGGAAGAAGGTACTCTGGTCAGATGAGACTAAAATGGAGCTTTTTGGCCATCAAGGAAAACGCTATGTCTGGCACAAACCCACCCCCTCTTATCACCCCGAGAACACCATCCCCACAATGAAGCATGGTGGTGGCAGAATCATGCTGTGGGGATGTTTTTCATCGGCGGGGCTGGGAAACTGGTCAGAATTGAAGGAATGATGGATGGCGCTAAATACAGGGAAATTCTTGAGGGAAACCTGTTTATCTTCCCCTTGAAACTGGGACTGAGATTCACCTTCCAGCAGGACAATGACCCTAAGCATACTGCTAAAGCTACACTCGAGTTGTTTAAGGGGAAAGATTTAAATGTCTTGGAATGGCCTAGTCAAAGCCCAGACCTCAATCCAATTTGAGAATCTGTGGTATGACTTAAAGATTGCTGTACACCAGCGGAACCCATCCAACTTGAAGGAGCTGGAGCATTTTTGCCTTGAAGAATGGGCAAAAATCCCAGTGGCTAGATGTGCTGAGCTTATAGAGAACCCCCAAGAGACTTGTAGCTGTAATTGCTGCAAAAGGTGGCTCTACAAACTATTGGCTTTGGGGGGTTAATAGTTATGCACGCTCAAGTATTATATATTTTTTTGTCTAATTTCTTGTTTGTTTCACAATAAATTTAAAAAAATGCGTCTTCAAAGTGGTAGGCATGTTGTGTAAATCAAATGATGCAACCCTTAATTCCAGGTTGTAAGGCAACAAAATAGGAAAATTGCCAATGGGGGTGAATACTTTCGCAAGCCACTGTATACAGTGCCTTCAGAAAGTATTCATACCTCTTGACTTATTCCATAGGCCCACCCACTGGGGAGCCAGGCCCGGCCAATCACATTTAGTTTTTCCCCACTAAAGTGCTTTATTACAGACATAAATACTCCTCAGTTATATCAGATGTCCCCGGTGGCTGGTCTCAGACCATTCCGCAGGTGAAGAAGCCGGATGTGGAGGTCCTGGGCTGGCGTGGTTACACGTGGTCTGTGGTTGTGAGGCCGGTTGGACGTGCTACCAAATTCTCTAAAATGACGTTGAGGCGGCATATGGTAGAGAAATTAACTTGAAGTTATCTGGCAACAACTCTGGTGGACTTTCCTGTAGTCATGTCGATTGCACGCTCCCACAACTTGGGACATCTGTGGCATTGTGGTGTTTGACAAAACTGCACATTTTAGGGTGGCCTTTTATTGTCCCCAGCACAAGGTGCACCTGTGTAATGATCATGCTGTTTAATAATCTTGATATGCCACACCTGTCAGGTGGATGGATTATCTTGGCAAAGGAGAAATGCTCACTAACAGGTTTGTTACAAAAAAAAATTGCACAACATTTGAGAGAAATAAACTTTTTGTGCATATGGAACATTTCTGGGATCTTTTATTTCAGCGCATGAAACATGGGACCAACACTTTACATGTTGCATTTTATATTTTTGTTCAGTAGACAATATTTGCCCATTATTCTTAAAAAAATTCTTCAAGCTCTGTCAAGTTGATCATTGCTAGACAGACATTTTTAAGTCTTGTCATAGATTTTCAAGCCGATTTCAAAACTGTAACTAGTCCACTCGAGAACATTCAATGTCGTCTTGGTATGCGACTCCAGTGTAGATTTAGCCTTGTGTTTTAAGTTATTGTTTTTGTCCTGCTGAAAGGTGAATTCGTCTCCCAGTGTCTGTTGGAAAACAGAGTGAACCAGGGTTTCCTCTAGGATTTTGCCTGTGCTTATAGCTGTATTCCGTTTATTTTTATCCCCAAAAACTATCTAGTCATTGCCGATGACAAGCATACCCATAACATGATGCAGACAGCACAATGTTTGAAAATATGAAGTGGTACTCCGTGATGGTTTGGATTTGCCCCAAACAATGCTTTGTATTCAGGACAAAAAGTTAATTTCTTTGCCGCATTTTTGCAGTATTACTTAAGTGCCTCGTTGCAAGCAGGATGCATGTTTTGAAATATTTGTATTCTGTACAGGCTTTCTTCTTTTCACTTTGTCATTTTAGGTTAGTACTGTGAAGTAACTACAATGTTGATCCATCCTCAGTTTTATATACACTGCTCAAAAAAATAAAGGGAACACTAAAATAACACATCCTAGATCTGAATGAATGAAATATTGTTATTAAATACTTTTTTCTTTACATAGTTGAATGTGCTGACAACAAAATCACACAAAAATTATCAATGGAACTCAAATGTATCAATCCATGGAGGTCTGGATTTGGAGTCACACTCAAAATTAAAGTGGAAAACCACACTACAGGCTGATCCAACTTTGATGTAATGTCCTTAAAACAAGTCAAAATGAGGCTCAGTAGTGTATGTGGCCTCCACGTGCCTGTATGACCTCCCTACAATGCCTGGGCATGCTCCTGATGAGGTGGCGGATGGTCTCCTGAGGGATCTCCTCCCAGACCTGGACTAAAGCATCCGCCAACTCCTGGACAGTCTGTGGTGCAACGTGGCGTTGGTGGATGGAGCGAGACATGATGTCCCAGATGTGCTCAATTGGATTCAGGTCTGGGGAACGGGCGGGCCAGTCCATAGCATCAATGCCTTCCTCTTGCAGGAACTGCTGACACACTCCAGCCACATGAGGTCTAGCATTGTCTTGCATTAGGAGGAACCCAGGGCCAACCGCACCAGCATATGGTCTCACAAGGGGTCTGAGGATCTCATCTCGGTACCTAATGGCAGTCAGGCTACCTCTGGCGAGCACATGGAGGGCTGTGCGGCCCCCCCAAAGAAATGCCACCCCACACCATGACTGACCCACCGCCAAACCGGTCATGCTGGAGGATGTTGCAGGCAGCAGAACGTTCTCCACGGCGTCTCCAGACTCTGTCACGTCTGTCACATGTGCTCAGTGTGAACCTGCTTTCATCTGTGAAGAGCACAGGGCGCCAGTGGCGAATTTGCCAATCTTGGTGTTCTCTGGCAAATGCCAAACGTCCTGCACGGTGTTGGGCTGTAAGCACAACCCCCACCTGTGGACGTCGGGCCCTCATACCACCCTCATGGAGTCTGTTTCTGACCGTTTGAGCAGACACATGCACATTTGTGGCCTGCTGGAGGTCATTTTGCAGGGCTCTGGCAGTGCTCCTCCTTGCACAAAGGCGGAGGTAGTGGTCCTGCTGCTGGGTTGTTGTCCTCCTATGGCCTCCTCCACGTCTCCTGATGTACTGGCCTGTCTCCTGGTAGCGCCTCCATGCTCTGGACACTACGCTGACAGACACAGCAAACCTTCTTGCCACAGCTCGCATTGATGTGCCATCCTGGATGAGCTGCACTACCTGAGCCACTTGTGTGGGTTGTAGACTCCGTCTCATGCTACCACTAGAGTGAAAGCACCGCCAGCATTCAAAAGTGACCAAAACATCAGCCAGGAAGCATAGGAACTGAGAAGTGGTCTGTGGTCACCACCTGCAGAACCACTCCTTTATTGGGGGTGTCTTGCTAATTGCCTATAATTTCCACCTGTTGTCTATTCCATTTGCACAACAGCATGTGAAATTTATTGTCAATCAGTGTTGCTTCCTAAGTGGACAGTTTGATTTCACAGAAGTGTGATTGACTTGGAGTTACATTGTGTTGTTTAAGTGTTCCCTTTATTTTTTTGAGCAGTGTATATAGTTCTATATAGTTTTATATATACAGTGGGGAGAACAAGTATTTGATACACTGCCGATTTTGCAGGTTTTCCTACTTCCAAAGCATGTAGAGGTCTGTAATTTTTATCATAGGTACACTTCAACTGTGAGAGACGGAATCTAAAACAAAAATCCAGAAAATCACATTGTATAATTTTTAAGTAATTAATTTGCATTTTATTGCATGACATAAGTATTTGATCACCTACCAACCAGTAAGAATTCCGGCTCTCACAGACCTGTTAGTTTTTCTTTAAGAAGCCCTCCTGTTCTCCACTCATTACCTGTATTAACTGCACCTGTTTGAACTCGTTACCTGTATAAAAGACACCTGTCCACACACTCAATCAAACAGACTCCAACCTCTTCACAATGGCCAAGACCAGAGAGCTGTGTAAGGACATCAGGGATAAAATTGTGGCCCTGCACAAGGCTGGGATGGGCTACAGGACAATAGGCAAGCAGCTTGGTGAGATGGCAACAACTGTTGGCGCAATTATTAGAAAATGGAAGAAGTTCAAGATGACGGTCAATCACCCTCGGTCTGGGGCTCCATGCAAGATCTCACCTCGTGGGGCATCAATGATCATGAGGAAGGTGAGGGATCAGCCCAGAACTACACGGCAGGACCTGGTCAATGAGCTGAAGAGAGCTGGGACCACAGTCTCAAAGAAAACCATTAGTAACACACTACGCCGTCATGGATTAAAATCCTGCAGCGCACGCAAGGTCCCCCTGCTCAAGCCAGCGCATGTCCAGGCCCGTCTGAAGTTGCCAATGACCATCTGGATGATCCAGAGGAGGAATGGGAGAAGGTGGTCATGTGGTCTGATGAGACAAAAATAGAGCTTTTTGGTCTAAACTCCACTCGCCGTGTTTGGAGGAAGAAGAAGGATGAGTACAACCCCAAGAACAAGTCTTTGTGGTTGAATTTTTGCTTGAAATTCACAACTCGATTGAGGGACCGTATAATTATCTGTATGTGTGGGGTAGTCATTCAAAAATCATGTTAACCACTATTACCACAACTTGTTATGCAATATGTTAAGAATTTTTTTACTCTTGAACTTATTTAGGCTTGCCATAACAAATGGATTGAAGCTGTAACACAACTAAATGTGGAAAAGTAAAATGGTGTGAATACTTTCTGAGAGCATTGTCGGTCTCTCTGTCCCTATGGAGTTGTCTCTCGCTGTACACACACACAACCCTGTACAGTAGTGTATAGTTAGCCCATGTAGGAGCAGCTAACAGTGTGAGATTGTCTGTTATTTCCAGTACCAGCAGTGCTCTCTCTCTCTCTCGTTCTCTCTTTCTCTCTTTTTCTCTTTCTCTCTTTCTCTGGAGCCGGTTACAGTATGAGTGTTTTGGAGGTGTTCCTAAATATTTGTGGGATGACAGTGTGATCTGACTGTCCTGCTCACTGTGGATTCTTATGTCATTACCAGAGGGGGATAAAACACACACACACACACACTGCTGCAACAGAATGCATACGCACTCACAGGCACACACACACTGCTGCAACATAGAATGCATACGCAAACACACACACGCACGCATGCGCACAGTGTAAGAACCTGTGTGGGCTTTGTGGTCAATAGGAATCCAGGCAGTCATAATTGAGAGCTCAGTCAGTGTAGCTTTCATTAGTATTCTGTGTTTCCCCCAGTCAACCACATTCAGGGACTCCCACTACTTCTACCAGAGAGGATGATACACAACATAATTATTTTCAAATGTGATAACCAATGACCATGTAACAGCAATGACAATTGTTGTAAAGATGTCCTTACATTTGTCTTCTGTCTTCTCTCCACAGAGTGCCCAAGGGCCGTGAGAGCCCCTTGGGGAAACTTCATGCACAAACCCACTTTCTTCCTCACACAGAAACACACACTCTCTCTGACACACACACAGTCTTATTGACACACACACACACACACAGAGTATGTTGGAGGTCCAGGAGGAAAGGCCTGCCACAGCAGGAGGAACGGCAGTGACACACTTCAGCAAGAAAGAGCGAGGGAAGAAGGAACGAGAGGAGGCCAAGGACAGCCGGGGAAATCTTGGGATTATCGGGAACAGTATTCCAGGTTCGGGTGGCCGAGGGAACGGCAGAGGGAAAGCCCCTCACACACACACAGGCAGCCCCCAGCAGCTCATCACCCCACCCTGCTCTGTGGTGCTGGGAGCCCCCTCCATTCATCACAACAGACTGAAGAACTCCCCATCCACCAACACACAGAGGTGAGGGAGAGAGAGTGTACATGTGTCTGTCTGTGTAAAGTAGTAGTAGTAAAAGTGGTGTGTGTGTGTCCTGGGGTCAGGGAGTACACTGTGTTTGGATCTTCTCTCTGCTGACTCATGTTTCTGGAGCCACTGGAAATCAGCATCTGCCCTGCCAAACGCTTGCCATCCCTCTCTCTCTCTCGCTCTCTTGCTCTCTCGCTCAGCTGTGTGTGTCAGTAGGGTGTGGTATGGGGCTGTCCCTGCCAGTTGGAAGTGTCCTGTTCTCCTGAGCTGTACTTTTCTCATGGCCACTGAGAAGCAGCCGCCCTGATCCTCCTCTCCGCCAGATTATGGTCTGTGTCTCTGGCCTACGGTTGTGAAGAACTGCCCCTGTCAGTTGTACATGGTTGTGATCCGAGCCAAATATAATACTCTGGCAGACATTATTCCTACCTCACTATTGGCCAGTGAGAAAATGGTGTGTGTGTTTCCCTTCCCTCGGGCTGTCTGTACTGTGCCTATACTTGCCTATACCAACTGTGATCTACAAGACATTCCTAGTCAATCACCAAATATTTATCTCAAACAATAAAGCCTTGCGTTCCATTTTTCATCTCGTGCTGTTGGCAGTAGGTGTACCCGATTCAGCTGCCCTGCGCGCCGGGTTGGCCACGTGTTCAAATTCTGAACCATTTCATGTGTCTGAAGCTGCAAACTCTGCCTTCCCAGGGGGGCCCGGAGAACAAATCAAGTGCATTATAGGCCTACCTCTGGCCAATCGGGTGGCTCAGATAGCTGGGTCTGCAGTAATGTAGCAGGCATAAAAGAAAGTTACAGCAAGGTTGATACTGTGAGCTTTTAAAACCCTGACTAGAGAGAGACGGTCAACAAATACAGCACAATGGTGGTTTTATGAGGGAGTTCATGTGTAAATTCTTACTCAGCATTGTCAACACTTTGTATTCCACACTTTTATAAGCCATACAATGCGGGTTCTTCCTGCTTGCGCTACAACAAGCACTGCAGCTGTACAGCCTACCTCAAATGTTGAAAATATATATATATTGATATAGATTTTTTTAATTAAAAAAATATATAGATTTTTTTATTATTAAAAAAAATTGGTCAGAACAACAATGTATTGGCAGGACAATTCAAGCAAAGCCAATATGTGGTGATAATGTATTGGGCCTATAGCTTACTGCACAAACCTTATTGCTACAGTACTGTTTTTAATTGGTTAATGTTGCATAGGATTACTCTTGACTCAGAAAAGTTTGGTACCACTGGTCTAACTGTAGGTATTAGCTGATGATGTATGTACAGTACAGCACTGTGGTTAGTAGCTATAATGATGGATCATGGTAGGTTGGGGGATTTCCCACAGCGTAAGTCTTGAACACAGTAGGCCTACTGTTTTTAGTCTGTTTTTCAAATAGGGTGCCTCCATACAAATAGAGCTGCTGAAGGAGTGTGTGTGTGTGTTTATGTATTAGTCTGTACACATGTTAGGGTGTGTGTGTGTGTGTGTGTGATTCACTACTCTGGCAGTCTCCTCCCGGCAATGGAAAGAGCGGAGTGAGGAAAGAGGTAGGGGGAGATGGGGAAGGGTTGATGGGACAAGAGGTCAGTCTGGTCCACTCCCAGCCAGCCGTCTGATTCTCTGGCCTCTTTTCCAACTGAGACTCCTCAGTCAGGAGTCTGTTCACTGGGCACTAATTAAGTCTAGCTCCAGGCTCTGGCCTGTTTCCCCTCTGTGTCCCTGGTTGTGTCAAGTGTTTTCCCTGTACTCACTAAATTGATGCCGCCACACAACAACAAAAAAGGAACATAAAAATATTTCTGCCAAGATTCACTTTGAAGATGCTATAACTGTCCACATTTACTTTTCCTCTGTCAACAAGACCAGTAAAGAACAGCAACATCAGACAACCCCATAGTAGAATGGCTTTAACGGGAGGTGCATTCAAGTTGCGGGTGCCACAGGGAGAGAAACATGCGTTCTGATAATCAGTCAATGCTCAACATTTCTTAATGTAATTGCACGCATGGCACCATTAAAAAAGGCAATTACAACTAGAGTTTGTAGCATGGTTTAGGAACAACTGCACAACAAAACTCTTAACGGGGCAATGGTGTCTTGAAAGGGAAATTACATACGTTGTAATTTAAACAGTTTTTCACGGTTGAATAATAATTCATGCTTATTCAAAATAATTGTAAATATTAATAACAATTAGGATGTTGTGTCAAATGTAAAGTTGTTCTCTAAAAGTCTGACTTTAAAAACTCAAAATTAAAATAATTTTATTTGGAATCATTTTGGAATAGAATGTCCTTTTAAAAAGTCACCAGAACTGTACTTCTCACAGTCCTTGTACAGAAGCAACCCCTATCTCCCCACCTTTTTTCCGCGACCTTTGCCACCACTGCTTTTCTAGGGGAACAAGTCGTGGTGGGGAAGTAGGAGAACTAACAGAGACTGTGGGAGAATCTTAATTGCATACTCCTCTCGTTGCCTTCTCAAAACCCATCGGAGGAGAAGATCAGAGGGGAGGGACCTTTGACCTGTGTTTTGAGAAGGAGGTGAGGAGAGAGGATTGCCTGGCTACCCACACTCCTTGCTCCGGCCAAACCCTATGCCACGCCCACATACGTTAGTTTCTTCTCTGCAATGAGTCTGGATCGGAGTACTTGTCTGACCCTTCAGCGACTGCGAACACATTCGGGGCCTTCTAATTGGTTCAGAAACCAATAGGTTGAGCCAGAGCTAGAACACACATGGGTTAAGCGGCTGTTTGAAAATTCGTCATTGGCTTTGATGCTCAGATTGGTTAGACCAGTGGTCACCAACCTTTTGAATGAAGATCACTTTCTGAGTCAAAATGCAAGCCGAGATCTACAGCCAAGATTTTTATCATTAGTGAGAGGAGAAGGGATGTGAGGAGTGATTGCAGTCTGACTAGAGAGAGGAGAAGGGACGTGAGGAGTATGCAATTGAGATTCTCCCTGAGTGTACTACTTGGGGAGCCATACCTGTTGCGGCATTTACACACACGTACACACAGAGTGTGAGATATGCACTTGATTCTCCTGGAATGTCATAACCCAAGTCTCCAGTAATTCTTCCTCATCAGTCTAAGTAAAGTTGTCTTGCCTAACCATGACCAGGTCAATAGATTTTTTTTATATCAATGAGACTACCTGGATAAATAAATGTTAAATAAAAATTATGCTGAATTTTTTTCCACTGTCTCACTATGAAAGAGTGCATGAAGTACATTTTGCTTCAGTTTATTTATGTACAGTTGATAAGCACTTCTTCTCTCTCTCCCTCCTCCTCATCTCTCCCTCTCTCAGTCCTAAACCCAAGCCAGAAGTCATGGTGCGCTCCCCTCCCGTCATGTCTCCCTCCGGTGGTGCCGCCCAAATGGACTCCAAACTGCCCAATCAGAGCAAACCAGGAAGCGGCGGCAGCCAACTTCAGGCTTCGCCCTGCGACCTCAAGACAGTGGGTGCTAAGGGCTCCCAGCAGGGGGGTGTATTGGGGACGGGTCCAGGGGGCATGGGGGGGCTGAAGAATGGCCAGGGCCTGACCTCTGGGGGACAGGGGTCAAAGGTGAAGGTAAAAAGAGAGAGGAGCACCTCGGTGGAGTCCTACAATGAGCAGCAGCCAGACACAGTCACGCCCACCAGCGACGACAAGGGTGAGTATTACACTGCACTCCAAATAGTATTCAGCTCAAATATGTCAAGTTGAGTACCGGTATACGTAGTGGTATGAAGTAGTGTACTATTTACTGATGACATCCTACTTTCTAAGCTTGCATTTCCATGAAGCTAAAGTGCTTATATATTTCTGCCTCTCTGACACAATAGCTGTTGATGTTAGTGGGCATGCTACGTATCCATTCTGTGTGAACATGTGTTGTGGCTGTGGAAACAGCAGCAGGCCCCTGAAAGCGTGTCATTATGGTCACGCACTCTGCCCTTGATCCACTGCTGTGTCGGTCTCTCCTCTCCTCCTGGGAGTCTGGTGCACAGGACTGCACTTAGAGAAGGGAGGGGAGAGGGGAAGGTGTGTTTGTGTGTGCTATTGACATGGAGAGCTCAGCTCTGACTCTGGTCTGTAGAAACGCATGCACGCACACACATGAAAACACAGCTACACACACACTGACTGTGTGTGTATACAGACAGTAACAGGGTGAAGAGGATGTGTGTGGCTGAGAGGAGGCAGCCCTACAGTGGAGCTGACTGGTGCTCTGGAGGAGAGAGTGATGAGGACGACAAAGGATTCTTCAGTAAGTGTGTGTGTGTGACTTTGTGTATGTGTTTGTGTCTGTCGGTCATCCCCATTTCCACCTGTTACTGAAAACTACAGTACCAATGATCCTATCTGTCCCTCCCCAGACTGTAACTCCAGTGACGTGAAGCCCCAGGACTCCAACTCCCATCCTCCCTCCAACGCCGGACTCAGCCGCTCTTCCACGCCCTCCCACAATCCACTAGGAGGCCAGGGCGCAGCGTCGGAGTCGGCGGGTGGTCAGAAGGCTGGGTCTAAAGTGGTTTATGTCTTCACTACAGAGATGGCCAACAAGTAAGGTCGATCACAGCGAATTAATGTAAATTACACTGCAAAAATATATTTTTCAAGATATTTGATCTTAATCGCCGTATCGTCATATGAAGGTAAAATATCTTGAAATAAGACAAAATTATCTGCCAATGACAGTAGGTCATTTAGTTTGGTACGAAAAAAACAAGTTAATTATCACTCAATATAAGATATTTAGGCGTGCATAGATTTAACTTTTTGCTAAATGTTCTCCACTCAATGGGCTTTATTCGGTGTGATTCGGTGACACTATCACACCTCCTCCATGCTTCACGGTGGGAACCACACATGCGGAGATCATCCGTTCACCTACTCTGCATCTCACAAAGAAACTGCGGTTGGAACCAAAAATCTCAAATTTGTACTCATCAGACCAAGGAACAGATTTCCACCGGTCTAACGTCCAATGTTTGTGTTTCTTGGCCCAAGCAAGTCTCTTCTTGTTATTGGTGTCTTTTAGTAGTGGTTTCTTTGCAGCAATTCGACCATTAAGGCCTGATTCACGCAGTCTCCTTTGATGTTGAGATGTGTCTGTTACTTGAACTCTGTGAAGTACTTATTTGGGCTGCAATTTCTGAGGCTGGTAACTCTAATGAACTTATCCTCTGCAGCAGAGGTAACTCTGGGTCTTCCTTTCCTGGGGCAGACCTCATGAGAGACATTTTCGTCGTAGTGCTTAATGGTTTGAGCGACTGCACTTGAAGAAAGTTCTTGAAATGTTCCGTATGGACTGACCTTCATGTCTTAAAGTAATGATGGACTGTCGTTTCTCTTTGCTTATTTGAGCTGTTCTTGCCAAATAGGTCTGTCTTCTGTATACCACCCCTACCTTGTCACAACACAACTGATTGGCTCCATCGCATTAACCTGTCTAGGACAGGTTCCACTAGCGGAACCCCTCGTCAACAGCCAATGAAATAGCAGGGCGCCAAATACAAATCAACAGAAATCTCATAAATCAAATTTCTCAAACATACAAGTATTAGGCACCATTTTAAAGATAAAATTCTCGTTAATCCAGCCACCGTGTCGGATTTAAAAAATGCTTTACAGCGAAATCTCCACAAACGATTATGTTAGGTCACCACCAAGTCACAGAAAAACCCAGCCATTTTTCCCGCCAAAGAGAGGAGTCACAAATAGAGATAAAATTAATCACTAACCTTTGATGATCTTCATCAGATGACACTCATAGGACTTCATGTTACACAATACATGTATGTTTTGTTCGATGAAGTGCATATTTATATCCAAAAATCTCATTTTACATTGGTGTGTTATGTTCAGTAGTTCAAAAACATACTATGATTTTGCAGAGAGCCACATGAATTCACAGAAATACTCATTATAAATGTTGATGAAAATTCAAGTGTTATGCATGGAACTTTAAACTTCTCCTTAATGCAACCGCTGTGTCAGATTTCAAAAAAACTTTACGGAAAAAGCATAATCTGAGAATGGCACTCAGAGCCCAAACCAGCCAGAGAAATATCCGCCATGTTGGGTAGTCAACATTAGTCATAAATAGCATTATAAATATTCACTTACCTTTGATGATCTTCATCAGAATGCACTCCCAGGAATCGCAGTTCCACAATAAATGCTTGTTTTGTTCGATAATGTCCATCATTTATGTCCAATAGCTTATTTTGTTAGGGCGTTTGGTAAACAAATCCAAAAGCGCGATCTGGTCCATTCGGACAAAACGTTCAAAAAGTTATATTACAGGTCGAACAAACTTGTCAAACTAGGTATAGAATCAATCTTTAGGATGTTTTTATCATAAAAGTTCAATAATGTTCCAACCGGAGATTTCCATTGGCTGTAGAAAAGCAATGGAACGAGAGCTAACTCTCAAGTGAAAGCGCATGACTGAGAACGAGGCTGTAGGCAAACCCCTTAGTCAAACAGCTCCCATCTGGCCCCCCTTCACATGAGAAGCCTGAAACAATGTTCTAAAGACGGTTGACATCTAGTGGAAACCTTAGGAAGTGAAAATTAACCCATATCCCACTGTGTATTCGATAGGGGTGAGTTCAAAAACTACAAACCTCAGATTTCCCACATCCTTTTATGGATTTCTTCTCAGGTTTTTGCCTGCCATATGAGTTCTGTTATACACACAGACATCATTCAAACAGTTTTAGAAACTTCAGAGTGTTTTCTATCCAATACTACTAATAATATGCATATATTAGCATCTGGGACTGAGTAGGAGGCAGTTCACTCTGGGCACGCTATTCATCCAAAAGTGAAAATGCGTCCCTCTATCCCAAACAAGTTAAGGAAAGAAATTCCACAAATTAACTTCTAACAAAGCACACCTGTTAATTGAAATGCATTCCAGGTGACTACCTCATGATGCTGGTTGAGAGAATGCCAAGAGTGTGCAAAACTGTCATTTAAAAAAGATATATATTTCACTTTATTTAACCAGGTAGGCCAGTTGAGAACAAGTTCTCATTTACAACTGCGACCTGGCCAAGATAAAGCAAAGCAGTGCGACACAAACAACAACAGAGTTACACATGGAATAAACAAACGTACAGTCAATAACACAATACAAAAAAGCTATATACAGTGTGTGCAAATGAGGTAAGATTAGGGAGGTAAGGCAATAAATAGGCCATAGTGGCGAAGAAATTACAATTTAGCAATTAAACACTGGAGTGATAGATGTGCAGAAGATGAATGTGCAAGTAGAGATACTGGGGTGCAAAGGAGAAAAAAATTAATATGGGGATGAGGTAGTTGGATGGGCTATTTACAGATGGGCTATGTACAGGTGCAATGATCTGTGAGCTGCTCTGACAGCTGATGCTTAAAGTTAGTGAGGGAGATATGAGTCTCCAGCTTCAGTGATTTTTGCAATTCGTTCCAGTCATTGGCAGCAGAGAACTGGAAGGAAAGGCGGCCAAAGGAGGAATTGGCTT
Source organism: Salvelinus namaycush (assembly GCF_016432855.1). Taxonomy (NCBI): domain Eukaryota; kingdom Metazoa; phylum Chordata; class Actinopteri; order Salmoniformes; family Salmonidae; genus Salvelinus; species Salvelinus namaycush. The sequence continues at coordinate 13,362,685 of NC_052325.1, forward strand.
TGGGGGGTGACCAGTGAAATATACCTGCTGGAGCGTGCGCACTACGGGTGGGTGCTGCTATGGTGACCAGTGAGCTGAGATAAGGTGGGGCTTTACCTAGCAAAGACTTCTATATGACCTGGAGCCAGTGGGTTTTGCGAAGATTATGAAGCGAGGGCCAGCCAACGAGATCATACAGGTCGCAGTGGTGGGTAGTATATGGGGCTTTGGTGACAAAACGGATGGCACTGTGATAGACTGCATCCAATTTTCTGAGTAGAGTGTTGGAGGCTATTTTGTAAATGACATTGCCGAAGTCGAGGATCGGTAGGATAGTCAGTTTTACTTTGTTGCGAAATAGGAAACCTATTCTAGATTTACTTTTGGATTGGAGATGCGTAATGTGAGTCTGGAAGGAGAGTTTACAGTCTAACCAGACACCTAGGTATTTGTAGTTGTCCACATATTCTAAGTCAGAACCGTCCAGAGTAGTGATGCTGGACGGGCGGGCAGGTACGGGCAGCGATTGGTTGAAGAGCATGCATTTAGTTTTACTTGCATTTAAGAGCAGTTGGAGGCCACGGAAGGAGAGTTGTATGGCATTGAAGCTCGTCTGGAGGTTAGTTAACACAGTGTCCAAAGAAGGGCCAGAAGTATACAGAATGGTGTCGTCTGCGTAGAGGTGGATCAGAGAATAACCAGCAGCAAGAGCGACATCATTGATGTATACAGAGAAAATAGTCGGCCCGAGAATTGAACCCTCCGATTTGACACACTGAACTCTGTCTGAGAAGTAGTTGGTGAACCAGGCGAGGCAGTCATTTGAGAAACCAAGGCTGTTTAGTCTGCCAATTAGAATGTGGTGATTGACAGAGTCGAAAGCCTTGGCTAGGTCGATGAATACGGCTGCAAAGTATTGTCTTTTATCGATGGCGGTTATGATATCGTTTTGGACCTTGAGCGTGGCTGAGGTGCACCCATGACCAGCTCTGAAACCAGATTGCATAGCGGAGAAGGTACGGTGAGATTCGAAATGGTCGGTGATCTGTTTGTTAACTTGGCTTTCGAAGACCTTAGAAAGGCAGGGTAGGATAGATATAGGTCTGTAACAGTTTGTGTCTAGAGTGTCTTTGGGGATCAATCTGAACCCTCTCTTTGGGGATCTCAGACGATACGAAAGAGAGGTTGAACAGGCTAGTAATAGGGGTTGCAACAATTGCGGCGGATCATTTTAGAAAGAGAGGGTCCAGATTGTCTAGCCCAGCTGATTTGTAGAGGTCCAGATTTTGCAACTCTTTCAGAACATCAGCTATTTGGGTGAAGGAGAAATGGGGGAGGCTTGGGCAAGTTGCTGTGGGGGGTGCAGGGCTGTTGACCGGGGTAGGGGTAGCCAGGTGGAAAGCATGGCCAGCTGTAGAGAGATGCTTATTAAAATTCTGAATTATCGTGGATGTATTGGTGGTGACAGTGTTTCCTAGCCTCAGTGCAGTGGGCAGCTGGGAGGAGGTGCTCTTATTCTCCATGGACTTTAGTGTCCCAGAACCTTTTGGAGTTTGTGCTACAGGATGCAAATTTCTGTTTGAAAAAGCTAGCCTTTGCTTTCCTAACTGCCTGTGTGTATTGGTTCCTAACTTCCCTGAAAAGTTGCATATCGCGGGGGCTCTTCGATGCTAATGCAGTACGCCACAGGATGTTTTTGTGCTGGTCAAGGGCAGTCAGGTTTGGAGTGAACCAAGGGCTATATCTGTTCCTGGTTCTACAGTGATCACTGAGATCCTGGTTTAAGACAGCAGAGGTGTATTTAGAGGGCAGGTTGGTCAGGATGATATCTATGAGGGTGCCCATGTTTATGGATTTGGGGTTGTACCTGGTAGGTTCATTGATAATTTGTGTGAGATTGAGAGCATCTAGCTTAGATTGTAGGACGGCCGGGGTGTTAAGCATGTCCCAGTTTAGGTCATCTAACAGTACGAACTCTGAAGATAGATGGGGGGCAATCAATTCACATATAGTGTCCAGGGCACAGCTGGGGGCACAAGGTGGTCTATAACAAGCGGCAACGGTGAGAGACTTGTTTCTGGAAAGGTGGATTTTTAGAAGAAGAAGCTTGAATTGTTTGGGCACAGGCCTGGATAGTATGACAGAACTCTGCAGGCTATCTCTGCAGTAGATTGCAACTCCGCCTTCTTTGGAAGTTCTATCTTGTCGAAAAATGTTATAGTTAGGGATGGATTTTTGGTGGCCTTCCTTAAACCAGGGTTCAGACATGGCTAGGACATCATGGTTGGCGGAGTGTGCTAAATCAGTGAATAAAAGGCTTCTAATGTTAACATGCATGAAACCAAGGCTTTTACGGTTACAGAAGTCAACAAATGAGAGCGCCTGGGGAATGGGAGTGGAGCTAGGTGCTGCAGGGCCTGGTTTAACCTC